>NC_140274.1:15667837-15707837 GCF_964030765.1 Micromesistius poutassou
CACAAGTCAGCAGGCAAACAGGTAGACACACACACACACACACACACACACACACACACACACACACACACACACACACACACACACACACACACGCGTAATGTGATTGGGTTTTAAATTCAGTTTTAGCTAGTCAGTAGTAGTGTTTGTTTTTATATTGGTGTGATGTTAATCTTGCGTATGAATGTTTTGGTTCGTTTCCAGGATAGTTGTGCATCTATTGTTCCAGAACAGTCTGGTTCTGAGCTGCGATGTTAAACCTGCGTGTGAATGTATTTGTTTGTTTTTGAGGAGAGTTGTGTTTCTATTGTTGCAGAACGGTCTGGTCCTGAGCCCGGCTGAGATGTTCAAGCTCAAGTCTTGCATCCGCAGGAAGACGGACTCAATCGACAAGCGCTTCTGCTTCGACGTGGAGGTGGTGGAGAGGTGTGTGGCTACTCTCAATCTTCTAGGGGTTCCCTAACCATGCTTCATAACATCTTCCCTAACGTGTCCCTAACATGTTCCCTTGCATGTTATGGAACTTGTTAACCACATACCACATGTTCCTTAATGTGCCTTACCTTAGAGTGTCGCTTAACTATTTAAGTTGCATGTTCCTCGATGTATGAATTGAGTGTACTTGGTGTTTTACAAAACAAATTCAATTTTTCAAAGTAGTTTGAGTTGTAGATTTACTATATATATTGATGTTGTACTCAAGTGTATTGAACGAATACCGCTTGTCTCTCAACAACTACAACAATGTTTTTTCACATACAGTTTGGAATGGCTATTCCCAAATTGACGATATCCCAAGCTGTTCTACTCTATAATATCCCTGTCTAGAGAGGGTGATCTATCCACAGGGTCCTACTGTAACCTTCCTCCCCAGGATGAGTTAAGGCAGTGCTGGAATGGCACTGCAAATAGAATCCGTGTCCGACGCAGGAAATTAAATTGTTTGTTCCAACTGTCAAATCTTTTTGATCTATTCCCTTTTCTTTCTTCTCCAAAATGCTACAACAACGAACCCCCTGAACTCACTTTAATTTGCAAGTGTATTCTCAGACATAAAAGATAGAGATCTTCATCTCCAGTCTGTCTTGTTCTATGGTTTTGATCATAAGCAATAACATAAGCAAAAAGATCATTTGCAATAATTTGCAAGTCACGCAGAACAAATCCGATAAGAATACCAGTATTAATAAGCTGTTATTACAATGGAGTCTACTGTTCTGTTAGTATAAACTCCCTATCCCAATGTTCTCATGTCAGTTCCTCCCTGCATGCCTTCCTCTGCGCCCATCCACTGTATGTACTTCCTGTTTCCTGTGGAAGCAGAACGTGACGGTAGACGGCATCTACCGCCTTCCTGAACCCTGTTCATGTTCTCTCTCCTGTGTCTGTGTCGATGCAGACAGGCCCTCTGTCGAGGAACTCTTTTAAGACCCCTACTGTTATTCGGTAAAGTCCGGTACGTGAGCTGACCAGTGCTGCCGAAAAACCCACAGCAGCTGCATGCGCTGATGCATGTCTGTTGCTACTAGTAACCCCCGTAGTAGTAGCCAATCGCTAAAACTCTGCATCGACCAATCTTTCCTCCTCCTCCACCACAGCAGCATCTCCAATCACCGCTCAGAATCACCTGCCACACAATCACAAGCGACGGCTGAAGGCTCTCCCCGATTTGTTATTGATTCATGAAATTAACCAGAATGATGCAATGATTATTACTATTATAGTTATTCCGAGAATCAAATGAATAATAAATTGTTAATCTTTCTGCCACTGATTGGAAGGGGGGAAAAAATCTGCAGACCTTCCAGGTCTTCAGGGAGCATTCATTTTTAATTTCTGCCTGATTGTTTCCCACCGGGGATCGGTCACAGTGAGATTCCTCCAGACACTGTTAGAATAGGATGGGAAGGTACATGAGGTGATGACAGAGTTTGGATGAGTTGTTTACTCTCTCCATGTGACGGTACTAGCTGTAACACCCCCCCGCTCCCCCCTGTGTGTGTGTTAGTGTGTGTGGGGTTGCGCGCGCGTGTGTTGGTTGCGCGGGCGTGGGTGTGTGTGTCTGATACTGATTATGCGAGCGATGCTTCCCGAGGAGAAACCGTAGGAGATACGACATGGGGCACAGTGACTGGTGTCAATCAGACGAAGCAGACCAGACACCTGATGGTGTTGTGTCTGCGACGAGACGATGACAGGAGACCTGTTTGTTGTTTCTGTCACGCGCACGCCGGGGTAAAGGCGTCTCACTGTTTGCAAGGGGAGGTGACTGGGGGGGGGGGTTGGGATAAAGTAAGAGACACAGAGGGAGGTGGTAGTCTAGGGTCGTGGTTACAGGGAATCTCTAGAAAGAAGTTCATTGGCACAAGTCGCTTTGGATGAAAGTGTGTGCAAAAATCTGAAAACTGTTCATGACTAAATAGTTAGGACACGTATTGAGATGTTTAATTGGGGTGGTGATGGTGGGGGTGGGAGGGGTCACAGTGTGGTGATGTAATGAAACACGTGCACATGTTATTTGAACCACCCGTCCCGTGATTGATACCTGGTCTGTGGGGCTGTGTGGCGCTGTGTGTGACGATCAAACTGTACTCCTGTGTTGAATAGACCTCTCATACCTCCTCCGTGGGTCGCCTCGCTGGAAACTGGCGTTTCGTGTTTCCATTCTGACATCATCGTCATCCACCAAAAAGGTCCCCAAAAGTCACTCATTCACTGACATCTGCTGGTCTTAATTAAGTGGAGATGATCCAATCAGAAGGAACCTCTCCACCTACTCCATGATAAATAAACGGAAACATTGGCAGGAAGGGCCATCCGTCGCTCTAATTGGTGGTTTTATGGGTTCCCGTAACCCATGACGACGACCTCTGTGGGCTACGCTGGGGATTTTCAACACAGAAGTAGAATCTGGTCTTCAGTGAGCAGTCTGTTAGGAGAGTGCGTGTGTGTGTGTGTGTGTGTGTGTGTAAGTGTAAGGGATTTGAGTGCGAGTATAGTGTAAGTGATAAGTAGATTTGTGTGTCAGATATGTGTGTGTGTGGCGAGCTGTGTGTAAGGTGTCTGTTGTGCTGCCCCCCAGACACGGTGTGGTGACACTGCAGGCTCTGTCCGAGACCAACCGTCGTCTCTGGCTGGAGGCCATGGACGGCAAGGAGCCGGTGAGCTGACCTCCGACTTCCCCTTCTGTCTTTTTTCTCTCTCTCTTTCTATGTCTCTGTCAGATTCACTCTGTCTCTCGCTTGCTCTCTCTCTCTCTCTCGCTCGCTCTCACTCTCACTCTCACTCTCACTCTCAACTCTCACTCTCACTCTCTCTCTCTCTCTTTCTGTCACTCTCTCTCATGCTCTGTGTCCGTCCGTCTGTCTCGCTCTCTCTCTGTTGCTGTCACACTCTCTCTCCCTGTCACTTTCTCTTTGAAATCAATTCAATTCAAAAATGCTTTATTTGCATGGGAATTATTTGCAATGCCATAGCAGTTTGGTCTCTCTCTCTCTCTCTCTCTCTCTCTCTCTCTCTCTCTCTCTCTCTCTCTCTCTCTCTCTCTATCCCCCTCCCCCCCACCCTCCTGATTAGCTCAGAAGGCATTGTTTAGAACTCGGGAGAGATCTGCCAGAAGCACTCCTGGTTTGGTCTGTCTGTCTGTCTGTCTGTCTGTCTGTCTGCCTAGTGAATTTATTCAACCACTGCTACAGTTTATGTAACTACTATCTGCTACAGTGATGAGAAGGCCCTGATCTGCTATCATGTGCTTCTGTCTGTAAATGTTAGTCATTATTTATGCTTTATTATTCTTTACACTTCCCAGATTTATAACCTGCCTGCAATACTGAGCAAGAAGGAGGAAAGTAAGTGTGTGTGCGCAATAGAAGTTGAACAAATTATATTTAAATTCCTAACTTTTTTATATTCATAGAGTTTGTATGCATTTGTGTTGTGAACACATTGTGAACACATTCATCATGCATAAAGTTATTTATTCAACAGAAATTCAGTCTTCTCAAAGAAACGCAGCCTTGTAGATATACAACATATACAATATGCTATAGATGTTTAACACTATATAAATATATGTATATTGATACATATACGTATATGTAGATATAGATGTATAGATATAGATATGTTTATGTATAGATATGTGTATATATACAAGTGTATATACATACGTGTAAACATATAAAATATTTACGTATATAGAACACATGTACATATATAGATACACATACAGTATATGAAACTGTAAGATCCCTGTTGACTTGTGGCAGAAGCCTTGGTGTTCCTGCCTGGCTGTCTAGTTAGCACACAGCAGCGATCGATGTGTCGTTCACTCTTTAATCTGGGGTTTCCTGCGCTGTTTTCAGCGTTCCTCAACGAGGCGGGCTTCAACTTTGTGAGGAAATGCATCGACCTGGTGGAGAGCAGAGGTGGGCACTGAACAGTCTCCTTTTCACCGAACGCTGACTTCACACAGAAACCTAACCTTTTCCAACCTTTCCGCTGGCTTCCACCGCTCACTTTTATACAGCTGCACGTTTTTCATAAATGCCCTTTTATTCATTGTGTTGACGTTTCTGCGTTTTATGAATTTCTTCACTTCCATGTATTCTCTTCTCTTTCTTTATCTCTATTACCTTGAGCAGAGCCATGGTAATGACAACGATTTCCCCCCAGGGATTCAGAAAGCAATCTCTGAATCAGAAAATGATGCACCTATCCAATGAAGTGAATCCAACTCACCCAGAATCATGGATCATCATATATTATGTTGGATCATAAGATTATAGTGTTAATGCTTGATTGATCACATCAATGAACCTATTGACTCACCCAACTGTCACTCGAACACGCGAATGACCTGGTTTTCTAATCAAGATATGTTCTCTTATGGTAGAATATAGTATGGTAGTTTATATACACAATACTGTACCACTGCACATATTATGTTCACTACCATAAATATACATATCTTGTTTAAATCAATATCTTTATTGTATCAATCTATATATAAATATATTTTTAATTTATATATATTTTTCAAAATGTCAAGTTTTGTTTGACACACTAAGATGGTAGATTACTGTGTGTGTGTGTGTGTGTGTGTGTGTGTGTGTGTGTGTGTGTGTGTGTGTGTGTGTGTGTGTGTGTGTGTGTGTGTGTGTGTGTGTGTGTGTGTGTGTGTGTGTGTGTGTGTGCACGTGTGTGCACGTGTGTGCGTGCATGTATAATTTCCCTACAGGGATCAACACGTTGGGTCTGTACAGGATCGGTGGGGTCAACTCCAAGGTGCAGAAACTAATGAGCACGGCCTTCTGTAAGTATCACTCGTCTCAGGGGAAACAGGACGGCAGTATGATGGTCCTGGGGACTGCAGGGGACATGATGGTCCCGCTGTGTAGCTCAACAGGGAATCACCATGGCTGTGTAGCTCATCAGCCAGGGTTAGGGGCACCATTCTACTCATGCTGACTAACGAAACAGTCTACAGTCTACCAAATGGGTTATATATATAAAAGTACTGTAAATATGAATGTAGCGGCATCTGGTTTGAGTACATAATGTAGTAAAGGATATTCATTCCAGGTTTTCTGTGTTTACCATACCTACTGCTTCAACGTAACTCTACTAGGGTGAAACTGTCTGCTGAATGGTAAAAGGTGCCCATCTAGTGGTGGTTTTGTGTAATCGCATCAGAATTCTGCTCTGTTGAACCAAGTTGTTATTTGACATTTATAAACATAGTATCAGGCATTTTAAATATTTCTTGAATAATTCCGAACATTCAGAAAAATCGTAGTCGTTCGACACATCTTTCTTACATGTTTTGGGTCGGTGGGTGTGTTGGATGTAATGTGGAGGACGTCAGTAGTTAATCAAAGTTTTTCCAATAGCAACCAAAGCAGCGGTGGATATGGATCTGGATGCTGAGACCTGGGACAACAAAACCATCACGAGTGGTCTGAAGAACTACCTCAGGTCAGAGTGGTCGCCAGCGCAGGCTCCATTATTACCTCCACCTCTTAATGCCAGCCGCACTTAGCTTCATTCATTCGTTGAGCAGACCACCTGCTGAGTGGGCTAGGTAGCTCTCTCTATCTCTGTCTCTCTGTCTGTCTCACTCTCTTTCACTATATTTTGCACCCCCATTACCTTTCTCAATCTCCCACACCCACACACAGGAGAGAGAAAGGATTCAAGTGTTTTCCTCTCTCTCCCTACCAGGTGTCTGTCAGAGCCCCTAATGACGTTCAAGCTGCACAAGGACTTCATCCTGGCTGTCAGTAAGTTATTCATGCTAGCCTTATTAATGGTCAGCCTCATTAGGGGTTAGCCTCGTTAGTGGTCTAGCCTTGTTAATGGTAAGCCTCGTTAGGGGTTAGCCTCATTAGTGGGCTAGCCTTGTTAATGTTAAGCCCTGGTAAAAAGGTATCTATTGGTAAGCCTCATTGTGGGTCGCCCTCGTTTGCACTCTTTTAGATTTTCGACATACCACAGGTCAGGAACCTTATCGTTTTTCTGTTCTATTCCATTTAGTCATTTGTCAGACATGTTTATCCAAAGCGAATTGAGCAAGCGGTTTCTTGCTCAACGATGCTGGCAGCTAGTCTAAAGACATCAGGGATCGATCCCGGTAACTTTTTAGGTTGGTAGTGAAACACCCCACTACTACACTACCCTGTCCACCAGTTGAATGATGATGTTAAAGAGGCTTTCACCTCCTCCTCCTCCTCCCCCTTCCCCGCCCTCCTCCCCCCCCAGAGTCAGATGATCAGAACTACAGAGTGTGTGCCGTCCATGCCCTGGTCCACAAGCTTCCTGACAGGAACAAGGAGATGCTGGAGCTGCTGATCCAACACCTCCTCACGTACGTCCCGTCCTGTCTCCCACGCCCGTCGCAGGGATAATTCAGTTATATAATTGAATGTTTGAGGTCATTCGTTCGATAGCTTCAAAGCTGCCCTCCTCCCCCAACTCTGTTCGGTTAATCATACATCTTACGTAATATAACCTTCTTTTTTAATTATTATTTACTATTCCTTTCCTTTAATGTTTTAAAGGGGAGAACATTGATGTCCTCTTTCTTCTTCTACCGAAATCTTCTGTGGCGTCTACTTTATTTCTTTTTTTTATACCAGCAGTGGTTAGCATAGCAACGGGAGGTGTAAAACGTCACTTTTGTTTTTGTAGAGCCCTTAGTCACAGTTACAACACCTCCGTAACCCTGAGGAAACACTCCCCCAGCCCAGACGATACACAACCCTAGATAACCCTAACGCAGCAGAGGGAGTTCACAGCTGAAGGGGCTTCAGAGACACTTTAACATAACGTGGAACTTCTACAATCTGTTGTTGAATTTAGATTTGTCAGACTTTAATGTGTAATATCTACTGTAACTGTTCTCACAATTACATTCATTTTTATTTACAGTGAATTTGTGATCTTCTAGTAACTCAGTACTCTTGTCCAGTTGTTGTTGTGGTTGTTGTTGTTGTTGTTGTAAGGCAACATTTGCCGTCATGGTTCACGGTGCTGCTCCAGCTCAGTCCATGTGGTGGTGTTTGCTACAGGGTCTCCACCCAGAGCAAGTTCAACCTGATGACGGTGTCCAACCTAGGCGTGATCTTCGGTCCAACACTGATGAGGTCACAGGAGGAGACGGTGGCGGCCATGATGAACATCAAGTTCCAGAACATTGTGATGGAGATACTGATCGAGAACTTTGACAAGGTGAGCAGGCTTTGTTCGTACCTCATATATTATATTATTTATAAAAATATTATGATATATATATGTATAGTGTGTGTATATATTAGTGTTATATTAAAAATATATCAAAAAAATATATAAAGAAAGTTTTCTTTATATTAGACACTATATATATATTTTATATATATATAATGGTACTAAAATATAATATATATAATATTTTAGTACTATTATATATTTAAGCAATAGATCACGACAGGCTGTGGTATACGGTCATTATACCACAGTTAAGGGGCGTTGTCCCCTTAACTGTGGTTAAGGGGACCTAAGGGGCGACCCCCTTAGGTCAATTTTTTTGCTCATACATTTTCTTGCCAATCCACCGGTGGTTCCTCCCGGCCCCCAGGTGTTCCACCAGGAGCCGGACCCCAACGTGCCCCTGCCCCAGCCCCAGAGCCGGCCCGAGTCCCGCAGGAACCGGGCCATCGGTCTCTCCACCGTCCCCCGGAAGCCACGCAGCCTCTACACCCCCACCCTCTGCCTGGCCGACGCGGACAGTGAGTACCAGCGCCACCAGACCACACAGACCACCACACCCAGCCCCAGGGTATGGGAAGGCTAGTTAGGCTAGTTGGTCAATTGGTTGTAAGTCAGTCGATTTTAGCTATAAGCAAAGTTAGCTGTATAGCGCATTTATATCTGCAGTCCCTGGGCATTTATTTTTTGTCAGAGCATTTCATTTATTGATTTCTTCATTTCTATATCTCTCCCTCTTTCTGTTTCCTTCCATCTCTCTTCATTTCTCTCATATTACCTCCCTCTATTATCGTCAGGATGTGAAGATAATTCCAATAAACATGACTTCGAAAAAAGCTTTGCCTACCCTAGCTTTTAAACCGTGCAATAAAACGCGTTAGTGCGTAAAATATTGAGAATAGATTTATTATTGTTTGTGAGCTGTGCAGTGAGAAAGAGTCTGATAGCTGTTAGCCCTACTGTCTTTTGTCAGCCTTGGTTAATGATGCATTGACTCTGGGTTAAATGGGAAATTGGAAGTTATTTTGGGTTCCCTGTTTACGCTCAAACAGACTACAGGCTACAGCACACTGCTTGAGACTGGCTGTTTGCTTGAGACTGCATAGCTCATGTCATACTATCCCCAGGGGAAGCACCGGAAGAACGTCCCGGTTGTAAACCAGCTTTTACTGTGGTCCTGGCACCTGGCAAATCAGGTTCTGATGTGCTTCTGGTCTCCTGGTCCCTGTAAACCAGATTTTAATGTGCTTCTGGTCTCCTGGTCCCTGTAAACCAGATTTCAATGTGTCTTCTGGTTTCCTCCTGGTCCCCGTAAACCAGGTTTTAATGTGCTTCTGGTCTACCGTTCTCTGGTCCCTGTAAACCAGGTTTTAATGTGCTTCTGGTCTACCATTCTCTGGTACCTGTAAACCAGATTTTAATGTGCTTCTGGTCTACCGTTCTCTGGTCCCTGTAAACCAGATTTTAATGTGCTGCTCGTCTACCGTTCTCTGGTCCCTGTATAGGCGACACCCTTAGCAGCAGTCCCGGTAGCACGCCAATGGGCAGCATGGAGTCCCTGTCCTCACACTCCTCCGAGCAGAACCACTTCTCCAAGACCGCCTCGCCCACCCTGCTGGTGGAGCGCGGCCCTGTGGTGGTCCCCCGTCGGTCCTCCTCACCGGGGGGGTCCAACGAAGAGCGCCGGAGCAGTGCCTGGTTCAGCAGCCCCGAGTCCAGCGCGGGTCCGACCGACGGGGAGTCCGACGACACCCTCAGCATGGCGTCTCTCCCCGGGAGCGGCGTTGATGGAGGGGGGACCAGCCGGTCGACCCCCAAGGGCCCGGTGAAGGCCCCTCATAGCAGACCCCAGGTGGTGCCCTCCCAGCCAGTCTTACCACCAGCCTCATCCCTCAGATCGCTGCAGATCTCTGAAGGTGAGAGTCTCTTCCGGCTGACCATAGCCTCAGTTGTCATTGATTTATTTATATTGTCTGCCACTCAAAGAGGATTTGAGATCTTTTCACTCAGGGGGCCCTATCTTGCACCCAGCGCAATTGACCTTCTACACCGACGCATGTATCATTGCTAGTTTGCAACCAAGCTCCGGTGCAAATGATACTTTGTGCTATTTTACAGATCTAAAAATTGCGTCACTGCAATTGCGTCTAAATGCACTAGCGGATAGTGCAGTTGGTGTTGCTATTTTGCCATGCCATGGCAGGTCGGAACTGCATCATAAGCTTACACACACGTAGGCTATACACAGCACAAACATGCAAACGATTAGAAAATATTATGATGAAATATTATGATGTCAAAGATTCTTCATGTGTGTGAAACTGCATAGAAATAGCATGTGGATTTTTTGATGAATGCATGAATGCATGAATGAACACTGTAGGCACTGTAGGCTATGCCATGCGTTAAAATAATAATAATAATAATAATAATAAACTTGAGCAAAGTATATCCCAGCCTTCCAAAACGAAATCTCGTTTGGGGGTAAATGATTTGGGAAAGAACAGCTGATACAGCGTTAAGAAGTTGTACTTTTAAATCAATGCATCTGCAAACGCCGTACAGCAAACACATATTTTCTTGACACAGACATTGTGTACAAGCCCATAACTTTTAGGATTGATGAGTATTTGATCGAGAGAAAACATTTCAGTTTCACCACGAGTGAGTGTTTAAAAGAATGAATGAATGCGGGTGATGCTTGGCGCACATGTGTGTGTGCGCACCCATCTGTTTAAACACACGCAAACTAAACACGTAACGCATATATATGTATACAATACTGGTAACAAACAATGTTTGTTAATGTATTGCCACATATCATTAAATAGACCCACAGTTGCGGCCACAGGACCGCGTCCGCATATCATATATGTGTTAAGTTCTCTTTGCCGAAATTTACATGACTGTGTTTCTGAAGTTGGAGAAGAAAACGCTATTCCATCATAGTGAATTAGGCCTATTATTTGGCCATAAACTGAGCCATTTGAAGTTTAAAATTAATGTGGTCATGCAGCTGTCTCAGTGGAGAATGCAAACGCGCTGTCAAAATATCAACTTGTCAAGTCAAATGCACTGGCTCTTAAAGGGGATGGGAGATGGAACTCTCATTGGTTTATTGTTTCAGACCAACCCATTTTAGATTTGCGTCAGGCACAAGAGTCATTTATCCACCGTCATAATAGCAACATCGCCATAGAACCACCCACAAAGCTACTTCCGTTTCGTGCTTCACACTTGCGTTTTAGATCGTCTAAAAAGGGCCCAGGGTCTTTCTCTGGTGTGCAGGACTCTGAAACTGCATTCTTCTTCTTTATACGGTGAACCTTGTGTAGCATGGTTTTGTTTGTGTAAATTCTAGCTTGCGACTAGCTAAGTGTTTAGAGAGTGGGGAGTGTAGCTGTCTTCTCTGTAACTTTTATTGTTTGAAATGTCCTCTCCAGGCCGGAGAAGCTGTTCCGGATCAACCCAGAACCTCTCCGGGCTGGAGTCCAGAGAGAGCTCCCAACCCGCAAACAACCCGGACCTCCCGCCAAATCAATCCGTGATCCGCCGCAAGACAGACGCTACAGTCACCAACGGCTATCAGCGCCCCGGATCAGTGTAATACACCAAGAAACGCTATCCTAGCTGTGCTAATACAGGCTATGCTAAGCTCTGCTTATTAAGGTTATGCTAATGCTGCTATGCTAATGCATAAATGCTATGCTAAATGTCTGACACAGGATATGACATACAAGTACAATGGTGGAAAGTGGTATTTTTAGTAGCCTAGCTGTGATTTCTAAAAACATTATATATTTGTTAACATACACATACACATACAACAACATGTTGTTTATATTAGGGTTAGGTGAGTGTAACAGCCGTAAGCTGTCTATATCTACATTGTGCGTGGGAACATACAGGGTTCAGTCACATATACTAAATAATTGGAGGTTGTGAAGGGTTAGGCACGTGTCTGTCCTCTCAGCCCTGTTTCTGTGGCTCTTTCTATGTTTATTCTATCTTCTCCCTTCTGTCCCTCAAGGCCCTTCCTCTATCCGGTCTAAATCTGTTTATTTCCTTGTTTTGTCCTTCTCCTCTGTTATCTATCACATCATTTTATATAATCCCCTCTCACTCTCCATCTATTTGATCAATCATCCTCTCCCTTTCTATTTATATATATATATACATATATATTGCCTTATTCTCTGAGAGTTGACAGACAGTGGGAGTTAAAAATTTGAGAAACAGAGAGATAAAGGGAGAGATAGAAAGTGACAGAGAGTGAGAGATATAGAAACGAAGATAAAGAGATGGAGAGAGAGAGAGAGAGAGAGATATGAGAGGTGGAAGAGAGATGGAAGGAAACAGAGGGAGTGATATAGAAATGATGAGAGAGAGAGAGACAGACAGAGAGGGAGTTGAAGAGGGAGGATGTCGAGAGCAGATGGCAGCAGCCTTATGTCTCCTCGAAGCTGGTGTTAATTACAGCCTGCTTCAGGTTGACTTGACCCAGCAGCTCTCCCAGGACACCGGCCGCTAGACAGGTCTGGAGCACACACGCACATCTGGAGCAGACAGACAGGCTTGGAGCACAGAGACAGGTCTGCAACAGATGTGCGTGTGTGCGCCTGGAGTAGACAGCCAGGTCTGGAAGACTCAGACAGGTCTGGAGCACACAGACAGGCCTGGAGCACACACGCACATCTGGAGCAGACAGACAGGCTTGGAGCACAGAGACAGGTCTGCAACAGATAGACACGCCTGGAGCCCACGGACTAGTCCGGAGCAGACAGACAGGTCTTGAGCAGGCACATGGGTGGAGTAGACAGAAATATTCTGATGTTGCCGACATGTCTGGATTAGATGGATAGATAACAACTTTATTAATCCCATGGATGCAATACAATAAAAGTACAAAGTACTAATGAAAAACTAAATAGAGGCTATAGTAAATGCTAAAGTAAAGACAAACAGAACAAACAGGGCAAACAAAACAGCCGGTTTAAACAACAAATATTATAAATGATTGACCTAGATTAGACAGAGAGACAGACTGGTCTGTATTCGACTGACAGACACAGTTGTGTTAGACAGACAGACAGGTCTTGTTTCAACCAACAGACAGACCGGTTTTGCTGAGCAGCAGAGAGACAGGTCTTTCAGCAGACAGGTCTAGTGGAGACACCAGTCCTAACCAAGTCCTGCAGGTCACGGTGCTCGCAATGGGGTCAAGTTTACCCTCATTATCTCATTTAGCTGCCTTGTGAGGACTGCTGGCTCCAGTGCAACCGTCCCACTGGCTCCACCAGAGACTAAAAATTCTTGTTTGATTTGAATGAAAAAATGTGACTGTTTAGAGCAGGGCTATTCAACCTCCTTAACAAGTGGGCCAAAAAGGAAAACCACTGGGGGTTCAGGGGCCACACAACTAAGTAAAACTATGTCAATGAATCGCTACAAATAAATCGTACTTAAAGTAGTGTTAACTTAATAGATATTCCTCCAGACGCATTCCTTTCTTCTTCACGATCCATTCGTTTTTGAATTGGCGATTTTCACAATCAATCATATGTTATTTTTGCTTGGAGAGTTGACCTCTTTACGTCACCAGCAACAACAAACTCAGGCGCCTGCATTCGAGAAAGATGTTTTCAGTAGACACCTGTCAGTTCACTTCGGGTCGGAACAATGGAACAATGGAGCGTCTGAGAAATTATATGGTCCCGAAGTGAACTGACAGCTGTCTACTGAAAACATTGCTCCTCCTCCATGTCGCGTTTCAATCTGGACTTCAACAAGTCAAAGCCAAAGTTCCTTTCCCTTCCCCTAATTCCTTCTCACCATGGGCGAGATAAACCCCACTATGAGTCTTTACTTGTTGTGGAAGTACCAGAGAGTCGGAGAACCCGACGCAGTCTGTAAGATTCATAATATTAGAGAATACCCCCGTCAGTTCGGCCGCGGCGCAATGAATGAATAAAGAACATAGTTACTACTTTACAACCTCGTTGATGAGCAGGTGAAATAGAAGCGTAGTGTATAGTGAATGCATGCACGCTTAACTCGACTATGAATCGCATTATCTAGGGGTCTTAATTCGACCATGACAAACCCAATTTGATTTAATTTTAGCTCGACTAAGGTGTATACATGCATCTTAGTAATCCAATCAAAGTTGGACTAACCCAATAATTCGACTTTCTGTTTCGAGTGTTTCTCTCATGGTTCTCTTCATTTTTCTGTGGGAATGTTGTTTCACATTTAAGTGTTTGTTTGACAACCAAGTAAGAAGACAGAATGTGTTTTCTATCGCTTCAGGGTAGCGTCACGTGCAATGGTTTTTGAAAGTGCCACGTCATCGCAGTCCAAACCAGTGGGAAGGTAAGCTAGCCAACATTTTAGTTCTAATTAAGCAGTTGAATTGTTTCACGAGTTGATCATTTGTTTATGGTGTAAATCATTGTACTTATCATTTGTCTTATTCAGGGATGCTAAAGCGCTGTATTCCTGCGAAGCTGAGCACAGCCATGAGCTGAGCTTCCCTCAGGGGGCGATGTTCTCAAACGGTAAGTTCACCACCAAACCGATGACAATCAAGCATTCAAACTGATTCCGCTGATACGACCTTCATCCAGACCGTCTCCCCTAGCAGAGGGATGCCAACAAGTGTGGTTCTCTTGCAAAATTAAAATACAACAAAGAGCATAAACACTCAAGGAACCAGGAAATTGTCTCGCCCCAGCATTGTTCTCCTCACAGGCAGCGATGACACATACACCAACTGTTACCCACATCCAATCAAATGGCACACATATTAAGTCCTTCTCCTCTTCTGCTTCTATTTATTACCTGTATTTCTCATGAGGAAATGTCTTGGCGGCCTCCCAGGGCGTGCTAGGTCACTGTAACCCAGTAATGGCTGTGAGCATGCTCTCTGTTAGTGTAGCGTAGCTGGCAGCATGCCCCAGCTAACATCAACATCCTCCCCGTATTAGCTTTGGCACACACAGATACGCATTTATTACTCCCAGTATGGCCCTGCTCCTTGTCCTCACCACTTCATTCACGCTGCCGTGCTCCCTCCCGTATAAATAATTATGTTGTCGAGTTGTTTCACCGGCCATTTTTTTAGCCTCTATCGATTGTTTGTGCATCTGTCAATTGTTATTCCTTTGATTCGTCTTATATTATCACATCTCCATGTGAGTACTATGGATCTAGTGAGCAGCAGCGCCTTTGACGTCAGTTGAATGACTCAGCTGACTGAGAGGGTCGTTTAAAGAGAACAACCTGACCTCAGATCCCTCGTTGTTCATCTTGAGTGTGGAGTATTATTACCTGGCAACAGTAGGCCTAATGCTGCTATCCATTTGTGTGGTACGCCCGCCCGTACGAGTCGTGAGGTGGAAATCTCCCAGCTTTCTTGCGGCATTTCACGGAGGAACGCCCCCATTTGGTCTGTCCCACTCGTAGTTCTGAAAGTAGAGCGAGCAGTGAGGCCGACCGTACGACTCGACAACAAAAATGGCTGCGCCCCGTAAAGAGTTATTTTCTTTGTATTTGTACCACGTAGGTCGTTTTAATGTTTAAATGCTCTTACACACTTGATTACATTGCTACTTTATTCCGGTCACAAATTTATGCATTGCACGGTATTGCTGTGCGTGCAATACAAGACTAGCCAATGACTAGCCAATGAGAGACGGGAACGCCATAAGTGCTGCAAGCCAGGGAATTACGTCACGTTCTCGCTAGAGCAGGTCGGACGTACCATACAAATGGATAGCAGCATAAGCCTCTGCTTCCATTAGTCCAGGGCAGGGGCGTTTTGCATGTGGTTTCTCTCAACACTGGGTACTTTGGTACAGTACTGCGGTTAAGAGGCACTCCTCATTACAGTTCTGTGTTGTCCCGGCTTGTCCCACGTCATTCATTGGTTTGTTTATTTCTTCATTCCAACTTTAGTTTACCCTTCCATCGAACCGGGCTGGCTCCAAGCGACGCTAGATGGCAAGACGGGTCTGATACCAGAGAACTATGTGGTCTACCTTTGACTGGCTGGTAAAATATGAACACATTAAGGCAAACATGTGTATACCTTTTTTCATGGTATCCATGGAAACAAGGTGTGATTTGACTGGTTGTTGTGGAGTCTTGGACTTTTTTTCACTGCATTCAAAGCAACAACAACAAAAAATGTATGGTGGCCTTTTTTAATGATAATAATAATTCCAAAATTACATACTTCTCACAATTCATACATATTTGTGTTTACCAACTCCGGGTATTAGAAGTTGAAGTTTTTCTATCGTAAACTCAATGGTACTGTGCATTTCAGCTTCAAAAATCTAATCAAAAATATTCTCTTCACACTGTGCATCCCTATACATTTTCACATTCTGTATATTTTACAAATAGTGATGATGAAATTTTACATTTTTAACATTAAATGCTGTTTTGTAAGTGTATTCAATGGTACACAGTTGTAACAAAGATGATTGTATGGACTTATGTCAAACGTGCTTGACATATATCAAATCATTTGATGGTAAAGATGATTTATTATTTAATTATTGTCCTGCTTTTTCAATATATGTAGCCCAATGTGGATACAAATGTCTCTCTATCTATCACCTTGGTCGTATCCCGCGAGACCAACAAAGAAATCATTAATCCTCTTTGCAAAACTAGACCAGAACTTTGTATCTACTCATATCTTCTCACTCACAGTGACTCCAAATTAAGAGCGTTTCTTGTGGAGGTGAACTGAAACATTCACCACCAAGGTATTTACAATGCCTGGCCAAGAGCGAGCTGTACTTTTCCGTTTGAAAACATGAGGATGTGATGTGTGGCCATGAACTGTCATGGCTCTGGAATGCTACTCCCTCGCCACTATGCGGTGGACAATGCAACGAGGAAAGCACATTAGTGATTGTATCACTGACTGCGCTTGTTGTCCTTTAAACAACACACCTACCAATGTAACTGTGTGACTCATCCTCCATGTTTGTGTTGTCCAGAGTAAAGATGGTGGACATGGTAAAGCGATCCACTTAATGTGGGTAAGCAGTGTGAATTCCCTGCGTCATTATTCTATGACCCTGAAACAATTGGTTTCAGCAACATTCATAAATAGCTTATAAAGTTTGTAGCGGGTAATGTTTGTCGGGTGGATCAAAGGCAAGTTTGTTTTGTTTGATGATAAGACACCAATAAAGGCTTTTATTGAAGTGTGTTTCATGGAGCTGTTTCCTGGAGTGTGGCAATTTTCTGGTTTTGTAAGGAACGGCTGGTCTCTCTCTTTCTCTCTTCTTTTTCCCTCACTCTTTCCACCATTTAGATGTTATTATTCTCTGTGTCTATCTATTGTGATCTATGACTTTCATTGGAACAGCAGAGAGCCTGGCCTGCAAATCTTCATCTAACATTTTCTCTCTATTTGAGGTTGCTGGCCAACAAGGGTCTGGACCGAATCCTCTAGATTTAAATTCTTAACTCTGTCCCTGTCCATCCCTAACCCTTTCCTAAAATATTAGATATAATAATATAAAAAAAAGGTCAAAAACATTTCCCTGCCTCAAAAAATATCTGCCCACAAAATATATCTTTACCTTTTACAAACATATTTCCGTAAAGTTAATTTACTTTATTTAAGGTAACACAATTCTGGGATGAAGAATAAAACTGCCTTCTTTGTGTTGGACTATAATGACACAGACAAAGAGGCTGTTGGTGTAGATGGCGTCCATGCAAGGTTGGTTTATTTCCCACCTCACTTAGTGTGGAATAGCAGCGGCCTGACCATCCCCGCCAGCACCTTGGGCAGCTGGGACGAGATGACCTCGGACATCATCTCCGGGAACTCCACCTTCATGGCGTCCGCCTGGATGTAGGTGCTCAGGCAGTACAGGTTGACCTTCTTGACGATCTGAAACCCCCAAGGTCACGCCGCCAATTAGCAAGGGGTCGGATGCCTCATGTACTCTCCCTCTTGAATCGTGCACTCCCACCCGAGGGGCAGCGGAGCGTGCTGTGAGGGAGGGATAGGGCTGAATCGTACCTCATGCATGGAGTCCATCAGCTTGGTGAGGTGGTAGAACAGCTGGGAGCTCCCTGCCATTCCCTTCTCCCGCTGGTGGATGGCTTTGGTCAGCTCCCGGATGTAGCTCTGGCGCATTTCATCAAAGGCCGCCTGGCTCTTCATTCCCTCCAGTGGCACTACAGGAGGGCCAGGGGATGGAGCAGGGGGTGGGGAGATTGGGTTGAAGTTAGAGTCAAACTACGCACAGCCACGTTATGTAAATGGTCCTCCTTTATATAGAGCTTTTATCCAAAGTGCTTTACAGTGTTGACTGACATTCACCCATTCAACCAGTAACCATGCGGTTACCAGCCAACCCACTCTACCTTCTGAACTAATGCCGCTGTTATGTCATGTGGTTTTGGATGAAACCTGGGGTCAAAGCTTTTGATGCGTTCATATATATATATATATATATATATATATATCGCTGGGTCGATGCATAAAGGGCCATTTTTAATTTTGAAAGGGTAATTTTAAGTTGAATTGATGCCATCTGCTCCATATATCACGCCGTGGTTTGAAATGCTGACTGCAGTTTGAAATACTTCACAGCTTCGTCCATGGATCGTTCTTATTCAGAGTAGCAGTGCACTAAAATGAGGCCTCTACAGGTCACCTAGCCACCCTGCCCCCTTCAGGAACATGCCTTGTATTTTTTTACTCTTTGCCTTGGGTTTGGATTAACGGTACATTCAGATACATGCCAATAAGGATAGGGGGTTAGGGTATCTTGCTCTAGCTCTGCTTTACGGTTATTCTCCGGACAACGTGGATCAAACCCAGTACCTTTGCACTCTCTTATATTAGAAAATGTGATGTTTCCCATTTTATTCTGGTTTGTTTTAGTTTCGTGTGGCTTGGTTTGGCCTGGTTTTGCCTGGTTAAGAACGATTTGGGTTGAGTTTCCTGTGGCTTGGTTTGGCCTGGATTTGCCTGGTTTTGCATGGTTAAGCCTATTTGCGTTAAGTTTCGTGTGGCTTGCCTCGGCTTACCTGTGTTGAGCAGAATGATGGCCTTCATACAGAGGAACTCCTCACGGGTGACCTGAAGGTTGGCAAACTCCTGGGGGATGAACTGCATGGCCAGACACAGGTCGTAGATGGGAGTCTGCCTCATCTGGTCCCTGAGGAGAGCAAACCACTGACTCACTTTCATGTGCAAAACCCAATGTTTTGAAGCATGAATCCAATATATACAGCATGTGGTGCTTTGACAGTACCGGTTGGCAGGGCTTGGAAATAACATGTTTGAAGTGTTATTGTGGTACTACATGAGAGCTTGTGTATATTTTTATTTTGTTTGAATGATGTCATACAGTAAATAGGAGTGATTGTCAGTTCTTATTAAAATGTTCCAACTGAGTTAGATAAACGATAGCTTGTCAGTTTATCCACAAGACTAGACAATCCACAAGTTATTTTAGTTTTTGTACATGTTAAGAGATGAAACTGAACAACTATTTTCAAGGTATTCCGGCCATGGAGACCTTAACTTTCGGTCGATATCACTCAGTTGTATGATTTGTTAAAATTTGGCACAGCTTTTGTGTCTATGTTAAAGGGCCCTTATTTTACCAGCATGTATAAGGCTGATAAAATCGATCTACTGCTGACATGAAAAGTTGGAGTGTCCACGCTGATGTTTTCTATCACTTCCCTTGTGGATTTTACTGGTGAAGTTGGATCTATCCATCATATATCTGTGTTAACACTCCCACTTGTACCCAGTGGATAGTAGGGGTGGAGCTGAATCCGAAAACAGTATTTGCAAAAAAAACAGTAAAAGCACAAATAGTGGGTTTTTCCGAATATTTATTTCACACAACTATATTTAGAAAATATATACAAAAATAACATGCAAAATAGTCGGTGTTCCTCATAACTGCGAGAGTGGTGGGTATTTAACATATATAATATATACACATATATAATCCTGCCGACGTAACAGGAAGACAGGAGAGTGGAGGGGAGAGAGGGCAGAGCAGACTAAAAAGGTGCAGCGCAGGCTTATTAAAATATAAGCAAAACGTAGTAGGCCTACATGCCATCATTTTGTTCTTGATCAGTTTCTTTTTACCTTAACTGGTTTGCTGAGTTAGTTTATAATAACGTTACTTCTCTTTTGTTTTCCTGTTGGAACCTGAAATATGTGAAGCAGAGTTTGTTTAACCGGGAGGAGGAGATTAGCTTTGCTCTGGCAGGGTAGCCAGATTACCTACACGCTGTGTTCACTGCTCAGTCAGACTGTATGTCACAAATAAGAACGCTTATTTGATCGGTTAGGCCTTTTTTGGTTTGTTTATATTCTGTCTGCCCAGTGTCCTCCAATTAGGATGGGTGGTTCACAATGTCCATATAGTAATTTATCAGTTGAGTGTTTAGTTTATTGGTTTGAGTGTCGATTATAAAATGAAGGTTAGTTTTAAAAGGATTGATGTTCATGTATTAAGTGCCATAATTATTAAAATAGTTTATTGAAAAGGCCTCTTTATAATTATTAGGGTGCCAAGCACAGTGCGAAGGCAACCTATTGTAATTGTTAGTTTTATTATTATTCCGCCATGTTTGACTTACACAGCCTAAACCGCTTGCACGCTTTTTATGAAACTTACTACAGCTGTAGAGGCTGAGTCAAGATTAACAGAGAGCAAATATCACACTGATTGGCCTAAAGGTGGTGCTATAGAAACAGTCCAAAAATGCAAAATTTGAACAAGCATATCTCGTAAACGCTTTAACTTACAGTCATGAAACTAGTCATGAAACCTCAAAAACCTATGACTTCCGTCGAAAAGATTTGCCGCCATCTTGAATTTTGTTAAAAACACTCAATTCCCTAAGGATCCTAGTTTTTTTTTACTTAGACAAAAATCCTTTGGCACATATCATCTATGGACCAATGTCTTTAATCTGACATAAAAGAAAGTCTGTAAAATAAAGAATAAAGCACCCAGGAGCCATTGACTTTTAAAAGGGGTGTGGTTTAAAACGCGAAAAGAGTTAAATGCTCATATCAACATCAAGTTGGACTCCTATGATCTTGACCCCAATACAAAAGTTGTTCAGAATCAAATTCTGAACACGGTACACGCAACATATTTTCAAATGGGGCGTGGCATCGAAATGGGCGTGGCCTGTCACTAAAATCGTCGTTCAGAATCAAATTCTGAACAAGACAAAGTCAACATATTTTCAAATAGGGCAACTTAGTGGCTGTTGGGGACCAAAGTTTCAACTGCTCAAGTGAAACGAAGTTGATTGACAAAACAACATGGCCGCCAGTGACTAAAAATCGTCCAAACTTAATGCCAAAAAGCAAGGTTAACCTAAAGCAATCATCATCATTGTATCTATATCGGGCTATAGGGAGTGCTATAGCAATGAACTGAAAATCCTACGCTCAATGTTAGGTGACTTAAGGCGGGGTTAACTTGAGTCAATCATCACACAAACTTGGTGTACTTAAAGAAGCATAGGTCAAGGTTAACCTGGCTAAATCCATATGGTTCATCCATATAGGACCATAGGGGGTGCTACAGCAATTAATTGAAAACTTTAAAGACTAATAACTCCTCAGCCATTTGACTTACAGTCACGAAAGCCTATCACCAGATCTAAGCTGAGGCTCTTCCAAAACTGTCAGTTATGTTATTTTTAAGGTTGGCAAGGAAATGGTTCCAAGGGACGGTTGATGGTAACTTCCAAAGAAATACCTACATTCCACCAATGTTTTAATTAGCCACAGGTATTACTTCAGGATTCCTGATGGACAGGTTGGTTGCTCTTAGTAAGCAGAGAACCATTCTGCCCCAGCCATTGCCAATTTAGCCCACAATGATATGTTTTCGCTTGTTCTCTACCAGGTAGGATATTTTAAACTTCGAACTCTCCAACCCAATGTGTTACAACTATCGCTAATCGAAACAGCTATGCAAATCTATACGGTTAGAAACTCCAGAATACGCTGATCATCCTGATCAAATTTTGGATCAGTTTTCCCCAAAAACACTAACCAGTGTTGCAAGATTGGGCTGTTCCCCTCCCAATTGGTTACACATGTACATCCTCATGCTGTGTCTCAAGAACCTATGAGTTTATTTGGATAGATTTGCGACTATTTTGAACTTTGTTAAAAACACTAAATGGATCCCTAAGGATCCTAGGTTTTTTGACGTACGGTCATGAAAGTTTGTTCGCCCATCACCAGATCCAAGCTGAGGCTATTCCAACGTTGTCAACTCTTTATGGTCTGCGTCACGGTCTTAATGGTTAGGGTTAGGTTTATGGTCTGCGTCACAGTCTTAATGGTTAGGGTTAGGGTAAGGTTTAGGGTTAGGGTTAGTAAAAATCCTTTAGCCCATATCATCTATGGACCATTATTTTCAATTTGACATAAAGATTAGTCTGTACAATAAAGTTTAAAGCACCCATGAGCCATTGACTTCTAAAAGGGGTGTGGTTTAAACCACGAAAAGAGTTAAATGCTCATATCAACATCAAATTGGACTCCTATGATCTTGACTCCAATACAAAAGTTGTTTGGAATCAAATTCTGAACAAGAAAAAGTCAACATATTTTCAAATAAGGCGTGGCATCGAAATGGGTGTGGCCTGTCACAAAAAACACCACAGTTCATAGACGCAATGTTTGATTTGAGTGGGACCAACTTAGTGGCTGTTGGGGCCCAAAGTTCCAACTGCTCAATTAAAATGAAGTCGATTGGCAAAACAACATGGCCGCCAGAGGCTCAAAATCGTCAAAAATTGTCAAAATTTAACTTAACGTCAAAAGTCAGGGTTAACTTAACCCAATCATCATCAAGCTTGGGATAGTCAAAGGTACATGGGTCAAGATGAAACTGTCCAAATTGTATCTAAATCAGCCTAAAGTTGGCACTATTGCAACAAAAAACAAAAAATGGTTTATTGGTCGGTAGGGTTAGGGTTAGGTTTGATGGTTTATTGGTCGGTAGGGTTATATTGGTCAGCTCAGGCTTGGCACCTTAAACGCTGCTTGCAGCTTTAATTATTATTATAATAGTTTATATAATTGTTAATTGAAAACCTTTTAAGTGTTCATAATTATTATAATAATTTATTGAAGAATCCAAATTAGAAGAATGAACAAAGGCAGGATTATTTTGTCTTATTTATGCCTATTTCGACTTTTATTCGAATACAAATACAAATAGTTTTGCTGCCTCAACAAATACTGGGCTCTCTGCACATCCCTAGTGAAATCAGATTTTTAAATAGCTTCTAATGGACCTTATTCCTAGACACTAGGTGAATAAGGCCCTGACTAATTAACCTCACACCAGATGTTGAATAAGGGGCCAAGACAAATGATAATAAACACTAGGGGCGAATCAGAAGGTACTTACTGGTTAAGAATCAGATCCGGGGCAAAGTATAAGAATTCACTGGTGACGTTCTTGAATGACCTCCAGCCCAGAGAGAAGACCATCAGGTTCATCCAGGAGTACTGGATCAGGGTCATCTGGTCTGTGATGTGCAGGTTTCGAAAGCCTGCCAGACAAACAGGAAAATGAACAACTCTCACATCGCTAACACTTGATCTTTGCTAAGGCTAACTGCTCATGCTAATTGTTAATCTAATATTGAACTTTCAACTTTCTTGTTTCCACGTTCAAGACCCTTGTTTCCACGTTTGATGCCAAGGCAACCTTTTTTGCACACAATGTACTCTACGAGAGAGGGCTGTAACATTCAAAAACAATGTTGTAGACACTAAGCTGTTGAAAGTTATGGCTACAAAGTAGAGTGGTTTATCTTCTCGGTCTCACTTTCACTCCCCTTTTCCCAGTATCTCTTTCAGGGGACCACAATTTCAAAACTCTAAAAACACTCCTGGTCGCTCTCCCAATCCCAAGCACAAACAAAACCAGTGTGCGACGTAGACAGGAGAACTCGTTTTTCCAAACATTACCATCCACTTATCCACTCATACATTTTAAAAACAACCTGTGTGTGCCCAGTTCAAATCCCTAGTTGTTAAAGCTGTAGCTTAATGGCTTCCTGCTGGTTAAGAACCACGACAACCACAACGGCGGCCTGTGTCTACAAAGCCAAGGCCAGTGGGGGGGGGGGGGGGCAAGGCCAAGGCCAAACTAGCCAGTTTCCCTAGGCAACAGACTGTGGGTGACCCTGACCAGACTGGGGGATACGGAGGGAGTGTATAGGAGAAGGGGGGGGAGGGTGGGGTAAGCGTGGTTACCTGGCAGGGACTTGGACCATCTGACGATCCACAGCAGCTGCATCTCGCACAGCCGGTTGAGGCTGTTGAGCAGTGCATGCGGCAGGTCGAGCTGGGTGTTGTCGAAACCAGAGTATGCCATCTCCGGCTCGATGTTCTCCAGGATGGCCAGGATCTGGGAGGAGAGCTGCACCTCTCGGATGCCCGGCATGCAGGAGGTGGAGCCGTCCCCCGTCATCGACTGGAACATGAGGTTCACAGGAGACATGCCCAGTGACTTGAGGGCCCCGAAACGCTTCAACTTCCTGCCTGTAGGGGGGAGGGGAGGGGAAAAACAAGGAGCACTGAGATAGATATCCAAACGATTCAACTGATGAAGGCTACATCTTTGGTTCCACGTTCAAGAGTTCAGGAGGAATCACAAGATCCAGCACATCACCTGGTTGACCTGCTACCCTCAGAACAAACAGACTTAGAAACAGTTTCTTTCCACAAGCCATCACTGCACTGAACACAAACGGGCACTGACAGACACACACCACACACGCACACACACACACACGGACAATCGTGCAATAATTGTAAAAAAACTGTACATCTTATCTATTTTATATATGTATGCGTACATTGCACTACTGCCTTGTACTTTTTTACTATTTTTTTACTATTTATATGTTGTGTATACTTGGATGCTGCTACAATTACAAAATATTCTGATTCTGATCTTCAAAACACATTGAAAACTCAACAAATAAAGACAGGAAATTATGGGATTGTTTTTGTGATTCTCTAACTCAATTAGCGATAGTGAGTTAGTGATTTTTTTTTTGTATCAGTGTACAACATGGGGCCCAGATAGAGGTCAGAGTAAGGCGAACCAAATCATGCATCCGTACCTCCTAGCATCATCCCAGCCTGGTAGCACTTCCTCAGGCGACACGCGGGGCAGTTCTTCCTCCGGATCTTGTCCACGATGCAGTCATTCCGTCCAGCGCAAAGGTAATTATGATGGCCTGCTCAATGAGAAAAAGAAACACAATATACCCAATTTTAACATCATTCACTGACAACGGCTGTCTCTTTTCTCTTTCTCATCTCTATCTCGCTCCCCTTTCCTCCCCCCTCTCTTCTTTCCTCTCCTTGCTTGTCCGCTCGCCTGCTCCCTCTGACTTTACCAACACAACAACCAAGCAGCAACTGTGTTCTTCTGGGAAATACACAACTTCTCGACAAACACACATACACGGCTTCTCCTCTGAGGTGAGTTTTGGAGAATAGATGGAGAAGAGATAGGTCAATGTGACACTCGCTAGTTGCCAAATAACCACAGCAGGGTGACCTGGGCCTGGTTTCCCAAAACATTCGTAACCTCTACTTAAAAGTTCTACCTTAACATCTTGCATGTTTCCCGAAATGTTCATTGCTACAAATCTCTTTCGTACGTCGTTTGTTGGTAAGGTTGGTCTGAAGCACTCGTAGAACCTTCTTAGCTCTAACGTAGGCAGTGTTGTGTTTCACCAATACACAGTACAGTACATATACGGTACAGCAGGCGAGGTCAGCTCGACTCGCTTCATATTATTTCAAAAACTCGCAATTTCAAGAAATTATATTATTAAAAATATTTATTTTACAATTCAAAAATTAACAAAACTTTTAAATTAAGGAAATGATACTGGGAAACGAATAAACCATTACAAGCCATGTGTAATGTGGTCGAAAGACTTTTTTCAACTACCGCCTCTTTCCCTTGACGATGCGCAAAGCCTGCACACAGACAGGTAGCAAAAAGCAAAGCAGTCTCAGCATAAACAGTATTATATAATAAGAGGACATTATCGGGAAACCGGGCCCGGAACATTGTGAGCCTTACTCTAATTAAGCGCCCCTTCCATCGCCACGATGTGAGCGATACTGTAGCTGAAGCACCCCAAACTGCCACATTGTTAGTGTAAGTCTTGCCATAGCACCTCTAATCACCACGATGTAAGCGTTAGCTAAAGCCCCTCTAACCGCCAAGATGTTTGCATAACTAGCTGCACCTTCTTAACGCCACAATGTGAGCGTTACTCTAGCTAAAGCACCTTCTTACCGCCACAATGTAACCGTTACTTGTTAAAAAACCCTCTGACTGCCACAATGAGCGTTAGTAAAAGTCCCTGTATCGCCACGATGTGAGCTTAGCATGTAGCTAAATCCCCTGTAACCGCCACAATGTGAGCTTAGCATGTAGCTAAAGCACCTTCTTACCACCACGATGTGAGCTTAGCGTAGCTAAAGCCCCTCTAACCGTCATGATGTGAGCATTAGCTAAATAAGCAATTATTTACAATTATTTACAATTCCCTCAACGGCCTGATCAATTGATTTTCACAGTTGTGTACCTTCTGTTGGAATTCTTTTAACTCATTTATTTGTTTGTGGCTATTATTTTTGAATAATTCTAATATATTTTTATTGTGATTACAATTTATTAATCGTTTTGTCCAACATGACCCAGGATCATGAACGCTTGATATGGACATATATGTCAACGGCATGATTGCTTAACGGATACTTAATGCACAATATGTTTTGCCGACCTAATATATTTGAAAACATTTAACGACAAGCTAGTTGTGGGAGAGCCATCAAATGTTTTAGTGCTAAGAATTGAAGGATACAATTTGGTGCACCAAGGGCCCCAGTTTGACGCGACAAGGTCCCTTATTTGGGCAGAAAGACGAAAATGCGTCAGCAGTGGGCACGGTGGGTGTGTACGTGCCCTCACCTTCTACCGCTCGCTTGAAGAACACCTTGCAGCTGCCGCAGGTTAGAACCCCGTAATGACACCCGGACGCCTCGTCCCCGCAGATCACGCACAGCCTCTGGGGTGGCAGGCTGTAGAAATCACGGAAACACGTATACACACACACACACACACACACACACACACACACACACACACACACACACACACACACACGCACACGCACCCACGCACACCAATACACACACGCATATACACGTATACAAACACAGACACACACGCACGCACACAGACACACGAACACACGCACACAGAATTGCAAACTGCAATTACATGCAGTTTTTTTATTTTATTTGAGTGACGCAGTGAGCTGACTAAAGCTGTTGTTTGCTGTCGACCTGTTGTCTCATAATTACCCGGGAAAGGTGGAGTAAGAAGGCGAGTTCCTCTGTGATGCGGGACTGGCACCATGGGCCCCATACGGGTACAGGTCGTCGGACAGACCCGCAGACTGGTTCCAGAAATGCGTCTCCGCCGCGTTCCCATTCGGGAAGGACCACCGCGGATCTTCATTTTTGTAAGCCATCAGCTGCTGATGGTGCTGCTGCTGATGGTGCTGCTGCTGCTGATGATGGTGCTGCTGTTGTGCGTGTGCTTTGGTCATGTGTGCGTCGAAGTTGAGCATGATGCCCTTGCTGGGTAGCCCAGACCTCAACTCAGTTCTTACTTGGGGCAGGACTACAGGTGCGAGCGGGTGTTGTTGGTTCAGGTCGACCAGGAAGTTTGGGGACCCCTCTATCCCCTGGGAACTCGTCGACGTGAAGCTCGACGCGTCATCCGCGAATCCCGGAGTTTTCTTCTCGACTTCATAAAAAGTGCCTAGGGCGGCCATCTCCGTGGGCAGGTCAAACCCGGGGGTGCCTCCAGCGTGGTCCATGATGAGCGACGGCTCTTTCTCGTCCTTTATAAACTTACAGGTCGCGGTCGACGCGCGATGCAACCTGTGCACCGTCGATTCTTTGGCGCTCGGCACTTTGACATAATCGGCCCACGACATGTTCATGTTGTCCGTCTTCTCGTGTTCCTCCACCCGGCTGAAGTAGTGCTGCTGCTTCAGAGCCAGCGGGTGATCCACCAGGGGGCATTCTTTGTAACCGTCGAGGTCCAGAAGAGGAGCGCCCTGGTGCAACAGAGTTCCGATGTTGCCGAAGTGACGCACGGTGGTGGACACGCAGGTCGACGCCGGTGACTTCCCGTGGGTGAATCCCATGTCGTTCAGTTCACCGATGGTAGTGTTGTCTCTGGATTCCGTGGAGTCGGCGAGAGAAGTGCTTACTGCGTCCATCCTCCCATTGGGTTTGTTCTCCATCTGCGTCAGGAGAAAGCGCGGGGCCTGAAACCGCCACCCTGCGGCGCAGCCCTCCCCCTGGACACACTCTCGCTTTGACGCTTTGTTTTTCCCTGCTGTCTTTCACATTAAAAGTTAGCTACTTAATACATGGTCGATCAAATGGATTGTTTAATGATAATAATAATAATAATGATTCAAATAATACTAGCCTACTAATCAATTACAAAACCTACAATAAGTAGCCTACCATTAGAGCAAAGGAGTACCCGAGTCTGATGACAAAATGTTGAACTAACTGATGTTCGCCTTTCGCTGTCATATTTCCAAACTCTTCAGCGACCCTTTCCTTTTCCCCTTTCCCTTTTCAATCCAGCAGAAAGCCGCTTCCTCCGCCCTCTCAGTCTCCACCCCGGGTGATGGAGCAGAAGTCTCCTCCCCGGGGATACGTGCCTCAGTTTATAATCCGAGTTTATCGCGTCTCCCTTTTTCTCACACCAACATAGATCTGATGAACCTCATTAGATAATGCTAGATATACAATCTATGAGAGAGGACATATCTAATGCTAAACATTTAATTATATTACACATGAAGGTCATGGTCAGATGTTCACTGCTGCTAAATGATGAAATAGAAACTACTGGACATATTACGCCCACACTCGGTCCTAAACGAATGCAATATAACCTATGACCTATGACTTGAATATGAAGAATGTACATATGGATTGAAATGAGTGGCTGGTCTTCCACTGTGGAACTGCAGCTGTAACCAGGCTCCAGAGAGCAGTGGGACGCAGCCCGGGTCGACCTCTTGAAGTCGTCGTGACATCCGAGCTTTTACATGTTGGGAGAGAGGAGACAATATTGCCTCGATTGGCGTCCAGTGAGGATTTTTATTACATTGATCTTGTTGTAGACAAAGACGAACAGGATTCATGGAAGATTTAGGGGCAGCGTTGCCGAAAATAAACACAAATATTTGACATACATTTTTACATTTTATATAGGTGATAATTATATGAAACAAATCTCTCTCTCTCTCTCTCTCTCTCTCTCTCTCTCTCTCTCTCTCTCTCTCTCTCTCTCTCTCTCTCTCTCTCTCTCTCTCTCTCTCTATATATATATATATATATATATATATATATATATATATATATATATATATTATTTTTTTATTGTTATATTTTATCATTTTTATTAGGACTATAATGACAAAAACAATTTATGAATTTGGGGTTTCCAAAAATGTAATATTGAAATTAGTGGAGCTTGAATCATATAATGCATTGTCCAAATCTCCCTATATTGGGCAAATAACTCCAACCACAGGGCATCTTTTGTGATAACAAAGTCCTCTTCCAAGTGTTATAGGCCTTGCTTCTTAAATTAAACAACTGTAATCACACAACATGATAAAACCAGATCCGTATGACATAATATAATCCACGCCCCATTTTTCATGTACTACATGCACTGATTTTCCCAGAATTTCTGAGTGGGCGTAGTGAGTGTTTTTGTTTTGTTTTCATAATCAGTGGTGTGTTCATGTTGCTGATGTTGAGGTGTGTGGTTATGATGCACGCCGCGACCTTGGACCTGTATCTCCCGCGTCACAGGCCGGCTATCAGCGGGCATCCGGGACCACTATCTTCAGGCTTGCCGTTGTGTCATGGCTGCCTCCTTTAAACACTGGATGGAGTGGTGTCCGTCCCTCCACCATCCCCCCATTCCCAACACCCACACACCTTATCTTTTATCCGGATGTAAAACCAGTCAAGGAGTCCAGATATCGGCTTCTAATTCCGAAATGTAGGCTGATAATTAAAGTTCCCAGTTTTGCAAGTTGACTCACCAAAAAGGGAGTTTATTTGCACAAAATATTAATAAAAAGCTTGTGGGGCGCCCACAAGCTTGTCCCAATTATCCCAGTCCGAAGAATGTTCTATGAACCGGTAAAAGATTTAATCCATCTGTGCTTCAGTTCTGGCCTCAGTCACGGGGGGTCAGGGTTCTGACTTGTTACCATCAAGCAAAAGTAACACAGCAGCCCACAGTTTCCCAGGGTTGACAGTTGAGCCAAAGCAAATATGTCTCCCGTGTTTTATGATCTCAATTTGGTGGAGGAGGCTTGCGTGACCGGTAAGACTGTTCCTGCGTGCATGTGTGTGCGTGTGCGTGTGCGTGTGTGTAAGTGTGTGAGAGATGGGGCGGGGAGAGAGGGCAAAATAAAGTGAAAGAGAGGGAGAGAGACACATTTGTGTGTGTGTGTGTGTGTGTGTTGTGTGTCACTACAACGCGTGTCACTTCTGTTATAGTTTCCATGTGTTGTTGTACTTGTATACAAGAAGAAATTCTCTGAACGAAGATTTATTGATGTGTTAGAGGCCCATCTTTTTTTCTTATTGGTCTAATCTATGTTAATAAGGCCTTATATTGATCAAATCATGGTTAGGCATAACACATGGTTTCAACAACCCTGTTTTTGCGCCAGATTTTTTGACGACTGAACTTTAGAGTAAATGTTGTTTATTTAAGGGATTGCTGTCTGTACAGTTAAAACACTTCAGATGGATTAATTTGACCCTGCCTGATCGCTTGAACATTATAACTTTATTAATGATTTACTTTCAATAACCCAGGGGAAAACAAACATTGATGGGGGAGAAATTATTAACAACTCACAGAGCTGTTGGTGTGGAAGGAAAATAAAAACAATGCAACTGGCAGGAGTCTCTATAGCACCATCTAGTGGCTCAAAAAGAGAATGACTACTGGAGAAGAGTAAACACAAAATAACATACTGAATTATATTCAGGTTGTGTAAAATATACAAATAATAACAAGTATTATTATAAATGCTTTGCTGTTTTTTCATTCGGGCCAAACGTTCTACCGAACACATATTTTATGTATAGGCTTTAAAAAATCAAAGATTCTTGTCTATTTCTGTAAGACATTTCTGCATCTCTAAACTGTGGAATACACCTCTAATATAGACACATATCCAAATGTACAGTAACTAATATCTTAAGGATAGTCTAGTGATAACATGTTCTGGGTGTGAGGACCACAAGCTAACCTGTTTGCAGAGACATTTCTCGCTGTTTATTTCATTGTTAGTTACTTTGGTGGCAGGCGTCTGCTAAATTGCTAAATATAAGAATACTAATAACATTGCATCAATTAGTCTCGCGTGCTTTTCGGTTGGAGGTAGCGCGGGTCACCTCTTCCAGCCGTCGGATGAGGCCAGCCATTGCGTCCATGTTGTAGCTCTTGCACTCCAGCAGCTCGAAGCGCAGGCTGGAGATGTCCTGCTTGATCTCCTTCAGCTCCCCTGCAGGGGGCGCCAAACGCATCGGCTTTTATTAGATTGTACTTTATTGCTTTGTATTTTCGCTTTGCCTATGAGGTTATATTCAATTTTACTCTTTCCCCAACATTTACTTATTCTGAATACTTTGCTGATTCACTATCAAGTATTTTAATAATGAAGGATTATTATTAATGTTTAGAACAAATAACAATCGCCCAAAGATGGTGTCTGACGATGAGAGTGACAGTTGGCTCCGCCTACCTTCGTTGACCTCATCGTGGTCGCGGTCTGACTGGGCGTTGATGATGTACCTCTTCACCAGGCGGTTCATAATTTTCTGTTGAAATACACACACGCACACACAAACACACACACACAAAGACGTATGTTACCATCTCTGTTCGACAGCATTTCGGGAGAGTTCAGAATCGGTCGGTGATAAAACCACTCAACTCCCCAGTGCCCTTGAGTTGTGAGTCTGTCAGTGGAAGGTTGCCAATATGAATTCCCACACTGATAAGAAAAATATAGGCCAGGGGCTTGTGTGTGTACGTGTGTGCTTGTTGGTATCTTTGTGTGTGTGTGTGTGTGTGTGTTTATCTATTCGTGTGTCGCTTGACAAGGAGAGGAAGAGATGGAATTATTATGGGAGTGTGTTTAGTCATCCAATCTAATCACTGGTGCCTTAAGACATGTTTTAATAGCCATAATAAATGAAAGCCTGCCGCTGCAGTGTGTGTGTGTGTGTGCGTGCGTGTGTGCGTGCGACCTTTCAGTCCTAAAAAGGAAGAATTACATGAGTGTACAATGGATGATGTAAGTTTTCAGAACATAAAAACAAATGAATACTGCTTATGAATATGTGAGTAATACATGCATAAATAAATGAAGTGAATTGATCATTTAAAGGTGCTTTACCTGGTGTGTGCTCGGAGCCGTTGACGTAGCAACATTTTCTTCATCTGGCGGATTCAGCTAACGGTTAAAAGATACAAATAAATGATGACTATGGACATTGGGGGGTTCGAACCCAGAACCTTTTTGACTGTGAGTCAACCCCTCACCCAGTGGTTTCCAAGTCTTTTTACCTATGACCCCATGAACATCTGCATAATATCATCATATCCCAGTTAAGTTGTTAGTTTTAGTTTGCTTATAGCTACAAATCATTAGTTGGTATAGCACCTTTGGTTAGTACCCCTAACTGTAACAAATGTATTGTCAAATATCGCTAGCTTTTAAGTCAGCCATCTCCCACAACCCCAAAATGCATATCAGGAGACCCCCAGCCCGGAACCAACAGACTAAACTATCCCCATCCCCTCAGACCTTGTTGAGCTCCTGGTTGAGCTCCGGCTGGTCCTTGACCTCCAGGTGAGGAAGTCTACAGAGAAGCTTAAGGATTCCCAGCGACGTTCCCAGGATGCACTTGGGGCTTGGAACAAGGTTGAAGGGCACTGGCAGCGTGCCGCCGTGCTCAAAGTAAGAGAACCAGAGTTTGGAGCGGGCAAACTTCCACTCCACGTCCGAATCGTCCTGCAGCACGACAGAGAGGAAGGTAAGAGGTGCCAGTCCATCATTCATTTATTCATGAGAGAAAGGATTTATTCATTCATAAGAGAGATGAAGCGTTCATGCGTCAGAGGGATAAATCTATGTTAAGATCCCTCTGGAATTCATATGGGGTTGCAGGGGATCGCTGGCTTATTCATCTCACAGATCAGACCTCAGATTAACAATTTAAAGTCTGATAGCAGTTGGAGGGTAAAGGCCTCAAGCAAACTACTACTAACTCCTTCAGTGGTTACATCATGACCATTGGCAAATGGTAGAGTTAAAACTATGCGTGGAAGCAGTTGCAAAACAGTAAGAAACCGGATTCGCAATACATTTTGGATCAGAAATATGCGCCACAGGGCCAAATAAGGCTTGGAACCACAGCTTTGGAACCTACAAGAACGCCGGGGGTTTGGGACTCACCTCGATCTCCTGGAAGGAGCTGTTGAACATGGCGATGAGCATGTTGAGGAGGACGATGACCATGATGATGTTGTACACGCCGTAGAGGATATAGCCTGTGTTCTCGATGAACTTGTGGTTGGTGTCCAGAACGACGGATCGCACCTCGGACAGGCCGAAGATGGCCCAGAACAGGGTCTTGAAGCTCTCCTCCACACTGGGTGAGGAAACACAAGGAGCTCTCTGTCGGTGTGTGAGGTTCAGTCCCTCAGTCAGCACAGTGTTTCCCAACATTTTGTGTTATGTACCCACACTCACACTCACCCAGTACACGGTCATCCACACCAAACCAGGAATGTTATTCCCTTTGCACCCATAATGTCGGTCGGGATAGATTAAGCTGTGCAGTGAACATTTTAAAAAAATTCTTCTAAATAACCATCACCTCAAAGGACACATAATTTGGGTCACATCATCTACATACGTGTCTGATCTTACGTTTAGTCGGGATTTTTGATTTGCTAGAAAAATGGCACACTGGTAAATTCCAAATATGTTAATTAGTGAACATTATTTTATCAACCACGAATCCGCTTCAGAAGGTAGCAGAAAGTTGAAACTTGCCATGAACAAAGAGGGCACCTACCTTAACATGCAAAAGTTTTGTGCAGATACCTCATTCCATAGTTGCCTTTAAGCGTAATGCACCACTTCGCCAGCAGGTGGCACAGAATAACACATAAATGGCATTTCTATTAAACGTGTGTGTGTATGGATTATGGGAGTAAAACCAAAAAACGGAGAACAAATACAGAGACATAGTTGTGTCTAGAAGTAATGACTACACCCGAGATTTGCTCCAAAAGGGCGGCCGCGTACCTTGTGTGACTGCTTGCAGTCCTAGTTAAGATGGTTGTTGCCTAGGAACTCATATTATACTAGGATCATTTAGCATCATAATTGATATTGTAGCGGCCTAGGAACTTACATTACACTATTATCATTTAGCATCATTATTAATATTGTAGTGGCCAATAAACTTAAACCATACTGTTAATATTGCAGTGGCGTTTACTTGGGGATAAATATATAAATAAATGAATACATATTTTAACAAATAAAAGGATATGTATATTTTAAGTGAACTCACGTGGTGAAGGCGTCGTTCTGCTTGGCCCCCAGGTAGTAGGAGTACAGGATGAACATGCCGATCATGAAGGCCACGAACACGGTGATGAAGATCACCATGAACTTGAAGATGTCCTTGACGGTGCGGCCCAGCGAGATCTGCAGCGGCCCGAAGCTCTCGTTGGCCGGCAGGATGTAGGCGATGCGGGAGAAGCTCAGCACCACCGCCACGGCGTACAGCCCCTCGGAGAGCAGCTGGGGGTCCGATGGCATCCAGTGGATCCGCGCTGGAGGTACACACACGCATACAGAAACACAGGCACGCAGAAACATACGCATATACACAGAAAGATACGCATGCAGACACACGCGCGCAGGCACACAGAAACAGGCACACACAGAAACACAGAAACACGCACACACAGAAACACAGAAACACGCACACACAAATACATGGAAACATACGCACATGAAAATGTGCAGACACACACACATACGCAAACGCACACAAACACACGTCTGATTAATTATTATTGAGTAATTTAGCAGATGCTTTTATCCATAGTGGCTTCAGTGTATTGAGATGATGTCATTAAGCATCTGGCTCAAGGCTCTAATCAATAGAATTATCTACAATTTGCCGTTTAGATATTTCATCCAAAATGACTTACAGTGCTTTTTTCCCATAATAAGCAATAATAATATAATATAATAATAATATAATGTAATATAATATATAAGTAATGCGAAATAACAATTCTACAATAATACTATAATAATAATAATATTTTTTGTGAAATATAACAAATATAAAATTGAAAAAAATAAAACATAGATACAATAAAAGCAATCAAAACAACAACACTAATAAAGAAGCGGTCTGGAGACTGACCCAGCTGGAAGTACTGGACCTCTGCGGGCAGCGTGACGTTGGCCAGGTCGCTGTAGCGCACGTCCACGTAGAGCTGGGCGGCGTGCGCGTGCCAGAAGGCCATCCACCGCGCCGTGAAGGACGTCACGAAGATGGCCAGGATGCCAAAGTCCAGGAGGTTCCAGGGCTCAGACACGTACTCCCTGATGTCCTGCGACCAGATGTGTTTACACTCGGCGCAGATCTTACCTAGACACAGAGGACATTGTCACAGATGTGTTCTACTCTTTGTCTAACCTTTATTCAGCCATGTAGCTGCCCCCGGGGCCGCGGATGGCTGCTAGCAAGGTGCTAACAGGCGTCTCTTCTTATCGAGCCTCATGTCTGTTTAGACATTGTCGCTCGAAGCAGGGATACAAATGTTCACACCGAATTGTAAAGTCGACAGTATTTTCCTTCCTTTTCTAAACCAGCATTAACAAAACATAGCAAGAACATGTATGATTATGAATGTGTGTAATTGGTCAGACATTATTTGTGTATGGGTGAATGCAGGGTGTTTTTTACTCTGCAGAATCATACATCATCATTTAGTGGACATAAGGGCTAACCAGGGTCCAACATGAACACCTGATACCAGCCAATGGCAAAAACTCACTGCTACATATAAATTGTTTGGCCGGTAGATTTCATCACTAAGGGTAAATCATACAATTCTAAAAGTTACAATTATTGCACCCTGGCTCATACTGGCTCACCCCCGGCTACTGGCTATAGTCATATTTTATATGCTAATGAAGGCCATCATTATTATCTTATTATATATTATCTTCTAATATTCTGGTATGAGTGTGGGCAGAGTAAACATAATTTCCCCTGCGTGGGCAGTTTCCTGCTCTCACTAATGATCGCAAGCTCCGGCAGACTCACTTATAGTTATTACAGTGTGTGTGTGTGTGTGTGTGCGTGTGTACTAGTGTGTGCAAGGGTGTGTGTGCATCCTTGTGTGTCTGCCTATGTGAGCGTGTGTTGTGTGTGTGTCTGCATGTGTTAATGCAATATGGCAAACTGAATTCTTTCTCATTCTCAGCAGAAATTATCTGATAACAGATTAAATGGAAATCGTGTGACCAGAATAGAGAGTGTGTGTGTGTGTGTGTGTGTGACTGCCTGCCTGTCTGTTTGCATGCATGCATACAAGTGTGCGTGCGTGCGTGCGTGCGTGTGTGTGTGTGCGTGTGCATGTGGACATTTGCAATGTGTATGTGTGTGCATGTGCAGTGTATCAATGTGTAGGTGGTGTTCCTGTGTGTGTGTGTGTGTGTGCAGTGTATCAATGTGTGTGTGTGTGTGTGTGCGTGCGCAGTGCGTCTACATATGTGCAGCGGTTCCGTTGTGTGTGCGTGTGTGCAGTGCGTCGCCCGGTGTCTCCAGAGTGTCGTTTCTCGTGACCTATGACCCAGGAGATGATGAGGATCTCCATCCAGGTGAAGGGGGTGGTCTTCATGCGGAACAGCTGGGAGGGGTGGTCCTGGGTGGTCATGTTGGGCAACAGGGCCGTGCCCTGGAAGCGATCGGCCGCATTCATCACCAGCAGGAACAGGAAGACCATCAGGGACGCCGCGTGGGCCACGAACTTCAGAAAGGGCCCGCGCATCACCCTGCCCAGCTAGGGTAAGGTAAGGTAAGGTAAGGTAAGGTAAGGTAAGGTGCTTTGGTAACACCGGAGGGGAGATCTGCTGTGACATTTCTGTGTCACAGCAGAAAGCAATACGAAATAAAGATAAAATAAGAATAAAAACTACAAAAAGCATGTCGAAGAGATACGTCGTAACTAGATGATGTGTCTGTACCCGTTTATATAGGCATAATAATCATAGGTCTGCATAAGCAGTAAAATGCAGTTCATTAAGGAGCGGCTGTGGTCGTAAGGGGCATCTTCCACACTTTGGTGTTTGAACCCAGAAGCTTTTCCCCTTGGAGTCCCACAACCCCTAACCACTGGAGACCATCTCGCCCCTGTATCCTGAAGGCAGGCGAGGACGACATGATTTAAAACAGCAATGATCGTCGCTCTCTCTCGTCAAAACAGACGGCAAACAGACGCTTAGCTTCAGCGACTGTTTAATTTGTCCCTCTTGTCGGAGAGCACATTAAAACATGTCCTGGGGCACTGCTTCGGTCAGCAGAATGCTTTCTTTGCAGGCTCCCTTGCAAGTCGCCTTCGTCCCTGGAACATCTGTTTGGTGACAGCGATGGTAGATTTGTGAGTGAAGAAGGTCGTATTTCTGTCTAGCTTTCAGCGTGCCGTTCGGAGGACAGACGGTGGGGATGGGGAAATAGCACGGTCACCAGAGTGACTGGTTGAGGATAAATGCGTCGTGTTCAAGCCACAAATCCACAAGTATTATTGTGTCCTGAATTGAAGGGAGATTGCCTTTTTCGCATAAGTGGAGAAAACCATAAGTGTTTTTTCTTTTGTGTTTCATGCATGTTTAACACATTCCTTTATGCTGAATATGAATAATTCCTAAGAAAGATTCAGATGTGTGTGTTTATGTCTTTCTGAGTGAGTGGGTGATTGTGTCTGTTTGAGTGAGGGTCTTAGTGAATGAGTGACTGAGTGAGTGAATGAGGGAGTGAATGCGAGAGTGGGTGTGAATGTGAGTGAGCCAATGAGCGATTACATCTGAGTGAGTGTGCATGTCAGCTTGTGTGTGTGTGTGTTTATTGTTTATTGTTTAAAAAGATCCCCATTAGCTGTCACCAAAGTGGGACGAGCTAGTCTTTCTGGCGTCCGCACAGAAAGACACAAAACATAACAATACACAAGATACAAATCGTAATTCACTTAACAATGATCATCTAAAAGCAGTAAATCATTAGAAACATCATCTGAAATGATTCAGAAAAAGTTATTACATTCATGGGTATTACAATCATTATTGCATTCATACAGTAAGTACGTCCATGTGTGTGTGTGCGTGCGTGCGGCCCCACCACCCTCCTCACCTGGCTGGAGGGGGCGAGCCAGTACAGGAGGGCCAGCAGCGGCAGGCCCAGCGCCACGGCCAGCACCAGCAGCAGCTTCACCGCCGTGTTCTGCTGCCGCAGACCCGACAGGTTCTCGTACCAGATGGACAGCAGCTGCTGCTGGCAGTTCGGATGGGCCACAAACTGGGGCCCGGCAGGTACCAGGTATGGGGGAGGGGTGAGGGAGGGGTGTGAAGATGTGCGTGTCGGCGCGGTGGGAGTGGGTTTGTGAGTGAGGTGTACGTGCGTATATGTAGGTGAGAGGGGGGGGGAGTGTGGGCGCGGTGGGAGTGGGTTTGTGAGTGAGGTGTACGTGCGTATATGTAGGGGAGAGGGGGGGGGAGTGTGGGCGTGGTGGGAGTGGGTTTGTGAGTGAGGTGTATGTGGGGGAGGGGCGTGTGGGGGATGGAGTGAAAGGGAGTGGGAGCGTGAGTGTGTGGGAGACCGTGAGTGTGGGGGAGTGAGAATGGGGGAGGTTGAGTGAGTGAGTGAAGAGCGACATTGGGAGAGAAAGCGAGAGAGAGCGTATGAGTATGATGGAGAGAATAAGCATGTGTGTGTGGAGAGAGAGATTAGTGATAATGGGATTTAGTGGGAGTGGGAGACAATGATAAGAAAAGGGAGAGAAGGCGAAGAATAAAGGTAATTTCCGGCCTCACCCAAACAAGCCGAAATTACCATCCAATCAATACGTTTAATTACCATTTAAACCGGTCACTTAACCCCCTAAAGCCACCTACCTTCTTCACTTCATATTTAATGGCCAGCTTGAGTCGGACAAGGCCCTGTCTGGCCGAGCGCACGGGCGGCTCGTCACATGACTCGGCGTCGCCGTTCAAGATGGCGTCCACTTCCTGTGTGTTGCGACACAGGTCCAGCAGGCCCACCACGAAGTCCTTGCACTGCATGGACAGCTTCTTGTAGTCATTCTGCACGGTTTACAAAAACCCACAAATCACTCAGAACAGGCCATCGATCAGATAATGGTGCAAGTCCCTAATATGTATCCAAAACCTGCTCTGGGAGAAAGTTAGTCTTTTTTATTTATTTACCGAAAACAACCACAAAATACCCCCGACCTCTCCACCCCACTGAAAATGTTTCTTTGTTTTCCGTTTAAAGGTTGATGTTAATTCCTCATGAGTTCTACACCCTGATGTTGTTGGTGACGGATCAATTCATGTATTGATTAGGAGTAAGCTCGCCGTAGGGTTGTAGCGGGTCAATAGTAAGTGCCGAGCTGAAGAAAGGTCAAACGCCCCATTCATGCTCTCAGTCCCACATACACACACAATAAATTATGTAAATAGTTTGTATGTGTATGTGTCTTCCATTTTCAGTTTGTTTGATTCACATGCAATATTGCTAGAAAGACGCATTTGCATTCAATCCATGACATGCTGTCTATATTAGTCCTATGCATAAAACAAAATGAGTTTCATCAGACAATGAGGTTCTATTCACATTAGTGGCCATTAAGTAATCAAATTACACAAGTAGGTAACATTCAACATTAAACTAAAGAGGGGCGTTGTAGTAATAATAATATATAATATA
>NC_140274.1:15715337-15742087 GCF_964030765.1 Micromesistius poutassou
TTTGTTCCAGATGTGACAGTGTGGCGTGAAGAGCTGTGGCTGTAGCATCCTCTGTAGACCGGTTTCTTCTGTAGGCAAACTGATGTGGGTCAAGTGTGGCTGGCAGGCTATTTGTGTGTCTCAAAACACTTCATGATGATTGGTGTTAGAGCCACTGGCCGGTAGTCGTTGAGACAGCTGACAGTGGTTTTCTTTGGTAGTGGAATGATTGTGGAGGACTTCAGGCAGGGTGGGATTGTGCCCTGGGCCAGGGACTGGTTGAATATTTCTGTGAACACACCAGCCAGTTGGTCTGCGCAGTCCCTCAGCACCCTCCCCGCCACACCATCCGGTCCAGCAGCTTTCCTTGGGTTCACCGCCCACAGTATACCCCTCACCTCATGTGCCTGCACCGTGAGGATGTGGCTGCTGGGTTGCTAGATTTAAAGTTGGTGATGTGTTGCACCCCTTGCCATACCTGTCGTGGGTTGTTGCTGTTGAGATGCTCTTCTATCTTCCTTTTGTATGCAGTCTTGGCCTCCCTGATGCCTCTCTTCAGATTGGATCTAGCCGTGCTATACAGAGCCTCGTCTCCGGCCCTGAATGCTGTGTTCCTCTGTTTCAGCAACACTTGGACTTGTTTTGTCATCCACGGCTTCTGGTTTGGAAACACCTGTTCACTGTGACAGTCTGGACACAGTGTTGGATGTAGCAGAGTATGGTTGAGGTATACTCTTCCAGGTCTTGTGCTAGCTTGTGCCAGCTGCTGTGAGGCACCATTCGGCCATGTTGTAACAGTCTTTATAATAGTCTATGTTTTTTTCCTGAGGGGGGTGTATGCTGGTGTCAGGAAAAGGGACATATGGTCAGACGAGCCCAGGTGAGGTAGCTGTGTAGTCCTATAGCCATGTTTGATATTTGTATAGGATTAGGATGTATTTATCCAGAGTATTTCCCCCCCTAGTGGCGCACTTAATGTGTTGGTATAGTTTAGGAAGTACTACTTTCAAATCAACATGGTTAAAATCACCTGCAATAACATGCACAGCGTCCGGATATTTATTCTGTTGAAGGCTGATGGCGTTGTACAAGTGGCTGAGCTAGCGTTAGCGTCTGGTGGTATATACACAGCCGTCACTATGACAACGGTAAACTCCCGGGGGAGATATGCCGGTCGGCACTTAGTCCTGGATGAGTCTGTTTGTTGCAATCTGAAGTTTGAGTTCGTCCATTTTGTTTACAATTGATCTGGCGTTAGACAGGAAGATACTGGGAAGTGGCAGTATACTTCACTTTATAGTGAAAGGTGTCTTCCAGGGACACCTGGAAGACACCTGTCTTCTGTAGATTTCTTGAGTCGGAGGAGGCATTAAGCCGGGCTTCTGACTTCCTGTGGTCACTAAAGATCCCATGGATTATTGGGTGTTAACCACCGTTTCCTGGCCAAATTCCTCAACCTGGCTCTTGTCCCAACATGGCCACCTAATCATCCTGTGGTCTCCAGTGACATGTATCACGTTAGCCCTCCTGTGAGCGGTCAGTGTTCTGACGCCAACTGGCGGCGGGTGCAAGGATGGGGCATCACCTCCCCGACACTTATTATGTAAAGTGATGTGGTTGTCTTGTTGAGTGCTATAGCAATGCAATTCATTATTATTATTACTTAAACAAACCTCCTCCCCAACGCCTTGAGAATGCTCTCACCGCCACCTGAACCGCTGAAGTAATTTGGTTTAGTGGTTGGAGCGTTTGCCGTCTACCAATCCCTCGGGTCGCCGGTTGGAGGCCCCGGTGCGTAAAATCGGTGTCACAGAAGCTGTGTCTCTGATTGGAAGCAAGGGTCAGGCAGGGGAGTGAAACTGAGAGACAGCCGTTTTCCAGGGTCCAGCTCACCCCCAATGCCTTGTGACACAACATAGCATAACATCAGTATTGGAGTAACAAAAAACAGCTGCATGAAATACAAATATTATTAAATGATTAGAACCCAGAGAAGCTATAGGAATCAGAAAAAAGGTTGTTTGTTCTTTTGTCGATATTAATGACTATTATTATTAGTAGTAGTAGTAGTAGAAACCAATTGCATATTAGGAGTTGCATCCCAACAAAGCAAAATGTTGTAGCGTTTAGAAACGCAAAGTTCATTACAAGTGCTACAACAGAGAAGTAGAGGATGGAGTTAATGTTGTTGTGTCGGTGTTTCAGGTCTGTGGAGGACCGGGCCCAACATGGAGGAAGCTCTGCATCAAATCCAATACAGCAGCAGCTCCTTCGGCTGTCAGTCCGCCCCGGTGGCCAGCAACAGGTAACACACAGACAAACACACAGACGGACATACTGGAGACCTGCACGTAGCTTGCACAATAGTGTATTAGTCAATGTAATGAACAAAACACAATTGGCTGTCGTTTTTCTCTTTTTCCCCTTGTAGAAAACTCTCTGAAGTTAGTTTGCCTGGCTGGGGCTCGCTAGAACTATGTGGTGTCTGATGTTTCATTTGGAGATGGTTATGCTGATGCGCTTCTATTATATTTAAAATGTGTCAGCACTTGTGCTGATCTGTGAGAGACTGGTGTTCTGATTAATTTTGAAGATGAGATACAAGATATATTTAAAGAAATCAATCAGTTAATGTTTATCTAAAAGAGAGTGCATCCATCCACATGTGCATTCTGCTTTGCCCTATAATAGATCGTCCATCTCTAGAAGAAAAATAAACAAGAATATATATATATAATAAAAAATTAAATATATGAAATGAAGTGATAGTAGCAGGTAACTTGAACATGGATCTGGATGTCCTGTTCTGCCCCAGGAGCTACACCCCCTCGCTGAACCCCACCACTGGGACGACCCCACACCCCACACGAGGGCTCTCTGCTGTGGAGGCTTACAGCAAGCTGCTCCTGGAGCCCAACATGCACCTCCTCAAGAGCCACCAGCACCTCCTCCTCCTCAAACCACCCCCAGAGGACAAGGAGGAGCAGGAGGAGGACCAGGAGGAGGAGAAGGAGGAGCAGGAGGGTATCAGCCCATCGGTATGTTTCAGCCTACAGTACTACGTTGACGTGATGTCAGTAATAGATAGAAGTGTTCATCTGATCTGCTTTTATTCAATTAAATTAAATTGCATACATTTCAATAAAATTAAAATTTGTATTATTTTATTAATTTATATATTTTTTCTATTTTAGTTGATCTGATTTCAAGTAACAAAACATAAAACATATTAACAAATAAAACATATTATGTCTGAAGGACCAAGTCGACAGTAAACATGAATATAAGTTTAAATACAGTTATGAATTGTCTTCCCTTTATGCTGACCTGCATTACAGTTACACATGTTGACCAGCAGGGTGCGCTAGAACAAAGCGCTAGTCTAGATATACTATAATAGCCAACAGCTATTAGCTATTCGCTCTCTCTCTCTCTCTCTCTCTCTCTCTCTCTCTCTCTCTCTCTCTCTCTCTCTCTCTCTCTCTCTCTCTCTCTCTCTCTCACTTTCCTTCTATGTTTCTCTCTCTCTTTGTCATTTTAACAATTGTTACATCCAGAGTTACAGACACATCTGTCCGTAACACATGGATGCCTGTCTGTCATTAGACTACTCTGCTCTGCACACCCCAGTGCCTGTGGTAAGAGTTCAGAATGCAGAGCTGCTGCCTATCTGCACATACAGTATATCATAAATATGTGAAGCAGTGGAACATTTTAATGATGTGTGTTTTAAAGGCGCTGGAGGGAGGTCTTCTGTAGTCCCAGCCTTGAACTGGCCTGTCAGGATCTGCCTGAGTCTCACCAGAGCAAACAAGACCCCCTTCTAGATAGAGAGACCACTAACACTGCCTCGCTTTACCCTTTCTCTCTCCTCTCTCTCGTTCCCTTTCGCTCCTTCTCTTTCTTGTTCCTTCTCTGTTCTTCTCCATTTCCTTCTGGTGTTACCCAGTTTTACCTCTCTCTCTCTCTCTCTCTCTCTCTCTCTCTCTCTCTCTCTCTCTCTCTCTCTCTCTCTCTGTCTATCTTTCTTTCTGTCTCTCCCACTCTCTTCTTCTCACTCTCTCTTTTTCCATCTGTCTGTCTATCTTTCGTTCTGTGTATATGTGTGTGTGTGTGTGTGTGTTTATTAGAGAGACAGTGAGCGCTCTCTCGCACACAACCAGAGACACACAATTATGTTTTTATGACATATATGGCACATGCAATTATATGCCACTAGTCACATTATATAGGTGATATACTGTATATATATAGCACAGTCCTATAATATATATTATATATATGACATTTATATAATATCTAATTGGAGCTTAGTCATTTTTGTCACATAGTTGGAGATAGCAAAGACTTCCTCTGTGCTTGCCTGACAAATCGTGAAAATGCATGTGAGTGTAAATTATTGCCCCTATAAGTCTTGTGCTTCATCATCACTTCATTATTCATCGCATCACCGGTACTTATCGTAATATTTATCGTCTTATTTGTTGTATTATTGATTTGATGACTGATCAAATGATTCATCCTCTTATTTATATTATAATTGCTAGTATTATACACAGAAATGTTTGTTGTGTTTCAGGAACGTCTGTACGACACCAACTGCTCCGGGAGTCTGTCGAGTCTGGACAGCCTGGAGAACGAGGACCTCGACCGCCCAGCCCAGCCGGCCGCTCATCTAGACCCGTCAACGGCCTCCTCCTCCTCCTCCTCCTCCTCGCTAGAGCCCAACAAAGGTCAGGCAGCCACACGACCAACCCACAACGGCGGCAGCCCGCTACGCAGTAGCCGGTCTGGTGAGATGCTCCACAGAGCGGAGATCAGCCGTTCTTACGTTGGCGTACAGGAACGCCCCCCCCTGCTGGACAGGGGTGTCCACGGTGGTCCTTGTCAAGTCACGGCGGGGGGGTCCTCTAACAATGCAGAGGCCACACCCCCTCCTGGCCGTTGCGCCCTCTTATCGCTGTGTGAAACCATCGCTGCCTCGGAGACCCAGCGCAGCGAGGACAACGTCACCACGGTAACCAACAACAACGACGACGAATGGATGCCCGATAGTTACTTTTTAGAATGGGAGGAACGGCCTGATCTCGGTCACCACGGCAACCGCGACGCGCCGTCCAAACCGCCGTTAGTAACGGATCTATTTTTTCCCGCCAAAAGCCTCGCCAAGTCACACGAGGCGTCGCGTGAGCCGATCGGTGTCCCAAACGACGACAGGAAGTCCCACGCAACCCGTGAAATGTTGAGCGGCGACGGCAGCCACGTGCCTGAGGAGAAAATCTCACTTCAGCACCTCATCACCGACCTAAATACGTTCTCCAACAACTGGCCCAGGGCGGAAGGCTTCAAGGACACCAGGAGCCTGCAGCAGGAGATCTCCTCTAACCTCCCGCTGGACACGTCCAGGCACCAGGGATCCCTGGCAGGCGGCGCCGCCAACACCGCTAACAAAGCTAACAATGCTAACACCGCTTACACCGCTAACACCGCTAACACCGCTAACAAAGCTAAAAATGCTAACACCGCTTACACCGCTAACACCGCTAACAAAACTAACAATGCTAACACCGCTAACACCACTAACAGCGCTAACAATGCTAACACCGCTTACACCACTAACACCACTAACAGCGCTAACAATGCTAACACCACTAACACCACTAACAATGCTAACACCACTAACAGCGCTAAAAATGCTAACACCGCTAACACTGCTGGGATCTCGTTGCAAGCGGACCCCACCACGGGGCACCAGGTTCGATTCGTCAAAGGGATCCTCAAGAAGCAGTCCAAGTACGCCCCGGCCCCCCGGGCCCCCTCGGGCGGCCTGGGGAAGCTGGTTTTTGCCAAACAAGTGGCCAAGTCGATCCGGGACAGCATGGAGCTGGCGAGGGGTAGGAGCCGAAACCCAGAGGGAGTGGCTGCCCAGGCGGTGAGGAAGAAGATCCGCTGGTTGGACGAGGCCGACCTCTTGCATCGGAACTACGACCACGCCCCCACTGCCACGTGGAGACAGGAGCAGACCGTGGACACTCCCGGTCTTCAGGACAATGGCGGCTTTTACAGCAGGCCTCCAGACCACCAGAGGGGCCCCTCCACTGCGGCCGTCTCAGGCGCCTCCTCCTCAGAGGCTGACCTCACCAGGCTGGCGTGGGCAGATGTCGGGGTGCAGGTCGGCGTGCGCGAGGTCAGGGGGGTACCGCGGGGACAAATCCCCCCCTCACGACCGGCCGGCCCCCGGGCCCTCAGGAGGGACCGGCCCGGCAGGGCCCCGTTGGCTCCCGCTTCGCGGCGGGTCAGGAAGGGATCGCTGATCCGACCCCAGTCCGCCGCAGAGGCCGGCTGGGGCGGTCGGGCCCCGGGGAGGGTGCTGGTGCCACGCCCGCCGACCAGGACAGAGGAGACGGCGGTGGCACGGGGCGCCGGCAGGACCCCCTGTGGTGTGGAGTGGACCTTTAAGCCCGCGCCCCCCCTCGTTGACCAGGCCCCGACCAGGGGCCCCGGCAGGAGCGGCGACGTCGGCGAGCCCAGGTTCTGCCCACACACACACGCCATGATCCGAATGGACGGGGACATCCTGGTCACGCCCCTCCTGCCCTCCTATAGGTTCTCCTACGCAGAGGGGCCCACCCCCATGGAGCCTCCAGCAGGAGCCCAGGGGCGGTTCTGCGAGGAGGGCCGCGGGGGCCCAGGAGAGGGGGCTGGGGTTACACTGTACCCCCACCGATGAGGAGATCTCCCTGCTCTGGCACGGGGTGCGCAGTGCCTTGGCCACCAAGGAGGGTAATGTATGTTTTGGACTCTCGCCCAATGGCACAGCCCTGTGGACAAACAACCTATATATGCATTTTGCTATATGTTTTGTTGCTTTTTAAATATTCAATCCAAAACCTAGGTGATTTAGGTTTTAAATATTTTAACATCTAGTCGTTGGAATTGAGCGTGTTTTTCGTTCGGCTGAGCTAAGCCCTGTGACAGCACAATAATGACGAATATTTTGAGCAGCACATTTAGGTCAAATATATGCTAAAATAAAGTTACAACAAGTATTCAGCCTGCGATGTTTAAATGGTTTCAAACTTTCAGCTGTAGGTCAGAGCAGAACACTTATTGCTGAAAATGTTTTCCAGCGATGTCTCCACCTGATTATTATCACGAGGAAGCATTACATCCATAATATATGCACAATAACTGGTTTGTTGCCTTCCCCAGGACTTGATAGTAGTGTTCATAAAAACAAATAAAAACATGAACATGTTCTAGTTGAGATCATAATATCCAGAGGGACTGAAGCTGAAGCCAGCTTATTGGGCATATTGCTCATCTACACTTAAGAGGGAGGGAGGTCCAACCCAGGACCATTTGGGGAGAAGAGCACCCTAGCCACCAACACTAGACTCGTCCTGACCCTCCCAATAGCAGGGACTCAGGCAGTCGCTCACACCTAAACATCTGCTCATAAATGGATCACACATCAGCATCCATCTTAAGCTGTTGTTCTTGTTGGTACTGGATTTAGATTGCAGTGCTTTAGTGATCCCCAGGGAAATAAATGGTTTCCGTCACAATTGCTCTGCTCAAGATAGAAAAAACAATCGTAAAAATAGAGATTTAATCACCATTTGAACGATAAACAGGGAAGACATTTAATACAATGTGAAACATTGAAAAAAAATGCATGTAATATACAACAATATAGCTAACAATATACATCAACACACATGCAACACATGAAACACATGCTGGGATATGGCACATTGAAACCCTGATATACATACATAGGTACATGATACATAGGCTTGTCTCTCATGGTGTAGCAGCCAGGAACCAGGTGAGGCGACAGAACCAGGAGCCCTCTGGAGGAGCAGGAGTGGTGGGGCCCAGGCAGGCAGTGGTGAGGCCAGGCAGACAGGCCCCTGGCGTGGGGAACAGACGGCTTCCACCACCTCCACCTCCACCTCCTCCTCCTCCTCCCTCGCAGGTACGTGCACGCTCGCGTGGCGCCCTGCAGCCATGCGTGGCCGGCAGCAGCAGCTCTTCCCTTTCAACAAAACAGGGTGTGTTGGAACTCGTCGAATGGGTTTCTGTGGCCGTCTCTCTCTCTCTCTCTCTCTCTCTCTCTCTCTCTCTGTCTCTCTCTCTCTCTCTCTCTCTCTCTCTCTCTCTCTCTCTCTCTCTCTCTCTCTCTGTCTCTCTCTCTCTCTCTCTCTCTCTCTCTCTCTCTCTCTCTCTCTCTCTCTCTCTCTCTCTCTCTCTCTGCCTGGTGCTGCAGCAGTTTGCAGGAGATGCAGAACAGATACAGCTGCTGCTGCTGTTGCTGCAAGACCTGGCCGTCCGGATGGACTAGAGGCACCTGTATTCTGCCCATGAGTCACCAGTTATCTGACGTGTGTGTGTTTGTGTGTGTGTGTGTGTGCGCGTGCTTGCATGCATGAGAGTGAGTGAGAATGTATGTCTGTGTGTGTGTGTGTGTGTTTAAGAAAGAGAGTGTTTGTACGTGATGAATGTGTTATGCATCATGCGAGTATATATGCCTGTGTGTTTGCAAGTGCGTGTGTGTGTGTGTGTAAGAGAGGAAGAGAAATAGAGAAAAAGAAAGAGGGAATGAGGTTATATGTTTGAGAGAAAGAATATCAGAGCGAGAGAACGGGGGAGGGGGGGGAGTGATTGTGTGTGAGTGTGAGTGATATCCTGTCTCAGTCTTCTTTGTGGGATTTGATTCATTTATTTTCATTTTATCTTTCAGTCCTCAAAACCGTCCAAGGAGCTTGTCCCGTCCTTCCTCTATAACCGGGACGTCTGGCCTACAGATGAAGGTATAATGTGTAAAGTGTGTGAAGCAGTCACACACCCTGAGACATAACACACACACACACCCACACACACACACACGCACACACACACACACACATCCAAAAATCGGAACAAATCCTAATTATCCCATCACACTACTAGTGACTAAGGACTGCTTACTAACTTAAAGACCAGACACTGCTTAGTAACCACCATGATATCCATCTGTGAACGCACCACCAGCAGCATCTGTCAAGTTGATAACAAGGTGGAAGAGAGGTCAAAGTTAAATAGATGTCACCTTCATTCAGTAAATAGGACGATATGCTGGTAAGATAGATGATAGTGTTGCATTACATCAACAAATTGCACATCGTTCCACATCCTTTGTCCTTCCCCTGAACCGTTGAATGAGGTCGTCTGAGTGAACACTGTCAATTTAAGGTCTGATTCATTTGTACAGCTCCTTCCTCATGATTACACTCCAAAGGGCTTCCAAGGATCACATTATCTATTCTTATTCAAACTATCACCTAAATATATCTTTCTTTGCCCATATATTACCGAGTTTATATTACTGAGTTAAAAAATAATAATTGGTGTACTGCTTTCCCCAAGAAGGGAAGCAGTACATGAGGTTAAAACACTGCAATGAATAGTACAGATATTAGTATATGACCACCCGGACCCCCTGAGCCCTCTAAAGGACAAACTCCCCAAAACCCAGATAGGGAAGGAACCCTGAGAAGGACCACAGACTAGGATGGATTGGATGGTTGGGAGGGCAAGAGGTGCCAACAACTATGCCATGCCTCCATGTCCTGACTGTTTCCTTTGATTATTAGCATGCTGGAAGACTGAGAATCGATTAGCAATATGAGAATAGCTAATTATCTCCCCTTTTTTGCATTGGTAATGACGATGTTTGGTGGGTCCTGGGCCAATAGTGGGTCCTGAACCTCACACAACAGAACAACATCACGCCAAGGTCACGGGCTCCATGGCAACCACCCAAACATGGAGACCACCACACCCAGGTGGGGCCCCTCATCGTACCCCAGCCCAGGCCCCGACGACCCTCTCTCTGGAGGAGCAGAGGATCCTGCAGTCCTTGGACCGACTGAACCTCCAGCTCCACTGTAAGACACTCGGCTAACACTAGCTAACTTGGATTACTATTTTAATCATGTAGCAGGTGACTTTATCCAGAGTCATTGACAGTGAATTCAGACGTTTGTCTTGAAGGAGCAGCGAAGCACTTAAGCATAACTACGGGTTAAGGTAGAGTTATGGTTGGACGTTGACGCAACGCAATGACCGCGCAGACGTGAACCTGTTTTGGTTCTGCGTCGGGTTTAAGGGGTTAAATTTTCATCATCTATGCAGTATGGATGAAAGGCAATGTGCTTTCATTAATACTGATGGATCAACCATTCAAATGAGTAGCGCTCACCTGTGTCCCCTGCTGTGCAGGCATCGAGGAGCAGGAAGAGGCGGATCCCAGGGGACTGGTGGCGCTCAACATGGCGGCAGTAAGTATGACGACTCGAGGGAAACCACGACAGCCTCCAATCACATGAATTCATTCATCCGTTCATCCGCTTTCGATGACATCCACTGTTTTTCCCTCTCCTCTTTCTCCTCCTCCGCCAACTCGTGTCTGGGATACAGATCAGGGATCAGGGCAAGGCCTCGACCAATCACAAACAGACCTTGTTCTCTGTGAACGGCCGCACCCACAACCACAGGAGGTTCTGATGTTTGGGCGGAGAGGTCCTGGTTTGGGATCCTGGTCCGTGTCCCTCTCCTCTTTCTCCTCCTCCGCCAACTTGTGTCTGGGTTACAGATCAGGGATCAGGGCAAGGCCTCGACCAATCACAAACAGACCTTGTTCTCTGTGAACGGCTGCACCCACAACCACAGGAGGTTCTGATGTTGGGGCGGAGAGGTCCTGGTTTGGGATCCTGGTCCGTTTCCTATAAATTCTACCATGGGACTTCTCTCTGACTCCCTCCTTCAGTCTGTTCCTTCTTTCCTCACCAAGCACTTTACGACCTACCAGTCCTTGCTCTGGGCAGGTCAGAGCAAAGCTCATCCTCCAAAGAACTGACGGCGGTTAGCTGCTGAGACCTTTCTGTTAGGAACCTGGAACTCAGATCTGTAGTGCACAGCTTCCTCCTGAGCACATAGTTGAACTACAACTCCCCACAAACGATTGGAAGCCGAGAATAAATAATTCATTCTAGTTATTTTTATGTTAAGTGCAAAGAGATATAAGATCTGGCTATGAATGCATCTACGTAATTTAGATGTGTCATTTCGTTGGTCGGGTTGCGTAAAGCTGATGGGAAATATATTAATCTAAACGTTATCTAAACGCGAGTTAGACCTCAGGATACCTGAAGTGTGTTTGTGTCTTCCAAGCTGTAACGTGTGGATGCCATTAAAACTGATAGTGGGTGTGTAAAAGCACTCCGGGTTTCATATAGTTTGACATCTTTATCTTTCCCCACAGTCATGTTAAATTACTGGAGCGTTAGACTGCCTTTCTGGTTCACTTAGTGCATCTAGTTTACAGGAAGATCATTTCTATTTTTTATAAAAATGTCTATATCCAAAAATATATATAACATTACATGTAGCTTCTTCGTACTTTATACCTCTGGAATAAACACGGTGAACACTTTTTACTTTATATGTTCATTTCCTTGTGGTAAATGTCCGAAGTTCCTCCGAGTAATGAACTCTGATGTATCCGGATTCACCCATGTTGGTTTTAGTGAGTCAACTCCTTGGAGCATGTCAACCATTAAACCATCATGACTTTAAAACCTAATATAATGATAATGGGAAAACACAAGAGGACTACTTAAGCATAATGATATGGCGTTGTAAAGACGACCTGACCATCCGGTCGGCCCTGAGCTCTGGTGACTCAGGTGACAGTAAGTGTTTTATGGCAGCGCGAAGGTGTTGCAAGGTGTACTTGTTTGTTTGTTTCGGTGGCCTTGCATACAGCCGTGCGATAGGGGACAGAAGAAAGGAAGGGAGGTGGAGGGGGAGGAGGGGGTAGGGAGGGAGGAGGTAGAGGGTGGATTTGTCCTGCTGAACCCATAGACTCAACCTACTGGATGGACCAGCTGACAGTCTTTGGCCTCTTCCTCCCGAAACCACATCAACTGAAGGTTTCTGCGTCTCCACACCCAACGGGACTCAGAGTGTGGATGTTATATAAATTATATTGTCTGTCTTTTATGCAAAGCAGGTTCATGGGGTTAGCCACCTTCAATCACAAAGACCATTCATAGAGTGGTGTACATAGGCGGGAATCACATTTTAAACCCATTTTAAAAGAAAATCGATATAATGCAAAAAAGATCTATAACACTACAAAGGCATGTCAAATAAAAGTATAAGAAAGTTAAGAATAGGTCTAAAAAGCTGTGGCACTCTCAAAAGTTGAGTCCTGATATGAGTTATTCCAACTCTTGAACAAAATGTAATCAAAAGAATAGTAAAATAGGTTGTTTTGTTTATTCTTCTACAGAGCCAAATCAAGAAGCCGTAACCTGATTAACTTGATTAGCTTTCTGGTCCTCCTGCACAAGAGGAAGTAATACAAAAATAAAGAGAGGGAGTGTGTGTTTGTATATGTGGGTGGTTGTATATAGGTGTGTGTGTGTGTTAATGCATGGGTGTGTATATGTATGTGAGAGAGAATGTGTGTGCATGCATGCGTAAGTGTATATGTGTGTGCGTTCATATAAAAGTGTGTGCGTGTGTTTGTTTATGCATAGGTGTGTGTGTGGGTGTGTGTGTGCGTATATGTGTATGCATGTGTGTATGTGCGTCTGCGTGTGTGTGTGATCTGTGTTTCTCAAGAATTACAAGCAGGGCTCATGTGAAGCTCCTGTTAAATGCGCTACTCCTCCAGGCTTTACCTGGGAGGGGGTGAGACCCAGGAGGAAGAGAAGGATGAGGGGAGGGGGGGATTAGGGAAGTGAATCACTGCGACCCGCCCTCCCCCTGGCGTGCCTGGGTCTGCCCTGCCGACCGCCTGCCAGGACCTGTCCCAGGAGGAGCTGGAGGAGGAGGAGATGCTGGTGGTGATGAAGGTGAGGGAAGAGTTTGAGGAGGAGGTGAAAGATTTAGAGGTTTAGGTGAAGAAGGAGGCGGAGGTGGTGGATGACCTATGAGGTGGAGGTAAAGGAGGAGGAGGAGGATCTATTTACACTGTCAGAAGTACAACATGACATTTCTGGGTAACTACAGGTTTTGAGGGATGGGCGGGTGGGGGGGAGTAGGGGATGAGAAGCTGCAGCGGAGGGTAGGCTAGGCCAGGTAGGTTTGGGTTGGGGGCTGGTGACCTGTGCATATTTTAGGGATGCAGTAAGACGCCTGTGGTCTCCTGTAGGCCTATGCATGTAGTATCAGAAGCCACTTGCACAACATTTAAAGTCATGGCTTAAAGTCATTAATTTCAACCAAACCTTAATGTCTCACCTCACTTATAGTTCTCTGATCTCAAGATCAAAGTTGACAAATGGAACGACCATTTACTTTTATAAAACAGTACAGATTGGCCAGTAAACATATGATGATAATTTTTTGATGTACCACATTCTTATTGTGTTTCTTGCATTTGTTATGCATTTGTTCTGTATGTTTATGATCTTATGATCATAAACATACAGGACATCTAACCGGGATCAAAGAGTCCAATAGGGTTACAGCAGACATGCATATAAAATAAAACAATAAGCAGACTATTTTATCCAAAGTGACCTACAACAGAGGCTGAGCACTATCAAATCGTACAATACAAATTGGAGGTACAAGACAATCCTGCAGAAGGATTATCAACAAATCAAGATAATCAGAGTAGCAGAGAACACAGTAGAAATATTGGCATTCATTTGTATAATAGTTACATTAGACATCAAACATTTCAACATAGTGCGTTGTACATATCACAGTATTCTCCATTACTAGATTACACAAGCCAATGAGAGTTTGCAGAAGATCCATCAAAGGTCCACTGATTTCTTATGTTCTCTCTTTTAGATGACATCCCTGAAGGCTTTGAAAATAATGAAATTGCATCGCCATGTCAAATTAACTGGAGCACATTGGCAAGAGTGCATATGCAGTTAAGATCCCTTAGAGGCTTAGCGTGATATAGATAGATAGATAGATAGATAGATAGATAGATTGATAGATAGATTGATGGATTATATAGATAAATCGTTCAATATATAGATGGATTGCTCAATTAAATTGTTGATTTAATGTGCCTGTCAGAAAAATTCTAAATATATTTGAATTAATTGTGCAGGTATTTTTAAAAAGATCCAATGTTATTGTTTAACGACTGTATCAGACTGCAGGGGGCGATCAAACCTCCGACCCACCATCTAGAGCTGATCTGTACGTTCATGTTTAGTTTGGTGTCAGATTAAATATGTGCAGTGCAGCCACATCGATGTTTCGTGTTTCGTTAAATCAGCCAATCTTAGTTATTCGGCGTGCAAAGAATCACAACGAGAAAAAAGTAGATTCAACAAGTGTGTGTGTGTGTGTGTGTGTGTGTGTGTGTGTGTGTGTGTGTGTGTGTGTGTGTGTGTGTGTGTGTGTGTGTGTGTGTGTGTAGTTTTTTTTTTTCAACCGTTGGAAAGACGACGCCGTTGTCCCATGCCCGGGATTCCCCCTCTCTCGCCTGCAGGCTGGGTGGTCTGGTCTGGGGGCGCTGCTGTTGCACATCTATTTAATGCGTCCGAGTGCATTACAATGATCTGAAAATGACTACTTTCCAAGGGACAATGGGCATTTATTTGCTGCATGGGTGCATGCAATGTTTGGCCCTTTTTCGGTTTCCAACGGAAGTGAATGCGGATTAAAACTGCGAGCCCATGGCGTTGTTTACTTCTCACTGCTGGCATGATGTTATAAAAGGCATTGCTCATGAATAACATACATACGTTTTATAACCTCATTATTCACTATTCGCTAGCATGTGATAGCCTACCTACATTTTAGCGTTGCTTTGGTTACTTACATTTGGTTACTCTACATTTGTATGCATCTTTGTGCTTTCACATAGATAATAGCCTATAAATAACATTGAAGAAATACATTATGGCCAGTGTGTGTGTGTGTGTGTGTGTGTGTGTGTGTGTGTGTGTGTGTGTGTGTGTGTGTGTGTGTGTGTGTGTGTGTGTGTGTGTGTGTGTGTGTGTGTGTGATTGACAGAACAAAGTTGAACTGCAAGTGTTGGATCTGTCGTCGTGGCTTTACAGTCGGCGGGGTTTCATTGGAGATCGATGATCATTCATTCGCACAATATATGGGAAAAGAGCTGAAACAGAGCCCCTATATCCGCTGAAAGTAGATCTTGACAAAATGATTTTTGAATGGAACGAGGGGCCTCATTTGCATAACAATTGTGGGAACTGCATGGATCTACTTTTCATAAACACTGTACAAAATTGAATACATGAAGCACATGTGAAACATTTTAGTTGGTTGGGGTTTTAGTTTTTTTTCCAAAAACAAATGAAAAATAGAGAAATTCTAAATAATAAAAGATATAATATAAATCAAACTGGTGCCATGTTGAATTATTTGTGTAGTAGCCCAGTTAGATACATTCGTATTCAAGAACATTTTGGTGATGAACATCGTTTTTAGAGAAAATGCATGTACAAAATAAGCTACACATAAATACTATAAAAAAAAACTAAGGGAAATTGTATATTTCTCATTAACTGGAGTTTGATCGAAAGGCTATTACATGATGATGATGCTGATGATGATGGTAAACATAAGCGACCCACTAGCAACAAACATCAGTAACAATTATTTTATCCCGGGTAAACCCTTATTATGACTGGGTGATATGATATTTGTAAGTAGACAATGAATTAATTGGGTCCCTAAGTCCATTTGGCCATTATGGGACGTCCGGGAAGACTGTACCTTTAAAGCCTCTAAAGCCCCGCCCCTACAACGGTGACTCATAAACTTTGACGTCCTGCCCAAAGTTTAGACTCAAACAAAACTTTGCGATTAGTGAGTGGCAGTGATTTGCGTTCGCTTATCATGTATCTTATTTAGACACAGTCAATAACAGTCTAAAGTTGGAATCATACAACTGCTGGGATTATTTTGTTTGGCTTTTTATATGTATTCTTTTCCACAAGTGTATGTAGGTATGAGTTAGGAGCGGTTATGCGCTTTGTGGCATTTTTAATTATGCGCTCGAAAAACAACAGGAAAGCGTATTCTGTCGCTGAACACTTCGACTAGCGAATACTTTGATCAAATTAAGAAAAAAACGAAAAGAAACCAGCCTTTTCCGTTTTTTTAAAAGATGACATGGAATAACTTTTAGCCGACCGATCGCTCCTGAGCTTTTCCCTACTCCGTTAAAGTTTGGATTGGTTTGAAGCTTTTCCTCCACAAATTTTCCCCCTTCTCGACCGAATGATGGACCAGGGTCAGCACAACCCGCCCGCCGGCCACCAGATCGTCCACGTCCGGGGGGACTCCGAGACGGACCTGGAGGCGCTCTTCAACGCCGTGATGAACCCGAAAAACACGATCCTACCCCCCTCTGTACCCATGAGGATGAGGAAACTACCAGACTCCTTCTTCAAACCGCCTGAACCCAAGTCCCACTCTAGACAAGTAAGACCACCCCGTCTGTCCCCCCCCTCTCTCTCTTTCCCACTCTCATTGAAATAACATGGTCTCACAAATCTTAATTTAGTTGTTAAACTAGTTGTTTAGTAGTTATTAACTACAACTAACAAGTCAACTAGAGATGCTAATGCATGTAAGTGCAATTGGTAGGATAAAACAACTCTGATGGTTAAAACCACTCTGGTTTAAGCCGTAGGCCTTGACACACTTCACTTTATAAGCCCTAGAATAGTAGCCTGTATAATTTAACTGACAAATATATTTTCAAAATTAATTTAAAGTTTGTGATTAATTGTTGAACTTTTGGGGTTCGTTTTGTGTAGGAGCTTCGTGTTATGCAAAGAACATAATTACAAAACAGTGATCCATTAAACTCCCACTTGTTTACAACTTCTGTGGATGTTTTTTGTTAGTTCAAGTGAGTTTATCGAGTTCGACTCACGCATGATGTTTTGTTTTTTTATATACTGAAAAGCAACGTTTATGCGACATCATATGATGCCAGCATTATTCGTCCTATTTATCCCCACCCCTCTTTCTCTCCTCTTTATCGTCTGTGATCCTTGTGAAGTTTCGTCAAATTGCGCATGCGCTCTGTACAGTGGCCCAGACTTGTCGGGAGCGGGGGCCCCTGTACTCACTTCAATTCATCAGTGTTTTGCGTAAAATAAATCCCATATAATATAAATAAATATATACAAATGTATACAATATATATAAATGTCTAATATATATGTATATAAATTGTATGAAATAACATTTATATACTGTATATATATATATATATATATATATATATATATATATATATATATATATATATATATATATATATATATATATAAAGAATATAATAAGATCAATAGCAGAGAATAAAACTTTATTTATCCCAGATGGGAATTTTCAGAACAGTAAACAAAACTCTCAATAGCTACTCTCCAATTAATCCCGGAGACAACATTTAAAGTAACTCAAAACACAACAAAAGGTCATACTGCTGAGTTAACGTGCTTAACCCTGCCTGTAGACGTGAATCTCAAGCAAACTATTTATCCTATCTCTAATCTACTCACCCCCGCCACCCACCCACCCTAACCCCAGGCCAGCACCGACGGAGGCACCGCAGGGGCCCTGACTCCACACCATGTCCGGGCCCACTCGTCCCCGGCTTCCCTGCAGCTGGGGGCCGTAACTCCGGGGACCCTGTCTGTCCTGGGCCCCCCGGGTACCTCTCCACAGCACCTCCGCCAGTCCTCATACGAGATCCCAGATGATGTGCCCCTGCCCCCGGGATGGGAGATGGCCAAGACTGCCTCGGGACAGAGATACTTCCTCAAGTGAGTTTGCTAAAAAAGCATGTTTAATCAAAAAAGAAACAAAAAATATGAAAAAAAACAACAACACTTTGATCACTTTTACTTTGAAAGAAAATACAAAAACACTTTTATTTTGAAACATCCCTTAAACATACACACATTTCCAATCGTTTAAAACATATTGGGTGAAGTTGCCGAGACCCAGAAGGGAAAGTTTCCGCTGTGAAACGGTGGGTTATTAAATTTGGTGGCGTGGAGAAGGAGAGGAGCACTGAGCTCGCTGCTCCTCGCTGCTCCTTCTCTAGAGCTCAGATTTCAGTCCAAACAAAGGAGCACTGTAGCAGTCCCGGCCGCCGCCGAACTCACTGCTCTGCTAAACTCATCTCCGAAGTAGTCTGTCTGTTCCACCTCCACCACCACCACCACCGGCCAAAGTACAACTTTGTTGCGTTTTTTCCGTAGACTATAGTTGCAATGAAGGTCGTAGTTTCACGTACAGAATTATTTGTCACAGACTAGTCTCGTGCTAGCATGTGAAGCGAGATGTTGCTTTGTTTTTATGTTTATTGACAGTTAAACATTTGTTATGCTTATTTATTACCATATTTTTCGTAAGTCCTGTGTTGCCTGGAGGTCAACGGTTCTTGGTGTCCTCAAAATAAGATCAACATACACCCAAACATTGAGAGATAGAGATGGATCTGAATAACTCCTACAGAAAAAAAATTATCCTTGGGCAAAATAGAAAATGTCAGTTGTCAGCCCAAATATGAGCCTTTATAGACAATGGGTTATTGGCAATCCCACCAAAAGAATATAACTTGAACTATAAAGAAATTTTCTCAAATAAAAAAGGCAAAGCTTTGCAAACCAGATGTTTGCAGGTCTCACATCTGGGGAACATCTGGTGTGTTATTAGGGGAGGTCTTCTTGAAATGGTACAAAGGTTGGACTGGGGAGGGAGGGCTGGTGGTGTGGTGACTGACCACCCCTCTATAACCCCCTCACCCACCCTCACACACGCTGTGGGGGTGGGGGGAGGTCAGGAGAAGAGGTGGCTCACATTTCACTCAGGTGACCGCCGCCGTTGCCAGCGTCTGTACCGTTCGTTCACCCCCGGAGGATCCCAGGAGAGAAGGCTGTAAGACGGAGAGCAGAAGCTGAACTCTCCTTCTCACTCTCAGTTTTGAGCTCACTCTCTCTTTCTCACTGTTTATGCCCCCTGTTTCTCTCTCTATCTACTTTCGCTATTTTTGCTCGTTTTTTCTGTCTATCTCGCATTCCCTCTCTTTCTCTCTCTTCCTCTTTCAGATTCTCTCTCTCTTTCTCAGCTTCTGTCTCTTTCTATCTCTGTCTGTCTTCCCTCTCTCTATCACTCTCTCCCTCTCTCTGTCTGTCTCTCTCTCACGGTTGTTTGGTTAAATATGAGTCATGAGCCCTGATTTTTGGCAGCGAGGTGATAAAGGGGTGGCGGGGGGGAGGGGGCGGGGGGTTGTTGGGGTGGTGAATGGAGGGTGGTGGGGGACTGGAGGGGTTGAATGGAGGGGTGAGGGGGTGAATATAGGGGTGAGTCAGAGTGGCGCTACGGAGCTGACGTGGCCCGAGCGCGAGGTTCCGTTCTGGGGACGGGGCTGAATAGGGGCCATGACGGCACCATGGCCCTCCCTTTGTGTCGCTGGACTTTAAATGGCAGCCATGTGGAGATGACTAGAGTAGAGGTTGGGGAAGTGGGCTGGGCTGGGCTGGGCTGGGCTGGAGGGGGGGGGGGGGGGGGGGTGGGGGAGCCCTGCCTTTGTCCCGGCACAGAAACAGTGATCTTTATTCACACTGCAGGTCTGTTGAGACTCATGTGAGCCCTCCAAAAATAGACAAATGGCTGCCATGGGAGTTTTAAGATGGTGGTGGGGGTGGGAAAGAGGAGGGAGGATCGGGGGGGTGCGTCAGGGGGTGGTGTGTTTAGATGTCTTCACGGCGTACTTCAGCGGCTGGGGTGTTTCAGGACAGACGCGGAGGAACTCTAGCAGGAACTGGAGTGGTGTTTGGGGTGTTTTTAGTGCCGTCGCTGTGTCATGATCTCTGGATCATGGGCTTGGAGGGAATCTTCTATTTTCTTCTCCTGAATGAAGACGGGGGGGAGGGGGGGGGGGGGGGTAATGTTCCGCCTCAGGCTCTCAGGTTACTCTCACCCAGTTTCATAAAACAAGGAGAAGGAGGAGGAGAAGAAGAAGAAGAAGAAGAAGAATTAGAAGAAGAAAGAGGGGGGAGGAAAAAAAAGCAGGGAGAAGTTTGGGAGAAAGTCAACATAGTCTGGGGTGCTGGGCTATCCCCGCTGCTTGTCTTCCCGTAACTCTGGTCCCTGTATCTAGGGGGGGGTTTGGGGGAGAGATAGGAGGACATGGGTCACCCCTGCCTGGGACTGGGAACTAGAGGGGGGAAGGGCTCTCTAGAGCTGGGTCATACACTAATGGTGGTTTCTAATTTAGACACACCAGTGGAGCAGGAGGGGCGAGGGGTGGGGGGGGGGGGGGGGTAATCAGTGTTTCCGGGGGCTTATTAAATGTTTGAATGAAGCTTGTCTCTGTGGGAAGTCGGTCCCAAGCAGAGAGCAGGCTTCTAGAGGGGTGAGAAGGCTCCATGTGACCTCGGGGGCCAGGTAGCACTGCTTCATTAGACAGCCCATTGTGCTCTCTAAATGGGGGTTTGCTTTTAACTCTTCTTTGGGGATGAGTCTGTTGTTGTTGTTGCTGGTTGTCTTTTTGCGACAACAAATGCTACACTTTTTTTGCCGGATTTTTGGTTTTCAGGTTAGTTCATGTTAATAGTGGTGATAATATGTCATAACTGAAATATAAAACACAGGTTTGGTTATGTTAATAGTGGTGATAATATGTCGTAACTTAAATATAAAACACTTTTATTTTCTTCTTGTTGCGTCAATATTCACAGTGAAAGAATATATTTAGAAATATATTGATATTTGATGTATTGATTTCTGTTTGGCTGTCGTGGTTAGATAACTTGTCTTTGATTAGTTGATTTAGTCTCATTGGTTTGCACTTGGCTAGTCTGTGCTTGACTATGCTAGTTTTTTACCAGACCAGGCTAGTTTTTTTGTCGTCTTACTTTTGCTAGGCTAAGCTAATTTGTGCTAGGCTAATCTAGCTTGTTCTTCAATAGTTGCTGTGTTTTGCTGTGGTCCCAGATAGTCTTGGTCGACACTAATCTTTTCCTTCAGGGTGGGGGGGTAGGGGATTGGGGGGTGGGGTGGACTTTGTCCTCCTCATTCAACAGATGTTGAGGAAGTGGTGTAAGTATATACTCCAAAGCACCGTCATACTGTTTACTAGCATAGCCTAATTCTGCATCCGTAGGATAGCAGTAGCCTTTGTCCAATGAATACAGAGCTTGCAGGAGAATGAAGCTCTATAAAGTACAATGCTGTTGTTATTGTACTTGAAGTCCATTAATTTAATCTAGCATTGAGTATTCCATTTCAACCCCATTTCAACTTTGTTTCCCCAACCCACCATTAAACTGCACAACCATTCAGTCCTGTAGCTAAGTTATAACGCCACCACCATCACTTTGTAATGACAGTGTATCCGCTCTCGTCTTGCGTGGCAATTAAGCTTCGAACCACACATAGGAAATTAGAGTTGCTAAATATGCTAACTCGATTTTTAACTGAAGCTGTTTAGAATTGAGGAACCTCACAAATGGTACTGCAGCCCCCCTGCCCCCCATCACCACCACCACTCATTTGGAGAAACTTTGTGTTTGTCAAACTTCTGGTTTATTGACCACACACACTCACACTCACACTCACACACACACACACACTCACACACACACACACACACACACACACACACACACACACACACACACACACACACACACACACACACACACACACACAGGCCCCTTCCTGTTCAGCTCAGTACACAAATGGGAGTGTGAGAAAGCTGGTGTTTACCGAAGCCCTGGTGTGACACCTTCTCCAGACATCAATACCTCCACTGTCACTGAGGGCATCTCCACAGAGGGCCTCTATCTGGTCCTCACTGGCCCCCCACTCACAGCCACCTCACCGTTGCTACACAAAGAACCCAGGCTAACTACAGTCAGATAACGGAGCTGACACATTGATGTGTTTTGTTTTCCCCTGCCCTGACAAATATCTAATCTAATCTATAATCTATATCTAAAAAATAAAGCAAACATTGTGCTCCGAGGAGGAGGGGGGGGGCCGCATTTGTGAACACGCTTTATTTTAGCACAAGGACACCTGGATTAATAGACAGCTTACCTGAATATTCACCCAAATGTCCCGTCTGGAGATACTATTTAAAAATAAAGTAATTTATCATCTGAGGTGGACAGATAGATAGTTAGGATCCAGTTAACATAAAGTTTCACCTTGCATTGACCCGACCCTAACACTTTGCTCAGGGGCACGTTGTCGGGCCAAATGGCTGCTGGGCACAAACACGACTCTTTTATAGCTGTTGTCTTTAACCACTTGGTCCGCCTGTTGAGTTTCCTCACTTGTTTAACTAGTGTGTGAGTGTATGGGTGTGTGTGTGTGTGTTGAGTAACTGAACAACCATAAATAAACGTTCTTTTACTAAAGATGAGCAGTAAGGGAGCACAGGAGGAGGATGTCACGGGGAATATTGACACATACTGAAACTGAACGGCTGAATCACTGGCCTGCTCGGTAATGATGAAGATAAGGGCGAGTGAGAGGGGGAGAGAAAGGGAGAGAGACGGCGAGAGTGAGCACCACTTCAAAGGCTGGATCCTAAATCCACAGCAGGGGGTCACAGAGGTGGAGCACGGTGCGGCCACCCGACCGGAAAACCCCGGTAGGGCGGGGCGGAGGTCCCATCATCATTATCGTCTTCCTAATCATCGTCATCGTTACCTCAGAGCTGTGACGAGATCTGCTGGTAACCCCGCCCACTTTTATAGTGGTCCCTGGGCGTGGAACCTCTCTCTCTCTCTCTCTCTCTCTCTCTCTCTCGCTCTCTCGCTCTCTGCAAAACAGCGTTTCTGTCCCTCTCACACACAACATTTGACCCCTGCATTTATTATGGTCTGGCGAATGTTGCGCTCAGTCTGAGTTTAACAACCAACAAGCTTTGATCTGGTTTCTTTTTGTTAGTTCTGAACGACCAGAACCTCTTGGAAGTTGTGCTCAATGCCCGTTGTACACCACATATCAGACTCGCCATGGACATCGCTTTCATCGCTAGGAAAACAAAAGCCTTCTCGTGGCGTGAAAATCATTGTGGTTCCGTGACCCGAGGCTCTCGTGTGTTGACGTCTCTCGGCAACAACAACAACGGCATCAGCTGGGTTCAATTTACCATGTGGAGTGTCTAAGATACACACTCCACAGTTCAGACCAACCCCAACAACTTTTTTTTTTTCTTTACTGCTGCCACTCGCACATAACTCCTCAATTCTGGTGAAATCAGCGCCTGGCTGCAGCCAGGCACGGCCCGGAACTGATTTACGCAGATAAGCTGTGTGTCTGTCTGTCTGTCTGTCTGTCTGTCTGTCTGTCTGTCTGTCTGTGTCTCAAGAAGACACTCCCCTTGCCACATCAGTTTCAGTGACATCAGGCCTAGCCTCTATGTGAAGACCCCACCCCCAACGACCCCTTTTGCACATGTGGCGTTATAAATAACACTGCCACAATAAACAGCACCTTGATAATTGGGCCATCACTCAGAGAGACGTGGAGTGGCTGGTGGAATTGAGTCCCCTCACAAGCCACAGTAATGACAGCTTGAGGGAGAATTCTGCAAGGCAAGCTGCAGGCTCCGTGCCTCCAGCGCAGTCGGGGGGGATCGCAATCTGTCTTGTCACCCAGGAACGACAACTCCCTCACCAAGCTGCTTTTAGTCCCCCCCACCTTCATAAGAATTATTATTATTATTTTTTTAACACACTCAACGTTTTTTTGTTTCAAAAGTTCCCCCATAACTATGACCAGGCGAGAGTTTGTGTTTGTGAACGTAAACGTTTTAACGTTTAAAAAAAAAAAATGGAGAGTTTGGGTTTTGTGTCAAAATTGAGTCTTCATTCCTAATTCCCACAAAGCCACACATTCCCATTTGGTTTTTAACTGTCACTATTGTGCTACATTGCTGCCATACAAAATGCTAGTCTTGGCTAAATTTGAAGTTTGAGTTGAATTTGAGTTAACCATATATTTTTGTCACGGTCAACCCTTTGACCCAGCCTAGCCCTAACGGCCAAAGCTAAATAACATACAGATATGTTACCATAACCAAGAAACCACAACATGCTGGAACCAGTTGGGTCTGTCTGTCTTTCCCTAGGGGTGATTAGATGGGGGAGTGTGAGGGTGGGGTAGGGTAGGGTAGGGTAGGGGGCCATGGGTGGTAGGTCTGGCTGTCCTGCGGAGGTTTTGTGCTTTTTATCAGCAGGACGTGTAAACACAAACACAGAGAGCGTAGGGCGGGGCTGGGCCTGGGGGTCATGTAGGAACTTGCTCCGTTCACACACACACACACACACACACTTTAAGGCAGGAATAATCTGTTGATGCAAGACACGATGTGTGTGCGTGTTACTCTAGCAATCTCATAACCGTATGAGTTGATGGGATATCCTGCTGCTGAGAGAGGCCTCTCTTTGTTTCACTGCCAAAAAGGATTTGAGCGCCGTATGTTTTTTTTACAAAACTATCTTTTATCACAATTCTATCTAGGAACAGGATTCATCAATGGGTAAAAAAAAAATGTAATCTTCCGATAAAAAAAAAATCTTGTAAACGGTAGCGGTGGGTTCATCACAACTGCTCTTGCTCGTGAGCAGGGGAAGAAAAAAGCTGAGCCAAGTCATTAGCTAGTAGTAAGCTAGCTGTTTTTTAACCGGCTTTCTCTCTCCATGTAATAATCTGATTAGTGAAACTAAGGCTGTTTTTTTTTTTTTTTTTACAATCGGCCTGGGCAATCACTAGACTTACCCTTAAACCCGCCGACGACCGTTTTACGTTATGTACGGGAAAAAAAACATTCCAGGTTCTGACTTTCTCGGGAACTGGTCACTTTTTCGGGGAAACTACCGTGGCCATTGCCATGGTAGCGGGGGGGTGGTATCCGTGTTTGGGGCTGGTGCAAGCGCAATGTTGTGGCGGTAGACTATTGAAGACGGTGAATGGATTATGTTTTAGTCTTTAAAACTGGCTGATGAATCACCAGTGTCCATTTGGTCACTCATTTACCACTCCTCGTCGACCGGTCGCTCAGCGATCCACGACGACCACTAGCGAGCACACAGGGAGGCTCTGTGGCGGAGTGGGCACAGGCACCTGGCGTTTTTATCTCTGCTCTGGTGATAGTCGCACACACACAGCCAGCCTTGTGCTTCCCCGCTCCACCATTGTTCAACTCTGGCCCTTTTTTTGTTTTGTAACTTTTATCTGTCTCTGTGTTACTGATATTGTTATAATAATGATAATAATGGGGGGGGGGGGGACAAACGGACTGTTTGGGGGAAAGTTTTGGTATTTGCCGTTGCAGAGTCTGGGTCGTTGATGAGAATGTGGCCAGTGTTGTGTTGTGGTTCAGACTCCTGGCATACAGCCGCGTTCTGCTCCAATAGGAATCATCTTCCAGAGTCCTGGAGCACCAATCGGAGCGGTTCAGGGTCTAACAGAACAACCCCCCCCCCCCCCCATACCCATTGTAAATGGGATGGTTTCCTGAGTTGGAAGAGAGCAGCAAAAATAAAAGCTAAAAAAAGGGGGTGGAGTTCCGGGGAGTGTAACAGGACCTCAGCAACTCCAGCAGCCAATGGGGTCGCCCGGGACTGTTTCCGTAGCGCTGTTGTTTCCTCTCTCTTTCTCTCCCCTCCCCCCCGTGACCTGTCTCATGGGGCCCCTCTGCACTGAGCAGTTACAGCTTGGTGTGTGTGTGTGTGTGTGTGTGTGGTTGTGCGTGAGAGAATAGGCTAGTTGGGGGGAGGTGTGTGTGTGGTGATTCGGGGGGGGGGGGAGACTCCTTTGATTAGTAAAGCATAAACAAGAGGCTTCAAAATGGGCTTGTGTGTGTGTGTGTGTGTGTGTGTGTGTGTGGGGGGGGGGGGGTGTGGGTGTGTGGGGGTGGGTGTGTGTGTGTGTGTGTGTGTGTGGTAAGGGGGAGAGTGCTGAGTCAGTCTGTCTCTCTATTGCCGCTTTTCCACCGCCAGTACCAACTCGACTCGACTCGACTCGCCTCGACTCAACTCGGTTTGGTTGCGTTTCCATCTAAAAAAGTACCTCTTCAATGTGGGCGGGTCGTAGAAAAGAACCTCTCCACCATGGGCGGGTCGTCATTAGGTTTTAATCACGGGAGACGCGATTCCCGGGAAATCTGAATCTGATCAAGACTATTTCCTGATTCCCGGGAAAGGTTATGATGGGAAATAAAATAAAAAGCGCAATGACTGCGCGTCTATTGTTGTCATACGGTAACGTTGATAGAGGCGAAACTCGAGCCCTAGGAAAGGAACGACACTGAAACGAAACAGCGAAACGCCGGTCCGTGGACTCCAGCCACGCCGGACACACACAACCACGCCCGACACACATAACGACGCGCAGCCTAACTCTAGCCCCGGGAAAGGAGCGACACACACGGCGAAACGCTGATCAGTGTCCCCCTCGGGAGCGGGTTCGTGGACTCCAACCACGCCGGACACAACTTAACTTGAGTGAATATTCCCATTTACAGCCGCTGGCCAATCAGTTACCAGCAGCCTGTTTACGTCACACAAAAGTACCTACTCCGCTGGCATGGAACCTCGACGGAGGTAGTACTAAAAAAAAGTACCCGGTACTAGGTACCAGGTACTTTTTTTGCCAATGGAAACGCAAATAAGGCGTGGCGAGTCGAGTCGAGTCGAGTCGAGTCGAGTAGGTACTGGCGGTGGAAAAGCGGCATA
>NC_140274.1:15742287-15787521 GCF_964030765.1 Micromesistius poutassou
TCTCTCTCTCCTCTCTCTCTCTCTCTCTCTCTTCATGTCTGTCCTTCTCATTCTCTCTCTTCTGTCTGTTGTTCAGGGTCTTCATGTCTGTCCCCTCTCTGTTTGTGTATTTCTCTCTCTCTCTCTCTCTCTCTCTCTCTCTCTCTCTCCAGCTGTCCCAGAATGTTTCGTAAGAGTGAAAAGTTATTCATTTCTGCGTTTTGATTTGAGGGTACAAATCAGAGCGGAGCGGCGGCGTACAGCGCCGCTGAAACGCCCCCCCCCCCCCCCCCCCCATTAGCGCACGGTGTGCGGTGTCATTTGCATTAAAGACGACGGAGGTCCCTTTAAACGGGGGGTTGGGGGGCTGAATGGCGTGGATTGGGAGGTCGTAGCTCAGACGGGCCCTTTGTCAGCAGGTGAAAGCTTTGTAAATGTGGCGCCGGATTGTTGAAGCCTCTCGCACTCCAAAGTGTCCAGGGCCGCTTCCAGGAAAAAGCTGAGGGGGACCCCCTGCCTCGAGCCCCTGGATTGACCCCCTCCCCAACCCCCCAGCCCCACCCTACCCTACCCTCCCCCTCCCCTCCCCTCCTCAATAGAGTGGTAGAGAGACACAGAGACAGAGGGAGGGAGAGAGACTTTTCCTGTATTAGCCTTCCGTCTTGATCAAGCAACAAGAACCAACAAAGCACTAATTATCAATGCCTTCAGAGAGAGCTACACAATGCTTTGGTCACAACGCTCCCACCCACCCTCCCTCTCTCCCTCCCTCTCTCCCACCCACCCACTCCCCTCCTCCTCTCTCCCAGCCACCCCTCCTCCTCCTTCCCAGTCAAGACAAGACGTAATTAGATGGGCGAAACTGTGTCTGAAGTTGTTCAAACGTTCTTTTAAGGAATTTGTTTTTCTTTCTCTTTTGGATGGATCATTGATGTGTCTCTCATGGGATAAATGTAAAAAAGTAGGGGCAGAAAAGCAATAGTGTTGATTGTTTACCAAAAAAGTTTTAGACATTATTGACGTTTTTAATGGGTTGTCGTTCCGGGTCACTGGTTTCTGGTGATGAATGTCCTCGGTAACAAAGAGCAGGGCGGCCATCCACTGTTTTCAATGACACTTCCTCCACCACCTTCTACACATTAAACCTTCTTACCAGTGTTATTAAGGGTATATGTATGGAAATTCTACTTTAATTTTTTTTTTTTTTTACATGTATATCGTTTTTTTTGTCCTTTTGTCAAGACGGCCGAACGTCTTAGCTTACTGGCTACATCTGCCAGTATGGGTCACTTGAGGTTAGGATGGGTTAAGTTAGAAGATTAAGAAGATGGCACAAAGCCTTAATTGAGCCAATTGATTGTCACCATGGTTGACCCTAAAAGCCTGAGTCAAATTACTTACTATTTACTACTATTTAGTAGTTCTATAAGCAGATGCTTTTATCCATTTGGATTTGAAGTGAATTCAGATTAAAAGCATCTGAAGGCATCTTGAACAGGGATGCTGACCCAGGACATTGGAGGGTGTCGACCCATGACTGTCACAGCTGGGAGTTGAACATCATCCCGACCGCCACACGAACCGAACTAGAGTGATACAAGGCTTCTGCAATTCTGGTGGTGATCCGACTCATTCTTGTCTTCTCAATGTCGTCTCATGTATCGTGCATCTGTTGTGTTGTTGTCTTGCAGTCACCTGGACCAGTCGACCACGTGGCAGGACCCCAGGAAGGCCCTGCTGCAGATGAACCAGGCCCCGCCCCCCAGCACCGTCCCCGTTCCCCAACAGAACCTCATGAACCCGGCCACTGGTGCGTGATGCAGATACTCCGTGTGACGACATGAAGTTTGACAGGAAAAGCGTTGCCCATATTAGGACTGTTTGTTGCAAATTTCGCACATATAAAGAAATGGCACTTTGGGGGGGTGGGGCTTGATTTGTTTTCGATCCGTATTGTTTAACAATTTAAGTTGTTTTGAAGTTTTATCATCAGCGACTCCTAGCTCCTTACATTTACTATTCGGTCTCCCCCCGGTTTCACATCACATATGTATCCTTTATATATCACATTGACAAACAAGATAACAGGTTTATAATAATTATTATTAAACATAATTACCAGTGTTCAATCCCTCCCAGTCTTTATGACCTTGAGATATTAAGGAAGGGGGCTTGGGGGAGCTCAGTTCATACATGCCGCGGAGGCCCGGCGTGGGGCTATTCCGTGTGACTGCTTGGAATTTGCCCTGGGTGGGGGTTAGCCTAGCGTCAGACGTGACCGGTCCTGCCCGACACGTTCACAAATCCTTTCCCATGCACAGGGATCTGGGCGCTTCACCTTTTTCCCTGTCTTTTGTATGTATGGATGTGTATTTGTGTCTGTGGTTGTATGCATTTGTGTGTGTGTTGTCCCCCCTCCCCCCCCCCACCCCCCGATGTCATGTTTTCTTTCTAGCGCAAAGGTGGTAATTTAATAATTAATTAAACGGTCATTTAATTGAAGGATTCATTTTTGCACTTACACAACAACGTAGCAACATTTGAAACGTGTGTGTGTGGGGTGTAGTACAGCGAAACACAAAAACGAAATCCCATTGTGATTATACTTCAAGTCCACATGATTTATGTGTAGAAGAAGTACAACAAAGACGTTTATAAAAAAATGAAAAAAATAATAATAATAATTGTTTTGATAGCTTATTATCGTTCCTCGGTTTAATATAACACACTTCTGCTAAATTCCACTCCAATTTTAAGTGGCAAAAACGGAGATTGTAATTGTAGTGTAAGGTTTCCTATAAAGGGAGGACATTCTGCCTGTGTGTCCTGGACTTATCTAAACTAACTGTCCCATCTGTCTGGGTGACCCACAGGTACGCTTCCCGACGGCTGGGAACAGGCCATTACATCAGAGGGGGAAATTTACTACATTAATCACAAGAACAAGACCACTTCCTGGCTGGACCCCCGCCTCGACTCACGCTTTGGTACGCTCCACCACACCTCGTGTTTACATTGTTGATAGGGTTTCATGGTTTTTATAGGGACCTGGAATTGAAACAGAAAGTAATAATATTGTAGTTATTGTTGTATTTACTCATGAGTACAGTTCTTTTGTAAAAGTTAACCTTTTTTGCAGAATCGAAATCACAGCTTTGGCTTAATGTCAAAATCTTGATATATTTACTTAAAGCTGTGCTTTTTCCCTCCAGAAAAAACATATAGCCCTATTTATATATAAATCCCTCTCCTAATACAGAGCTCTTTTGGACTTGCCCTATTTCAAACCCCTATTTTCTTAAAGGCACATTTCAACACACTCCCATCTCCTCACTAGCCTGCGCCTGAGACGTCGTAACAGCGGAAACATGGCGCCTGGCCTTTTGTTGGTCGTTTATAGTGTTTCAGCAACAGCTGAGTAAGACATTAATCCCACGGACACAGATAGTTTCACAGCAAGCTTGCTAGTAGGCTAGCTGTGTGTGTTGTTTGTTGAACAAGTGACAGACCCAGGTAAAAGTAAACAGTGTTTTCTCTCTCTCTCTCTCTCTCTCTTGCTCTCTCTCTCTCTTTCTCTCTCTCTCATATTCTCTCTCTCTCTTTCTCTCTCTCTCTACCACCATGGGAATGGGCTAATCCCTCTGTGTGAATGTGGTGAGAGCACTCTCTCTCCCTCTCGCTCCACCTCTCTCTCTCTCTCCTGCTTATGTCACTGCGATTCACTCACGCTCCAGCTCCCCCCCCCCCCGCCCCCCCTCACTCTCTCTCTCTCTCTCTCTCTCTCTCTCTCTCTCTCTCTCTCTCTCTCTCTCTCTCTCTCTCTCTCTCTCTCTCTCTCTCTCTCTCTCTCTCTCTCTCTCTCTCTCTCTAGCTCTCTCGCCGTCCGTCCCGCCAGGTTCATGTGTGAACAAGCACACAGGCCTGTGATCTGTTTAATTTGACTGTTATTGTTGCCCAGGCGGTCGGGGCACTTCTCTCTCTTTAGCGAGGCGAGGTTGTGTTTTCATCCTCTCTCGACCGTGCCCACAGCGTGCACGTGGAAAGTGGTGCACATGGGAAAGTGCTAGTGCACAGGGGGGGAAACTGTCGGTGCACGTCGGAAAGTTCAAGTGCACGTGTAAAAAGTGATCGTGCACGTGGAGCACGCTCGTGCACGGTCGGGGGAGAATGCAAGTGCGAGGGTAAACAGTGCGCAGGAGGAAGCGTGGCGCACGAGGGAGAGCGCTCGTGCACAAAACTTTTCCCCGTGCACCAGCGCGGAAAGTGCTTGTGCACGGGCGTAACAAGAGGAGCGGGGCAGCTGGCCCGGGATGGCGGCTCCAACTCTTTGAAGATTTACAAGTCTTGAACACACACATGGTGGGCCCCTGAAATAGAGGGGCGGCTGGCTTAACCCCTTACGCGGCTGCTGGTGTTCTTACATGATAGAAAGAGACTATAGTGTGTCACTCGCTTCCATTTTGAAAAAGACTCTTCACATCTTCCTTTGGTTTCTGTACATTCTCTCGCACTGCTGCCAGCAGAGAGCTTGTAACTGTCCACGGGGGTTTGGAAAACACAATACGATACGTTGTGTCTGACAAACCTTTTTCAATGTTTGTTTTGGACATCTTTTCAGTTTTTTTTTGCTTAAACAACAAGTTGTTTGTGTTTCAAGGCATGGGAACAAACTGGTTAGTGCCGGTGAGCGACTCCAAACGCTGCCCCCCCCCCCCTACAATCATAAACCAGCTGTTGCTGCTGCTAATGAGTGCTAGCTTGAGTTAGCTTCATGGGTCCTTTAGCGTAGCGCTGCTTTAGTGTAGCTTACCCTACCCCCCTCCTCCCCTCCACCCGGCCCCCCCTGTATGAGGCCCGGCGCAGGCAGAGCTCCACTCCAGACAGACCTGAATATCTGCCAGGCCGCTTTCTTCTGCGCTCCAACTCTTAATCGGTTGCAGACATTTCCAGTCAAAGAGTCGCTGATGTAAAAACAGGGGGAGGGGCGGAGAGGGAGGAGGGGAGGGGTGTAGGAACACAGACACACAAACACAGACGTACATGTGCCCATGCACGCACGCACAGGCACGCACGCGCATGCACACGCACGCACACACACACACACACACACACACACACACACACACACACACACACACACACACACACACACACACACACACACTCATGGAGGTGAAGTTGTAAACAATCTGTGCTTAGGCATACAGTTGTACCAATTAAAGCAAATCAAAATAGGACCAACTATTATGTGTTGAAGTGGTATTGTTTTCTTCTTTTAATGCTGCAACTTTGGCTAGAATGATCATTAGCATGTATGTAAGCTAGCATGTAGTTCCTTGAGCAACAGGACCGTTGGAAGTGCTCAACCTAGCCTCTGCTTTGGCACTGGCTTAATGATGATGTCATGCTCATCAAGTGGTCATCTTTTCCACTCCTGCTCATTCTGCTGACTACTATGTGTGTAACCATGGGCTGTCCACCAAGAACATGACAGAGTATATTGCTTTTGTTTCATTTGCACGCAAGTCAAACCCATCCGATTAGGCCATCCATCGGGCAAAGAAATCTGGCCTCAGTCTAACCTGGCTGTTAGACACACAGACGTTTTTTCACCTCAAAACGTACACAAAAGTCGACGCTGTAGGCTACCGCTTATCCCGGATCTTACAGGAGCAACAAAACATTGAAACCCAAAACAAAAAGAAGAGATAAGAGTCTGTATTTTAGCTTCACACTATTTATTCCTGAACTGTTCAATCTTAATCTCAGAGAAAGAACACCTTAGCAAGAAACCCCCGTTGTTCTCTTCGCTTTTTCGTTATTCGTCATTTGACTTGTTAAATAGACAGTCGGCAAATATTGGCCCGGGCTTCAAAGCAGTCCGTCCAGACCGGCCTTTTCTGCACTAGGCCCACGGTTGGCCCCTGGTCGCACTGCGGCGTAAAAATGTCCCCCAGTGTGATAGAGGGAGATAAGGGGCTGTGCTGGCGGCGAGTTGCGCTGCAAAGGTGCGTGGAGAAGACAAAAGGCAGACGGCGTTACGTCTTATCTCCCACAGCGACTATCACCGCCACCCGTACTCTGGCTGGGGCCCAAACCCCCCCCCCCCCCCCCCCCCCGCCCCCCGCCCCCCGTCTAACACACACACACACACACGCACACACAAACACACACAGACTAGTACGCTTACAAACAAACACACACAATGACTACCACATACACAAATAAGGGCTATCACGCATACACTCTCTCTCACACACACACACACACACACACACACACACACACACACACACACACACACACACACACACACGCACGTTCTCACTTGTCTGTATGTTTACACTAGATCGAAAGAAAGAAAGAAAGAGAGAGAAGAAAGGAGTGTTGGAGCAGATTGTTGATTGTGTGTGTGTGTGTGTATGTATGTATAATTCTATCAGTGTGGCCTAGAGCTGAACCTGTACTCTTTAATCTCCCCCCCCCCACTCCCGCAAGCTCCACTTCCAGACCACTGACAACAGCTACAGTCGCCTGTCTGAGAAGGACAGTGTGGGAGAGAGAGGGAGTGAGAGGGATAGAGAGACCTTGACTTCTTAGCACAGTGGAAACTCAGGAGGAACATTGCGTGCGTGTACCTCGACACTACGATCTTGAATCCTGTGTGTGTGTGTGTGTGTGTGTGTGTGTGTGTGTGTGCAGACGCATGCATGCCTGTAGATTGCTCCCACTGCGCCCCTTCAAAGTGGAACAGTTGTGAACATGGATCAAACATCCTCTTTCACGCCTTGTGTGTCTCAGCTACACGTCGACCACCACTTACGGTCACTAGTGCAGGAGATCTGCTCAGGGGTCAGATCTGCTCCAGAGAAACTGACCTCTGATATTGATACGGATATTTCAATCCATCCCCTTTTTAATCATTTAATCTTGTCAGATTTTATCACACACTTCTCTTTACGACGTGCCTTCGGAGCACTGAAACCTTTTGACATTCACACTCAAGTTATCCTGCCCATCCCACCGTGTGTGTGTGTGTGTGTGTGTGTGTGTGTGTGTGTGTGGTTGAGCAACCCTCGATTGGAGGCGGTGGGGGGGGGGGGGGAGTTGGGTGTTGGCGGGGGAGGGGCCCTGAGCTGGGGTCCATTCAGCTCCAGAGATAGTGTAAACAGACAATGATTGACTGATGATGAGAAAGGTGCCGGGGAGGCCGGGGCCCCACGGTGACGAGCCCCTCCCCCCCCCCACCTCCCACCCAGCCCCCCCCCCCGAGCATGAAAACCACAGCCCTGTCAAGCCTTTGTTTTCCTTGTCGCCTCGAGCAAATACGTAAACACCCCAAGTCACTGGTTCCACTACTGTAACACCACCGCTGGCCGAGCTGTCTGTCTGTGTGTATATCTCTCTCGCTCTCTCTCTCAATTCAATTCAAATTAAATTCTAAAACGCTTCATTGGCATGAGAAAAAAACATTCAACAACCACCCAACAACCACCACACTCCTCCCATCTGGGGGTGCTGTGTACCAAAAGGTTTTATTGGGGTACCAGCTGTTGAGCTTTTTTACCCTCCTTCAAACAAACAAAGCATTGATATTGAAAACAGGTACTCTGTGTTTGATACCATCACCTTGTTTCACTTCATCCACACTGAAACATAATGCTAACAAGATGCTAACTAAATGTTTTGGAACAATGATGTAATTTGTAAATTTAGAAAACCTGTGCTGTTCGTGTGGGTGTGTGTGTGTGTATCATTATGTCTGTGTGTGTGTCTGTCTGTGTGCGTGCCTCTTCAGCTCGGTGAATCCTAACGTGTGTAAGTGTGTTGCCCAGACATCATGCCAGGGTTAGCAGGGCAAGGCGTCCTCTATATGAGAGAGAGAGAGAGAGCGAGAGAGAGCGAGAGCGAGAGCGAGCGAGAGAGAGATGATCTGTAGCCGGTTTGTCGTGAAGTAAATGAGGAAGACAATGAGGAGCAGTCATGTGCGTGAGGCAACGTGCTGCAGAGCTAACAAAAGGCCTGTCTGAGAGACGCAGGGCGAGGGAGGGCGGGACAGCCCTGTGGGAGGTCAGGTCTTACAGGAACAGAGAGGCTCTTCTGTCAACCCCCGCGACAACAACCTGCTCCGCGGGTTCATCTCTGGAGGACCTCCTCATCGTCGTCCTCCTCTCTGTGACGGTTTCCTAGTCGGCTTACTCGCTGAACGGCTTGTTGTAAATCTGGGACGGGTCACTGGAGACCAAAAAATAAACGAGTGATTGTAATTGGAGCCGGTTTAACAAAACAAATGCATTCACACTCTCAATGCGGGTTATTCAAATGTTGAATCATGAAAAACCAGTTGGATTAATTATAACTGTACGGACCTGACTTACTATTTCAAAATAAAATGCCATGAAGGTTCAAAGTTGACAGCTAGCTAGCATCTATCTTCTGACTTGCGTCTTGTTTGCTTGTTTCATATGGTTCTCATGGAAAATATGAAGAGAAGATTTTATCACGGTAGAATGTGGTCTTCAAGTACAACCGTTCTATTTTCCCAGATCCTATCCTGTGGTAGTTCAGGCTTCACAAACTGATGTGGTTTGTGAAGGTCTTAGCATTACTGGCTTATGCTAGTTCCTAAACCCATTCACTACCTTCTGTTTTATGCCTTGTCTAGCTATCAATGCGATGCACCGATTGCTTTGCATTGACAATTCCTGTGTCTCCCTCCCACACCTGCAGCTCTGAACCAGCAGCGGATTACCCAGAGTGCACCAGGGAAGCAGGGCGGTCCACTGCCCAGCGGCATCATGGGAGGGAACAGCCAGCTGAGGCTACAGCAGCTGGAGAAGGAGAGGCTGAGGCTGAAGCAGCAGGAGCTTCTCAGACAGAGACCGCAGGTAAGTGAAGACATACCCAACGCAGTCACCACGACAACCAACACCTCCAACTCCACCGCGACCAGAATCATCACCACCATCACCACTACCCCCGCCACCATCACAAATATAACCATGCCTACCATCGCCTCCCCAACCATCATGCTCACCATCACCACCATCACCTACACCGTTCACTCATTAGGCACAACCACTGTCAATCGGCCACCAGTCAAACTGCATGTGGTCTGTTTAATAAGTAAAGGGCATAAGTAAAATAGTTTTAGGAAAGTAGTAGATACACTCAGTAACTCAACAGTTGTTAAACTAGCAGTCTTTTAGCATACTTTTGTTAAAACAATGTTTTAGGGGGGTGCTGGGGAAGTCACAAGATTTGAGGGGAACTCTTTAAAGTGTGCGGAACCCTTGGCTAGAGTCCGTCGACCAAACATCAACAAAAGGGGTGAATCTTCGAATGCAATCATCCCTCCGACCATGGGCCTCTTTACTCTGCCGGCAGAGATTGATCGGACCGGCTCAATTGATGTAAGATATAGTTTACAGTCGAGGGTTGGTGAGTCACCGGCCCTTTATCACTTCCTGACAATGCCGTGTGACAGCGGAGCCCACGCAGGGTAGTGCGGTTCAGCCATTTACTCAAGGCTGTGTCACACACCAGCAGAAAACACCAGCGCACACTTTATGAATGAGGGCTCCGCTCTGTCTGTTTACACACAGCTTCACGCTGTTACTTTGAAAATCACTGTTTGGGATGGGCCCCCACGTGCAATCAAAGCCACGCAACAGAAAGACAGTCTTTGCCCGAGGGAGGGGGGTGGATTCCAGAAAGACAGCCTCTACTGGTTGTCTCTTCTTAGGAAGTTGTATTAAAAGTGAAATACTCATTAGGGCTTTTGTTATGATTTATAAAAGGATAGGGACACTAACTAACACAACTAATGACATGGGTTATGGTTTGAATTCTCCAGCAGCAGGACACTCTCTTCACACAAATGTGTCTTTCACAAATAAGAAAATAAAAAAATAAAAAATATATAAGGTTTTTGTATACTAGCTTACTATATACTTTGAATAGAAGTAATGAAATGTTTACTCAAAAATATTTTAGACTTGAGGCCTCAGGCTCATAACTGTTCTCACAAATGGACAGATTATGAAATAACAAATTACACAGTGGGATGAAAGTTAGACTTTTGACCGGAAGCCATGGACACACCCGAATATAAAAATATACCCCAAGATTGCAAAAGTGTGAAGTTTGTAGCAACTTCCCCGTCATGACCCAGACAGCCCGAGTACATCAGTCGTCCCAAAATATATTTATATAAATTTAAAAAAGAGTGCTGTGCGATTAAAGAAAGCCACAAGCTGTTTACAGTACACAGCCCTACCAATCAGCCCTAATCACTACCAGGCAGCCCACATGTGTGCGTGGGATTCAAGGAGGTGAAAAAAAAAAGAAGTTCCTGTTGCTCAAGAAGGAAAAATCATCAGTTAGCCTTCTAGCGCCTCTCAAAGAGAGGAAAAAAACAAAACATAGGAAGACAAAGGAAAAATACAGAAAATACAACTGACAAAACAGGGGGAAAAAAACGCAGATCTACCCTGAAACCTTTGTTCTAAAAAGAGCTAATGAAGTCATACACCCCCCCCCCCACTCCTTCCCTTTCCCCTCTCAACCTCCTCCTCCTCCTCCATTTTTTTCCCTAGAGGACATGGAGTCCATTTCCTTCTGCTAATACAGGCCTGCGCTAACCGCCAGGGCTCACCGCTAGGCTAAGAGCTAGCGGTAACCCAACACTCGGTCTAAACGCGTCACATCCCACTAGCTGCCTCCCTGATGTTGTCCTTGGCTCTCACTGACTTTAATGAAATCTCGGCCGGTGCACATAAAACCCGGCTGACCTCAACCCAGTCAAGGACATGAAACTCTCCTCGAGTGGAAAAAAAAAATAGAAAGAAAGAACCAGAAACCTTCAATCCTGCCTAAACTCCCCGTCTGGGAGTTCGTGTCGGACACTGTGTGTCCACAGAGAACCACGACTGTTATCTCCTTGTTATGTAACTAGAAACTCTGGACCAAACGTTGAGGGTCTAGATGTGTGTGTGTGTGTGTGTGTGTTTAAAATACTCATGACGGCTTCTCATACTCTGTATCTCCATATCATAACCACATGTGGTGCGCCGTCCATGGCTGCTCATGACTTGGATATGCATTGTTCAGATTGTTTAGAAACCTCTGATGGCGTTCTTTGACGGTTCTCCGCCTCACGTTCTTTACGAGACACGTTTGGAACGACAACGTCAACCTCATACAGCTCATGCCAACTCATTTTTGTGTCCTGGATCTTCAGGAGCTGGCGCTACGTAACCAGCTGCCCACCAGCATGGAGCAGGACCCCGCCAGCATCCCCAACTCTGTGTCCTCCCCCATGGCCCAAGACGCCCGCACCATGACCGCCAACAGCTCTGACCCCTTCCTCAACAGGTCCGTCCCACGCACGCACGCACGCACGCACGCACACACACACACACACACACACACACACACACACACACACACACACACACACACACACACACACACACACACACACACACACACACACACACACACACACACACACACACTCACGTGCACTCACATGCACACAGATATACAGACACACACACACAGACACACACACACACACACGTGCACTCACATGCACACAGATATACAGACACACACACACACGCTCTTGACTACAGATATACACACACACAAATTCATACATACATTCATGCTTGCATACATATCGACATATCTCTACATTGATGCATAGATAGACACAAACACGCACACACATTCATACAAACACATGGTCATTTCACACAGTCAATTCCTTTTAAGTCTGAGTGGACCATATCAGCGGCAGAGATAAGAAGAAGTTAAGCGGAAGGGTGTGGGGGGGGTGGAAGGAGGGGAGGGTGGGAGGCGATCGACACAGTTGTTGTTCTGGGCTCGGCTTGTCATGCCTTGGCTCTTTTTTCCCGTTGAAGGGAGAGAGGGGAGGGAGGGGGAGGGAGGAGAAGGGAGGGAGTCTCGGTGTGTGGTTCTTGAGGTTTCACAAGCCGTAACAAACAGCCGCCCTTCCCAGGGCTTAACCCTGTTCACATGGTAATGAGTAATCAGAGGTTCAGGGAGGGGGGCTGGACCTCTGTGGGCGCACTGGCGGCCTCTTGTGGTTGACGCTGGTAGTGACAGAGGCTACAGTTAGCAGAGCTAAACTACAACATTGTGGAGGGGCCTAACAGGTAGCTACATGTAGCCATGACTGACAGTTATTTATATAAAATGGTATCCTCCGACATATTACTTATTTAATACATTTTCTATTTATTTTTCATTTCTATGAACGTACTCTAATTTCTGCGGTGATGTTGGCATTTCCCAGCTGGGATTAATAAAGTACTTAAAATAATTGATCTCATGTTAAAGGAATAAAATGTTGTCAGTTTGTGTCTCGATGAGAAGTGACACCAGGACCCACTGAGGAACACACACACACACACACACACACAACGACACGCACACAGAACGCTGCACCAGAACGCAGAGAAGTGTTCATTCAGGTCACGTGGTCACGAGTGTCACGCCGCACAGAGACTATTATGGGATGTAAGTTTCCCTGGCGGTCCCAGGGCCTAGGAGCCGTGTGACTGGCGGTTCTGAATAGAAAACGGGCCATGTGAACATGTGGTCCAGTCTGTGGACCAGGGGCCCTAATCTCTCATGTCCCCCTCCTCCTCCCGGTCCCCGGCCCCTGCAGCCCCCCCCCCCCACCCGACACGCCTCTGCTCTCACAATAGACTTATTCATCTGCTGCTGCAACCATGGGCCGCGTACATATTTTTCTCTGCTAATTAGTATAGGCTTGTCAAATCTCTCTCTCTCTTGCTCTCTCTTACTCTCTCTCTCTCTCTCTCTTTCTATGTGTCTCTCTTGTTCTCAGTTTTTTTTTCTCTCTCTTTTTCTTTTCTCAAACCTCCTCCCTTCCTCTCACTTTCTTTTCTTTTTCCCTCTCTCTCTGTCTCCCTCTCCCTCTCTCTGATTCCCCCTCTCTCGCTCCAGTTAATTTCCTACTCCTATAATGTACAGAAAAGTTACAGGGAGGTGGGGCTAGCTTATCCAACGCACACTCTGTCATTGGGTTCACAGTTACATTGGGTTTGAGTTAATTCTTGCGTTTCAGCGTAGAGCTCCTCTACGCGTTGCAGGTGCGGCTCTACCCATCGGGTAGTCTAGTCGGTCAGGGTCTAGTGCCAAGGGTGTTCACCTCCCAGCCCTAAGGTTCTGGTTCTGTTTGATCCCTAATGTCCTCAGCCAAACCTGTGGGCAGCCTTGAGCAAGCAGCTCAAGGCTGCTCTTTCCTTATGTAAAGCACTGTGAGTGGCCTTGTGTTTGTTTATATAAATAAACATGCCTTGCCTTGCATGGCCTTAATGACATCTATATGAATTCAGTGGAATAAAAAGAAAGTGTGGCTTGGGATGAAAGTGTGCAGCTAAATCAGTGTATTCCCAAGTACCACTTCATCCAACCCAAACCACAATGATTTCCTTTGAACTGAATCATTTTGTCATCATTATCATCAATAGTGTAGGAATGTCAAATGGAATAAGCCAAGGCGTATACATTTTTCTTTGGAAAGGATAACAAAACGAAAGCTACATCCATACGCGCTGCACGCACACAGATCCCTGTGCCTAATGACGCCATAGTAAACGGTATGCGCCATGTTTCTCTCACAGCGGGACGTACCACTCCAGGGACGAGAGCACGGACAGCGGTCTGAGCATGAGCAGCTACAGCGTCCCTCGCACGCCAGACGACTTCCTCAACAGCGTGGATGAGATGGACACAGGTGAGGCTTCCTCCAACTATCTCCCTGGATTTGGAGCAAAGTTAAAAAACTTAAAACAAAGGTTTAAACTAATCAGAGCTCCGAACGGACAATCACATCGCATCTAATCCCTTGCTTGTGTGTGTGTGTGTGTGTGTGTGTGTGTGTGTGTGTGTGTGTGTGTGTGTGTGTGTGTGTGTGTGTTATAGGTGACTCTCTCCCAGCTTCCATGGCAACGCAGCCCAGCAGCCGCTTCCCGGACTACCTGGACGCCATCCCGGGCACGGACGTGGACCTGGGCACCCTGGAGAGCGAGAGCATGGCGGTGGAGGGGGAGGAGCTGATGCCCAGCCTGCAGGAGGCACTGAGCTCGGACATCCTCAACGACATGGAGTCTGTGCTCGCCGCCACAAAGATCGACAAGGAGAGCTTCCTCACCTGGTTATAGGGAGGTGTGTCGAGGAGGTGGCAGGACGCGGCGTGCCCCGACCAACACCAAAGGGTTCTCCTCCTTGCTTACTCTCTCCCACCCACCTCACCCGCCCCCACCCCCCCCCCCCCCCGCCCCCGGAAAAAGCTTCACGCTTTCAGAACTGCCGCTTGCTGTGCAGCACGGAGGACGCATGGAAGACATTTCTCTCCGAGCTTTAGGACTTCTGATAACTCCAGACCAACCTCCTACGAGGAAGCGACGCTCCCCGCTTTTTTTCTTTGTTTTCGTATTCTTCTTCTTCTTCCCCTCCTCAAATGAGTTATCTCCTTTTTTTCGTTTGTTGTCTGCGTTTTTCAAGGCTGGCCCGTGAACAGACACATTTACTCCAGGGTCCCCCCTCGTTCCGTCTCTCGATCGCTCTCTCCTTCACTGCCTGTAGCCCAGCCAAGGGGCCTCGAACCTAGGGGCACGGACGCTAGCTTCTCCTGGGTGCCCCTGGTTCCTCGGGCTGCATTTAGGTCTGAATTACGACACAGAATCGGCCACCGCTCTCTAGCTTCCTGCGCTAATGGACTACAGCTGGCCTTTTTGTTCATTTGTTTTTTTTCTGTTTTACTTTTACTCTTTAACCTTTTGGTGAGCCTGAGAAACCAAAAATGGTGGAGTGCGAGGGACTGTTGGTGATAGGGGAGGGCGGGTGGTGGGCTGCCCAGTGTAGCCCCCAGAGGGGACCTGTTTGCCAGGTAAGAGTGGGGGCCCCATGACACCACTGCTTGGCTGTGCCAGCAAGTCGACGACAAACCTTCTTGTGTTTTTGTCAAATCAAGTGCCTTCAGTTGTTATTTCTTTTTGTTATTTCGTTTTTTGTTTTGGCGAGAAAGACGAGCAAAGCAAACAATTGCCAAGTTTCTGTTGCAGCAATAAGAAATATCTGAGAAGCTGTATTCGTAAACACATTCTATATAAACTCATGTTCGGTAATCAAATGTATTTCCTTTTTCTTTTTGTTAAAACTACACATAATACTGGGATTTTGGGAGTTATTTTTTTCTATTAAACCCTAGATTTTATTGCTTTTTTGTATCAGTCTTATCCAAGTCTAATTCATGATTTCGTTCTTGGTTTTCTTTTTCATTTTTCTCCATAATTGTTTATTTTAGCCTATTGCAGTTGTATTTTATCATAGATCAAATGACTGTGTGCTTTGTTTTCTTAGATGAATTAACGCTTTTCAAACAGGGTCAATATGTGTCGTTTCAGCCGACGAACAGATAACATGGAGATTGAGTCTTCAGCTGATAAATCAGTTCAGTTTTAATCCATTAGCCTTGCTCACTATTCACACAACCTATCTGATTATATAAGTGTGTGTGTGTGTGTGTATATATATATATATATATATATATATACATATACACAATTTGTACTGATGTTATCGTATAATGTCTAATGAACACATCTTTTTTTTTTCCATTGATAATGTTGGGATTAACCAAAAAAAAAAGTTACAAATATAGTTTGAAGTCATTGCTCAAGGTGGCACTGCTACAATGTGTGTATCAGACCAAGTAACACCGCCATGTTAGAAACTGGTCCTCTGTCTGTGGCCATGGTGAGTTTGAGGGCTGGGCTTGGACGTCTATAAGCAAGTCACGGTCTCATCACGGAGAAAACCGATAAAGAGGGTTGGCAGGTGGGGGGGTTGACAATTGTGAGCTACACAGGTTGTATAAACTCTCACAGAACAACGAAACAAATCAAGAAAAAAAAACAATCGGTTATAATTTCAGTCAGGAATTGAGACGGTTTCCAAAGATGTGTTTGTAATTTTATTTTGTCTTTTCTGCTTCCTACTTGGTGAATCCAGAAACAGTATGATTTGTAATCAAACTCCATATGGAACAAAACAACGAAAAAGTAAGATGTATAAGCTAATGTGAAACGATGTAGTGTTGGAGCGGACGGGTATGTAGAGCAGGGGGGACAGAGACCAGATGATTATAAGAGAGGTGGTTTGTATTTGCGTGACTAACCCTTGCATAGAAGGTCCCAGAGCAAATAAAACAAGAAGCCCCATTTCCTTCCTTCCTCGCCCCCACCCCCCCTACAATCTCTCGGGGGGCGGAGAGCCGCTGGTAGACAGATCGGATGGCATAGAAACCGAACAACAGAACTCATCTTCCTCAGATTATGTTGATACTGAAATGTTTACATGATGACTACATGCCTTTTTCGTATTACTGCAGTAATCAAACAAAACGACACGATTTGAACCTTCTTTCCTTGTGCGTTTAAGAGGCACTACAAGAAGCAACTTCAATAATAATGCCAGGGTTTAGGTTGGAAGTGGTAGTTTGAACTTGACGGAACTGTAAAGAACTACGAAGAGAACAAATGAATGATCGCTATACTGTTAGTTTAGATTGATGTTGTGGCTCGGTGTATTGACAATGGCTAGTGGAGGGTTAAAACAGTGTTTGAGAGAAAATGCAACTAAAATTACTTTTTAAAAGGCTGGTACACTACAGTGCTTGTACTGCACGGCTACAGTAATTTGACTAAACAATGAATTTTGTCACAAAAACATGATTTCTTTTTTGCTTAGTTAGTGTAGGGGTTGGGCATAGTAGTAGTGTCAGACTCATCGTAGCTGTAGAACTAATCACACAAGAGAATGATTTTGTATTTAGAGTTGTCTGAATGCCCATCAAAGGCAATTTGTGTTATCCAATAACAATCTCTTCATTTTTGATAGATAAATGTGCCTGTGTCCTAGAAACATGCATTCTGTTACACTATATTACATTATGAAACTTTGAAATTGGCCTTGAAATAAAATATATATACTTTGTGGTAAAATGTTCCGTGTGGTCGTTATGCTTAAATGCTCACTCTCACCCATCCCACCACACACCAATCGGATTCCTGTTGAATCATTCAAGCTAATTATAGTCAGGGGGCCAAAACTGATATTAAAACTTTGTCTGACACTTTTTGGTACAAGCATACAACCTATCCAGTATTCATATTTAACCCCTCAACATGTGTTCTAGCCAGGTTGTCAGCTTAGAAAATGTATTTTTGTCCATTTTAACACTATATTCTTAAAAGTGGTAAAAACTGATTTTTTTTCCAAAGTGCTTCCATTTTCTTCCATGTTACCTACTGTAATTTTGGGCAAATGTGCAATATAATCCAATTTATGTGATAGCATGATCATTAAAAAATAATAATCAACAAATACCACAAGAGTATCACACCACAAGGGGCACTGTTGTGTCCGCACAGCTGTGATTTGGCATGAGGCAGCATATCCAGTGAAGATGATCAGTGTCAACAGTCTGAACAAAACTTTATAAAGGAGTGAATCACACAACAGATTAACATGGTCTATTTGTCTACACAAACATTTACCTCAAGATTCTACCATCAAATGTTGCCAGAAACAGGTGAGCTAAACTGTTTTCCAACTAGCTATACTTCCCAGACAGATAGCTAGGCTAATTTACTTTATGAATTACTAGCTTACTTACTAATAGGGAAATTAAGTTTTGTGCAGATGTGTAATGGAAATATGTTTATCATTTATTAATTGTTAACCAGTTTGTTAGATAGCCAAGCCCTCAACTTATGTCAGATGACATTGTAGTGATCCACTCAGAAACCAATCAGACTAATGTAGTGAAACATTTATTTGCCTTTCAGATGAGATAGCATGGATCCAGAGGGAGCTGTAAGCCTAGTGTCCAAAGAAAAACAAGTAGGAAGAGATATTGATTGGGAAAAATGTTTCATTTGTCAAGACAAATATGGAAAATACAGCCAAGATCAAGCCCTAAGAAATCCTTCTGAGAATGGGCTAAAGTGTATTAGATTGAGAGCAAATGAACGGGCGAAATACCAAGACGTGGAGTATGCTGATGCCCTGGAGAGAATTGAGGAGTTTCTGGACACAGAAACTTAAAAGATAAAATGGCACAAAACATGCTATGCAGCTTTTACAAATGTGACTTTTATTTCCCGCCTGAAGAAACGCTTTGAAAGTGAAAAGAAGTCACTAAAACTTGCAAGCAACTGCCAACCAATCACCACTAGAAGTTCGATGCCTTCAGTGTCTTGGGAAAAATGTATTTTCTGTCAGAAAGACAAGCCTGAGGACAAACTTCGAAACATCCAAGTCATGACTACATCTAAAAAGATTCTTAATCTAGCTCAACAAGATGCACAATTGCGACTGAGGCTTGCAGGAGTCAATGACTTGATTGCCGCAGAACGCAAGTATAATCTTATCTGCTACAGGGAGTTCCTCAGGAAGTATCAGAGCACTTCATCAAGAACAGGTGATCCATATTCTATTTGCTTACACAATGTGGCAGATGAGTTTAGAGCAGGACTTGCCAGAGGTGAAATATACTCATTGAATACAGTTTGGGAAAGATACTGTAATTTTCTGGGAGACTTTGATTTGGAACCAGGAATATACAAAGGTCAGCGTTTCAAGACAAAGCTTGAAAAGTTGCTTCAGGGAAAAGCACTATTTGTTCAATCATTAAAACCAACTGATTCCATCATGATATTTCCTGAAATGACAGCTGGAACTGCTCTTCTTAACATGAAGAAATTAATGGATGACAAACAAGATGATGCTAAAGGGATGACAATGGCTAGCTGTGGAACAGACAAGGACACTGAGATACTGAGTTGGCTGTATCGGGTGTCGGTAAAGGTCAAGGCAGACATCAGGGAATCCCCAACACATGATGTTATTGGAGGGATAGATCAGCATCATGCAGAAAAAACTGTGCCTGACAGTCTGTACATCCTCTTACGGCTCCTTTGCGTTAATGATGATGACTCAGAAAATGAGAATGAACAATCCCGTCACACAAAGCTACTCAGCATTGCTCAATACATTGTTTTCCTGGCATCTGGTGGACGAAGACCAACACCAAAACACATTGGAATTGGAGTTGCTGTACACCAAGCTACACGCTCAAAGGACTTGGTGCAGTTACTTCATGCTGCTGGGCACAGCATAAGCTATGAGTCAGTGTTGAGAGCAGATACTACCATGGCAAATGAGGCTATGAAGCGATACTTTGAGAATGGTGAAGTATACATTCCACTGAACTTTGTCAATGCTAGTCTCCCTGGATACATAATGTATGCAAATGACAACATAGACATAAATGAGGAGACCCTTGATGGGAAAGGAACCTTTCATGCTTCCCAGACTGCTGCTTTCAGACGAAGTATTCCTGAAGAAGAAATCCCCAAAATAATGCTGAAATCTGGGAGATCAAAGTCAGTCTCAGTTCCACCAGGAGTGTTTCAACTCAAGGATGCTAACATGGAATCTCAGAAGCCCCCTCCAAAATTTCATGGATCAGTTACACCCAAGATGTATAATTCAGACACACAACTAACTAAACAATCAAAGAATCAAGATCTTGCCTGGATTATATGCAAAATACAGAACACAGATGATCAGGTTGTTCCATCTTGGAGTGGCTTCAACCACCTTGTGTCAAAATCAGATCACAAAAAAACAGTAGCTGGAATGATGCCTATCATAAATTCTCCAGCACATGACTATGACACAATCTGGACAGTGTTACAGAACTGCCACAAAATGACTACAAAACTGGGCCAAAGGTACACAATCATAACCTTTGATGAGCAGCTCTACTGCAAAGATGCTTCAGTGGCACCACCAAAAAGAGTGTGAGGATATTATTATTCTCTTGGGTGGCTTTCATGTGCAAATGAACTTTTCAAACGTCATTGGTCAGCATCTTGCTGATTCTGGACTGAGGGACATTCTTGAGGAAAGTGGTGTGTTCGGAAAGAACACAGCTGAAAACATCATGAAAGGAAAGGGATGGAACCGTGTAGCTCGTGTCCACAAACTTGCCTTTGAAGCACTTTGGAGAATATTGTGGCCAACATTTCTGCAATGGGTGGATGACAATGATAGCACAATAGACAACAGTTGCTTTGAGTTGGCAGACGCACTCTCCAAACACATACGATGTGGAGAAATTGAGGCAGCTGCAGCATGCTATGAAGATCTTGTTCTGAAAGTTGGAGAGGTTCAGGATCTCCTTGCTGAGTTTGACAAGGCTAATGAAGACAAACCAACATTTACCTTCTGGCGACAATACATGGACCTTGTGTCTATTCTCCTGGCATTCACACGGGCACTGAGATGTGGTGACTGGAAGCTTTACATGTCGGCCTTCAAGAGCATGATGCCCTGGTTTGCTCCATATGATCACACCCACCACACAAGATGGGGTGCTGTATTCATAGCAGATATGGAACATCTGGCACAGACGGCACCACGGGTCTACCAGGGCTTCCTAGATGGTGATTTTGTAGGCAAAGAGGCCAAACACAGTTTCAACAAGGTGCCATTTTTTTGCCACCTTTGCCTTGAGCACATCAACAAAACCGGAAAGGTTGCTGGAGGATTGGTAGGCATCACTCGAAATGAGACAGCTAGAAACCGTTGGTCCATCACCTACAATGAATGTGCATCTTTAGCACAGGACACTAGATCCCTGTTTGGACTGACACATGATGGAGAAGATGATGAAGACAACCACAAAGACTGCCTTCCATCAAGACTCAGAAGGGATAATGATGATGTCATTCAACTTGTAGACCAATTCCAGAGATACCATGTCTTCCAACTGGAGAATATGTATGAGTTGGTGTCTTTGACAACCGGTGATGTTGCTTCATAAGATATACTGAATGACCTTACACATGCTGCAGAGTCTGGGAAACAAATGGTAACTGAGCTGGTGAAAAAAAGAATGAGCACAATGAACACAAACTTCCATAACAGCCTCACTAAGAGAAAACTCAAAACATTCTCAAATCTTTACAGAACTGACAGCAAACTTGGAAAACTCAAATCCAAGTGTGTGAAGCCTGACAGGGATATGCCACAACAGAGTCAGTGCTCAGACCTACTAGCAAAGCTGACCTAGCCACCATACTACAAGCTGGTGCAAAAGAGATGGGGCTAAGTCCATCTCTTGTGGGAACATGCACTATCATTGATGGGATGGCTTTAGTAAGAGCAATGGGAAAACCTCAAAATGCATCAACGTTTGATTATGCTGACATTTTCATAAAAAAAGTGACTGGCAATCTACATGGGAATATTACTAGAGTGGATCTAGTCTTTGATCAGTACCTACAGAACTCCATAAAGGGTGGAACAAGAGCAAAGCGCAGCACCACACAGCGAAAAATTCGCACCATTGTAAGTAATGATGTAAAGATGCCAGCTAACTGGAATAGTTTCATTGAAATGGACGAAAACAAGGCCAACCTGACACAATTCCTTTCAATTGAACTTGAAAGGCATGTCATTCAGTATGGTCTTGAAATTGTAATAAGTGGGGGATTTGATGATGCTGAAAAGGTGGCAACAGCAGCTGGGATTGATGTTTCCCACCTACGGGCTGCACATGAAGAAGCAGATACCTGGATCTTGCTACATGCTGTTGATGCCACAACCTTGCCACAACCATTCAGTGCAGAGACACAGATGTACTGTTGTTGCTTCTTGTATTTGCACACCTGCTCAGCCCAGAAATTTGGATGAAGGCAAGAACTGCCAAGAAACCACGCAACATTAAAGTGCATGATATTAAAATGTCAAATGAGATTCTGAATGGTCTGTTGGCATTTCATGCCATAACTGGATGTGACACTACCAGTCAGTTCACTGGAATAGGAAAAAGGACTGCGTGGAAAGTGTTCCAGCAGTGCCCTCATCTTCTTCACAACTTTGGTGAGGATGAAGTACCAAGTCCAGCTATTCTATCCTCAGCTGAACAGTTTGTCTGCAAACTGTATGATCCAAAAACGACCAGCACTTCAATCCATGAAGTTTGCTGTGCCCTGTTTCGGAAAGTGAAAGCCAATGTGGACACTTTACCACCAACTCAGGATGTCTTGTCTCTGCACCTCATGAGGGCCCACTATCAAACAAAGGTTTGGAAACAGTCACTAGTGACCCATCCACAGTTGCCCTCACCAACCAGTTGTGGTTGGCACATGAAGGATGGAATGATTGTCCCCCAGCTTTTAACCAAAGAACCTGTACTGGCCAGGTGCTTGGAGCTGACGATATGTGGATGCAAGGAAAGTGGAAGTCAGTGCAGTACTAGGCAGTGTTGATGTCGAAAAAGTGGAATATTTTGCGGTGGGGCATGTGGGTGTGCCTGTGCAGCATGGTGCAAGAATACTCAGGTACTCGCATCATTATTATTGAGTTTTGCTACATTACTGTATATGCAACTGTATTGTTTCAGATTATTTGGCATGATATTGTTTTTCCTGTTTTGTAGATTAGATTTATATTAATCCCTTGGATGCATGCATGCATGTTTTGTATTGGAAAGGTATTCATTATCAAAACAGTAAACTCTTCTTTTGTGTCCCTGACCAGGACTTGGCTGCCTACCAGAGTTTCACTTTACAACCTGATACATTAATAAGTCAAATGGTACCATAGACCACCATCTAGAGTTCTACATTTCCACCTGGACATTAAAGTATTATAACTTGTGCAGCATTGCACTGTCTCTCCCTACAAGCTTTAAACGTGGCATGACTCTTTCCCATAGATAGGGGTACTGATTGATAGAGGTTTTGGGATGCTATGTTATGTTTTCAAGCTGATATTCACATTGAAAACTGGTTCTCTTTAGGCGGAGATTGTTTTTTTCATGTTCTAGTTCTGTTTTCTCTTCAACTGTACAATAATTATATAATTATAATTATAATAATTATATAATTATTATAATAATTATGTAAATTGTCCTTGTGGTTGTGGAGATATTCAACATTTATTGTTGGCATGTGTTGAGCAGGACACCAAAAAATTGGCCTGAAATTGCTTGTACAAGTCACAAAAATTCAATTTCAGCTTGACAACCACCCTAATATCTTCAAGTACGTCTCGCTGCGACCTGCGGGAAGGCGGGGCGTGACATCACGCCCTGCCCACATCACGGACGAGTGCATTCTTAATTATGTTTCATTTGAAATAATAAATGGGAACTCCTCAAATCATTCGTTGTGCAGTAGTGAAATATTTTATGTTTAGGCCTAGCTAATCTAAGTCAGGTTTGGGTTAGGGTTAGGGGTTATGGTTAGGTTTAGGGGTTATGGTTAGGGGTTAGGGTTAGGGTTAGGTTTAGGGGTTATGGTTAGGGTTAGGTTAGGTTTAGGGGTTATGGTTAGGGGTTATGGTTAGGGTTAGGTTTAGGGGTTATGGTTAGGGTTAGGTTAGGTTTAGGGGTTATGGTTAGGGGTTATGGTTAGGGTTAGGTTTAGGGGTTATGGTTAGGGTTAGGTTAGGGTTAGGTTTAGGGGTTATGGTTAGGGTTAGGTTAGGTTTAGGGGTTAGGGGTTATGGTTAGGGTTAGGTTTAGGGGTTAGGTTTAGGGGTTATGGTTAGGGTTAGGTTATGGTTAGGGGTTATGGTTAGGGTTAGGGTTAGGGGTTAGCTGCTAGTTCAAGAGGACGTATTTAGTTCAAGTATTTTCAAGAAAGACGTATTTTTCTTCTTCTGTTGGTTTTATATGGGCTACACAATCCCAGAATGCACTCGCCCGTGATGTGGGCAGGGCGTGATGTCACGCCCCGCCTTCCCGCAGGCCGCAGCGAGATGCTTCTCAATATCTTACCTATGGGTGTCTTCTAACAAAAAAAATAGGGTGACAGCTTTTACCAAAACATGTCCGCAAAAGTCTTAACGGAAGCCCTTTTCAGAATTGACCCCCTGACTATTAGGTGAGTGCTGCAAGCAGCGCGTGGTATGCTAAAGAAAAATGGAGAGAATATATTTTTGGATAAAAGGAGGTATAGAAAAAATATGCAGAATATATTTTGGGAGAATTAGGTATCATAGTGTAATGAAGGACGTTGTATGAATGCGAGGGACGTGTACAGTGGGTATGAGGCGTATGAGGTGTCATACCCACTGTACACGTGTGTCGACGGATCTCATTGACTTTACATGGGATGCTCCCGAAATGCATTGTGGGTCCGTCCGTCAAATCGGCTCCGTCTCTTGCATCCAAAAGTTGAGAAAAGTTTAACTTTTCAGGCAGCGACGGATCCATTGGCCAATCAGATCGCGTTATACACACGTTATACGCAGATCGTGTTTTACCCCATGCGTCGGACACGCCCACTCTCTTCCGTCGACGGACGTTCAGCATCAATCTCATGTGGCCCGTACAGAACAGCATCACTATGTCAACACCATCATCAGTCATTCAAGTCAAGTAACCATGGACTTTTGGTTAATAGGTGATATGGTGGTACACTGATCCCGTTCCTGACAATCTCCCAGAAAACGTGAAGATTATGAAGTGGGTGCCACAGAATGACCTGCTAGGTAGGTAAGGGGGGGGGTGTAACGCTATGATGTTCATCTTGAGGGGTAAATACCACCTGTGTAATATCCCATACGTCCATCAAATGGTTTGCCTTTCTATAATAGCTTGACATTTAATTTTTTTTTTTTTTTTAATAAGTCATACATATCTTCATATGTATGTTTCTATTAGCGTACCCTGGGGCCCGAGCTTTCATCACACATAGTGGCTCTCACAGTAACTACACTGTAAAAATGATAACTTGAAATTGCTGGTCTTAAAGGATTTTTACATTAAGTGAATATAAAACTACAAGTTGCAATGTAAACTGTTTATTTGAGCTGTTTCAACTAACTTCTAACTAATGTTTCTGGTTAATAGTTGATCTTAATCCATAAACTGAGTTGGCAAAATAAACAAATAAGAATTGAATCCTATGGTTCCAACTTTCCATGCGTTAGCGGCCGGGGTGGTGGAATAGGTGGTTTTCATGCATGTAATTATTTCATTCCTCCCCTGTCCCTCTTAAAGTGCTTGGGCCCGGTTTTGCTGTGGGACAGGAGGTCCGGAGACTGGTGGGCAAGAGGAGTGGTAGTGTGTATGAGTGTTGGTTGGAGATGGAGATGGTGGTTGAGTTTTTATTGTTTTTGGTTGTTTCTACTTGTTTTGGATTAATTGGTTATTGATTGATTTATTTTGATTGTTTTGATTGTTTCTTTGGTACAGAATCCCATCTAGGTGGGCTTCTGTTTTAAGGGGGGGATGTGACGACCCAGGTGGGTCTTTGACCCCGCCCCTGCTGTGTGTATGCCTGTGTTGCTCTCCCTACTAATTAGGAGATTGTGGGCAGGTGTGGGTTGGACTGGGACCGCAGTACATAGAGCCTGCCCAGACAACAGACCTGGCTCCTCCCTCCTCCAGACATTTTGGTTACTTTCATTTATACTGACTTGTACCACACTTCTTCTTATTATATTTCAAAATAAATTCTTTATTATTGTTGAAACAGCGTGGTATCCCCAGTTTATGTTGCATGCATAGAGCCAGCATGTCACAAATGGGATCCTATGGCATCCTAAGTTTTAAAGCTGTTTATTACCCTTATGGTGAAAAATAAACATTCAAAATGGTTTAAAATGCAAAAGCTGGTTTATTGTCGTGTTTGTGTAATTGTTAATAGGATTTCCTTTGTAAGAAAAACTCAAAATGGATGTTTTTACACATGAACTTTCATGACACAAAAGTTATTTGGACCAAAAAATGTAGTTGTCTCAACTTTAAAATTAGCTGGTACAGCTGTAGGAATTAAGTTGGCACAACTGTGTGATATTTTCTTCAAAACGTAGAAGTTTGAGTTGACATGAAATCCCAAAAATCCTTTTTATTATTTACAGTGTTATGTACGAGGGTGCACGGTTGTTTAGGGCTTTGTAGTTGGTGAGGAGGATGCGTTGTTTTATGGGAAGCCAATGAAGACGGGTGGAAGCGATGTGTTCTCTGGAGGGGGAGTGAGTAAGCAGTCGGGCAGCAGAGTTTTGTACATATTGCAGTTTTTGAAGAACAGTGGAGGGGAGGCCATACAGAATGCTATTGCAATAGTCGAGTCTGGAGGTGAAGGCGTGGATTTAGGCGTGTTTAGGCGGCAGAGGATGAGAGAGTGGGTCGAAGGCATGCAATGTTGCAGAGGTGGAAAAATTATGTTTTTCTGACGTTGTTTATGTGTGACTTGAAGGAGAGCGTGGGGTCCATGATGATGACCATCGATGCAAAGTGAGGAGGAAGTTGTGGTTCATCCAGGTCAGTGAGACAGTTGGTGAGAGTGGAGAGGATGGCAGGAGTAATGGCTGTGGTGATGTACAGTTGGGTATCGTCGGCGTAGCAGTGAAATTGCAGTGAAGTGCACTGTACTATCTGTACTAAATTGTCAGAGAAACGCTCCCATTCAAACTGCATGGGTTTACATTTCGTTCTGTGGAGCACGAAAAAATCATGTCCGTTTTTGAGGTCTGCTGGAAATATTGATATATAACTATAGGGTGAATTGAACTGGTCTGCACACACCCCTTCTGAAGCCTCTCTATCTCCCTCCTTCTCTCTCGCATGCGGGGTCTCTCGATGTTGCGCGTGTGAGGTCGGAGTCTTTCTCATTCTCTCGTGCGCGTGCTTACGTAACTTACAACTTGTAACTTATGTAACTTACGTAAATTACGTAACAAACAACTTGTAACTTACGTAACTTAAATCTTGTAACTTACGTAACTTACAACTTGTAACTTGCGTAACTTACAAGTTGTAACTTGCATAACTTACAACTTGTAACTTGCATAACTTTAAAAAAATATATATAGATATAGAAAATGGAGCGAATAGGAGGTATAGAAAATGATGGAGAGAATAAAAAATCGAGAAAAGAGGTATAGAAAATGATGGAGAGAATATTTTTTCCAAAAAAGAGGTATAGAAAATGATGGAGAGAATATTCTTTCCAAAAAAGAGGTATAGAAAATGATGGAGAATATTTTTTCCAAGAAAAGGAGGTATAGAAAATGGAGAGAAGAAAAAGGAGGTATAGAAAATGATAGAGAAGAAAAAGGAGGTATAGAAAATGGAGAGAATAAAAAATCGAGAAAAGAGGTATAGAAAATGAAGAGAATATTTTTTCCAAAAAAAGGAGGTATAGAAAATGATGGGGAATAAAAAATTGAGAAAAAGGAGGTATAGAAAATGATGGAGAATATTTTTTCCAAAAAAGGAGGTATAGAAAATGGAGAGAATATTTTTTCCAAAAAAGGAGGTATAGAAAATGGAGAATAAAAAATTGAGAAAAAAGAGGTATAGAAAATGAAGAGAATATTATTTTCCAAGAAAAGGAGGTATAGAAAATGATGCAGAGAATAAAAAATCGAGAAAAATGAGGTATAGAAAATAGAGAGAATATTTTTTCCAAAAAATGAGGTATAGAAAATGATGGAGATTTAAAAATGTAGCAAAAGGAGGTATAGAAAATGGAGAATATTTTTTCCAAAAAAAGGAGGTGTAGAAAATGGAGAGATTAAAAAATCGAGAAAAAAAGGTATAAAAAATGGAGAGAATATTTTTTTGAAAAAAGAGGGTATAGTAAATGGAGAATAAAAAAAATTGAGAAAAAGGAGGTATAGAAAATGATGGAGAGGCTGCTTAAACCAGCCATCATACACAAACACCCATCTATGTTTTTACAAATTCCCCAGTGAATTTAGACAAATTAATTAAACACATTAATAAAATTGAAATCTAAAGTAAAAAATGACATTTATGGTAATTTGGTCATTTTGTTACCACTACACCAATAGAATAATATTGATGCTACAAGGATAAATAATCATCTTGCATGGAAAAAGACACCTTTTCAATCAACTTTATTAATTACACAAATTACAATATCCCAATATTTATTAAATATTATGTGGAAGAAATCAAATGGTTACAATTCTTTATTTGCATCAAAATCTACCACAGATGAAAAGTTTGAAGAATAAGTAGGAAAATAATTATGTGTCAAGATATACTGTACATGATATATAAACAAAAGAAAATGTTTGAGGTTAATATCATGCTATATATACTGGATGCTTATACGGAAACAACGCTGAATAATGCAAGAATAGGTTTTTAAAGAATACAGCAATGATTTTCACCCCCACTGTTTTTGCCTTTGTTATTGTATCCTCTATCTATGAACCACAACATGGGCACAAAGACTACAAATATGGCCACCGTGACAAAACTCTTTTTCTCTGTCATTTTCCCCAGAACAAAAGACCTGAGAACTACAGAGAGAATACGACTTCACGGCAATACATACAAAACTCCATGTTACTTGGATAGCAAACAATACAATTAGTTTATAAAAAAAATATTTTTTTTAACATAATTTACAAATGTAACCCTCTCACGCAAAATAGGTCCAGCAGTCCTACTATGTTACAGCAGAACTTCTGGAGGGAGACGGCACAGAACCTGGGCTAGGAACCTGGGCTAGGAAACAGAACCTGGGCTAGCATGGGCGGCGTTACGCCTTGTTTCCCGTTTTGTTAGAGATATTTTACCGTAGAGAAAGTGATTCACTTAAGTAGACAACGTTTTCTGAAAGGGATTTTACTAATTGTATTTCTAAAGTGGCCAGTCTACCCAGCCAGAGTTGATTTGAAACCATAACAGAACCTTTTTTTACTGCTTCCAAGCGCTGGCCGAGTTCAAGTTTGCTGTTAGTAGCCAATCACATGCTTATAGATCCCCACCTCCAGCAACATGATTGGTCCAAAAAAAAAATAAGTGAGAGGAAGAAAAAACACCCCGTTTTGAGCTTGTCTTCCATCAGACTTTAGATAGGTAATCTACGGTCTGACATGTGAGACTACCCTTTAGGTAACACTGGGGGTTTGATTTTCCCACTCCCTGACTCCGGGGGTTCAGGAGTGACCCCCGAGGATCTCGTCCAGATTAATATCCTTCATCCAGTCATCGTTCCCCGAGCCCGACTTGAGCAGGGAGTCGATGAAGTCTGAATCTGTGTTGATGCCCGGCACCGTGTTGTCCCCCTCGGGCAGGAAGTCGAAGGTCAGCCGGTTGACCCGGTTGTTCTGGTAGGTCCCGGGCGACGGGCTTGCCCCCGAGAAGTTCCCGGCCGGCACCCTCTGCTCCGGGGAGGACTGGCTGGGGTTTCCCGGGATGGGCTGGTTGGTTCTGGAGGGCAGGTTGTTTCTTAGGGCAGGGTTCATACCGAGGAGCGGGCCCATGTCTGGTGCCACCTGGTTGGGCGGGCCGGCGTGCCGCTGCTGGTATGCATGGTTCGATGACCCGTCCAGCTTGGTGCCGTGTGGGGGCGGTGGGTTGGTGAGCCTCCTCACACCACCACCACCACCACCACCACCCAGCCCTGGGGCCACCCCCTGGCCTTGCTTCAGCCCCGGGAGCCAGGCCGCATTGACCCCTGACAGCAGTCCCGCCAGCCCCGAACCGGGGCCTGGAGCCGGGGCCTGCTGGTCGAGGGAGGGCCTGGAGGGCGGTGCCCCATTCATGGAGAAGGGGCTTCCCTGGGCACCGGGCCGCTGGAGGCGGGGTTTGTTGGCAGCGCCGGCGAGTCCCATGCGGTGCTGATTGGTCTGCGGCTGGAAGGGGCTGAGACAGGGGCCTGGAAGACCTCCGCCACCCACGCCAAACCTCCTGTCCCCTGGAGGAGGGTTCATCTTGGGGCCAGGGTTGTGGGGCAAGTGACAGGCCATGGGTTGGAGGCCGGTTTCAGGACCGTTGCTCATTGACTGGGAGGAGTTCATACCTTTAAAGAAAAGGAAACACACATCAAACACACACTGTTTTCTGTGTGTACTCTTGCTCCAATATCCCCAATGCTTGAGAAAAATGCCCCTAATGCCTGCTCCTAAATGACATGTACAAGAAACTTCCTTTAAATCAGTTTGAATTAAAGCTTTGGCAAACAACTAAATAGGATTTAGTAATACCAAACCCAGTGTAAAAGGTGCCTCTACTGTTGGCGTCAGGTTAGGGTTAGGTCCAGCAGGTATCAGGGTGGTCCAGAAAAGGTCTACCTGTACCTGTAAAGTGGGTCCCAGGTGGTCCTCCTCCCAGGCTCCTGGTCTGTTTGTAGTCCGGTGGCGGTCGCGTTAGGTGCCTGCTGAACTGGTCCTGTGGATTGTCCTTGTCCTGAAGCACCAAAACAAGAAGGAGGGAATAGGTTTAAAAACTGACTAGAAATGACAGACCTCTTCTCATATATTTTTAAGAGGTTGAAGAAATCTGTAAAAGATTTCAAAATACACAACTTGTTTCAGTCAAGGCTACGAAAAAGACGGATACGTTCCATTACCAAACTGTGTTGACTGTGACCGTTAAGGACAGTTAATACTCCTTTAAATACAAACTATGAATCACAAGCTCTGTAGGGAGCACGGCAATTTTAAGCTGACTCTGTCTTTTTTGTTCTTTTTTTTTCTCTTACCGCCTCGCTAAGGGGGTGAAGCGATTGGTTGAGCTGTCGCTGCAGAACCGGGGTTTTGGCGGGGCTTTTCTGCTGTCCAACGGCCACCAGAGGTCGCTGTTGTGCCTGAGACTGGCCGTTAACGGGCAGCCGGGGTCCGGGCGAAATACCCTAAGATAAGAGATAGAGAAATAGAGAGACACAACGTAGTGTTACTTTCACATCGGCAGTTTACCCCGGTTTGTTACGCTTGCTTCTGGCGCTGCGGTTTTGGACAGATAGCCAAGAGGACAGTGGGAAGACGGACACAATTGCAGTCGCACAAAAGTGAAAACGCAATTACAAAATCCCACCACTAGAGGACGGACATTCACCATAAACGGGTGATCGGTGTCAATGATGCCATTCAGTGTTCAGACTGTGGTACGGGCTACTCCCTCCTCCTCCCTCCGCAGAAGAACAGGGAAGACCCAGAAAAGAGGCTTTAATTTTCCGGAGGTGGGGGGAGAATTTGAGGAGTCCTTTTCAAGGCCTACATTTCCCCTGATGATTGTGTCTAAAGAGAGTGGGAGGAATATCAGAGACATGGGGAGCTGTGGGAGCTCAACACTGCCTGCCTTTAACCAGCGCTCGTTGACCCTCATTCATGAGTTACGCTTGACGTGACAAGCCCACTTAAAAAAACTCTTGGCTCATAAAACACGCCATTAGACAACAGAAATGTCTAAACTGATTTCTGTGTCCAACAACTCCTCCTGGCCAAAGTGCGGATTTCCAGGTAGTTTTTACCAGATGGAGGGATACTGTTGTGTGTTTAAGCCTTTGTGTTTTACTCTGATAACAATATAAAATATAATTTTTTTCCCCCTAACACATTGGTCTAATACGTGGGAACGGTGGGATTACTTTTACAAGCATCTGCTCTCAGGCAATAAATTTCACACACACACGCACACACACACCTATAATTATTAGTCACAGTGTTGAAACAGTTTAGATGAAAAGGGTGATAAGAGATTTGGGAGACCACATTGGGCTCCTGATAGAAATACAATTAAAAAGTTATCAATCAGATATCACTGTGTAGATATCCAAGCCCTCCAAACTGCTGTAATCACGGATGATAACAGACCTGGGAAAAACTCGCAAAACGGTTGGTTGTTACGCTTGTTCTCGCTTAACCGCACAGTGGGGACAGAATAGGAGCAGCGATAAATATTAAAACAAACATCCGAGACGTCACGGGCCAATATTTATTCAGAACATTAACACTGGCAGCCAGCGGCTGGTTGGCCCCCCGTCTAGCCAATGAGGTGGTTCGGTGGTGGTGACTGACCGTGTCCAAACAGTTGGTCACTATACCGGTGCTGGTTCGGTTCACTTCATCCTCTCCAAGCCACCGTGAGAATCCTTTAACTGTTTGGACGAAATCTGATGGGCTCTTTGTTGTAAGAAAACACCAACACCACCTCCTCTCCTACCAGCTTCCCACCACCATCTTCCCCAAAACCACAAGAGTTGTGTTTTGCTTGTGTCTTAGTGCGAGTCCCCCTCTCTCTCACTGTCTCTCTGTCATCTCGATGTGTCATGGATGCCGTGTGTGTGTATTCTTCATCTTACTCTAACTGGGTTCTCAGCTAGTCCCCACTGTAAATGAGTCCCACATGTTGGGCAGAGAGAGAGCGATGGGGAGGGAAGGGGAGGGAGAGACGTAAAGGCAGGCAGCTGACAGAGATTCTCTCTCTCTCTCTCTCTCTCTCTCTCTCTCTCCATGTCTGTCCCCTCTCTGTGTTTGTGTATTTCTCTGTCTCCCTCTCTGTTTCCTGCTCTGTCTGTTTCTCTCTGTCTCGCTCTCCCCCTCTATGTCTCTGTGTCTGACTCCCCCCCCCCCCCCCCCACTCCCTCTCTCTCTACATCCTGCAGCTCTATAGCGCTACATCGTCCCCAGGGATAGCCTCGGCATCTGGACTTGGCCCCGGCTCACTTTCCCAGGAAACAAGCGCTCCCTTCACGGGCACCGCAGTCACACTGACCCCGCAATCCACCCTCCCACCCCTCTCCCACAACCACCACCCAACCCAATCCTTCCCTCTGCCCCAGGGCCCCTCCCCTCCCCGTTGCCGTAGTGACAATGGGTGGTGCAAGAACAGTGTGCATTTAAAGAACAGTGATTTTATATATATATATATATATATATATAAGGGCATTACAACCTCAGTCTATTACAAAAACAAAATCTGCTTAAGACAAACCTTACTAATTTGTTTGGGGATATCTGTAGCAGGCCTAGAGTGAATAGAGTTGTTGGTCATTAAAATTAGAAACCACATTTCATCGTAACTAATTCTGTTGGAGCCGTTAAGAAACATGCTATAAGATGTAAAAGAAAGCTTATTTCTCTCTCTAAAATGAGCCCAGAGCACTCAACACAACACAACAACAACAACAACTGGGCTGCCAACATGACAAGCAACGCTGGGAGGTTTATTCTAAGAGAACACAACACATCCAGCTGGATATCTTCCTCTACATTTGTTGAGCATTTTTGTTGCTTGCTACTAACACTGGATTCACTCATTTTTACATTCTTCCCCACCAGCAAACAGAAGCAACCTTAGCAACCGTTAGCCAGCAGCCCTCGGGTTTTATTCACCTAGTGGCGATCTTGCTTTTAAACGCTAGCTGGCTGGGGGGAACCGCGGGCGAAATCCCACAATCAGTACGAGGACCAAGATTGCCGCAAGTTGAATAAGGGCCCAGAGGGTATAGTTAAAAGCCAGAAGAAAGGAAGGGAACTATGTTGTTAGCTGGTGCTACATCGAGGGGGATTAGATCACCACTGGGGTCCCTTTATTTCCACCCATTACTAATTCAACTCACTGTGGGAAGATACTTCTGCTGCCCCCTCTGTGAAACAGCCAAGTATTTAACCCTAGCCACACTGCCTGGAGCTCTGTACACTAGCATAGCACCATGTTAGCATAAAAGTTGTGCTTATTATGGTAACATGATGCTATGCTAGTGCACAGGCCCGGTATTTAACCCTTGCAACACTGCCTGGTGGAGGTCTAGAGGCTAGCATGGTTTTTATGCTAATACTGTATGATGTCACGCTAGCACAGTGCTAACATCATGCAAACATGATTCTATGTTAGTGGGTAAGCCCAGTATTTAACCCTAGCCACAGAGCTTGGTGGAGGTCTATGGGCTAACATGGCCATTATGATAACATGCTCTCTTGCTAGCACAGTGCTAACATCATGTAGAACATGATGTTATGCTAGGGAATTAGCCCAGTATTTAATTCTAGCACACTGCCTGGTGGAGACCTATGTGTTAGTATGGAGATTATGCTAACATGATGTAATGCTAGAAGCTATTATCGTATCATCCCAGTGCATTAGCCAAGTATTTCACCATAGTCACGCTGCCTGTAGGTCTATACACTAGCAAAATATCATTTTAGCAGGATTAGTGAGCCATGGGGCTATGCTAGTGCTAGCCTGTTGGAAAAACACTTGGAGAATAAGAGCGCTGGCTGTCTTCGGTTGGCTGCTGGTTTGTCTTTTGGGAATCCAGATATTTTCTAAGCTTTCCTATGTTTATTCTGTAGATTCCAATAAAACACATTGCTGTATGTAGCACACTCACGAATATGATTTACAAACAGATATGTTATGTGTGTGTATGGTAAAAACTGTCAGTACAATATGCCTCTGTGTGTTTATTTATCCTTTGTTCAATGCTATGACTGTTTCATTGGGAATTTGTTGGCTCGTATTTAAGCGTTGTGTAAGTGAAGTGGATGCAGAGCACGCGTGTGCGTGTGCGTGTGTGCGTGTGTGTGTGTGTCTGTGCGCGTGCGTGCTTGTGTGTGTGTGTGCGGATTGGGCAACCCGCATATTTTATAAAACTACAGCTCTTCATGGAACCATATGGTCCACGCCGCACTGCTGAGAGGAGGCTAAGGGCAAAACAACCACACGTAATGATTGATCTACAATAGGCCTGTAATACTGCGGTATCCATGGGCATATCTTTGGTCACGGTGGGGATTCGAGACAGATATGTCCTGTGCAATAATCTTGATTGATAATTCAACTCTGCGGACCTGGCCCATTTGTGTCCACATGCATTTTTAAAGTACTGTTTATGCTTTTGATTGTATTTAGGTAGTAGTCATTTATTTACTATTATATATAACCAAATGACTACTATCTATATAGTGATTATTTAGCAATTTTGTCATGGTAGGACCACAGTAGTCCAGTAGACCATTCAAATGCTTTTATGTCTTTTATTCAGAGGGATTGTTACCCTATTGCTATCAAGTATAATTATATTATGAGGTCAACCCAAAAATAACATCATAACCTTAACATAACCTACAGAGTAAAAAAAACGCATACATGCTCTTTTTTTTGAGCATACATGCTCTTTTTTTGTCTTGGTCAAACCAGTTGTGTTTGATGTTACTTCAAACAGTCCAGCAGAGTTTTAAAAAGAGTGATCACGTGCAACACAAATGATATATTTGATCTATAGACGAAAGCATCCAGAGATACCAGAGAGAGACACAGACACAGAGACAGAGAGAGAGAGAGAGAGAGAGAGAGAGAGAGAGAGAGAGAGAGAGAGAGAGAGAGAGAGAGAGAGAGAGAGAGAAAAGGGAGTTGGGGGAGAGCCTCCTCAATCATAACAAATCAGTGCTTGAACCTCCAGTACACAGCTAAGCAGATTACCGTCATTTTCCTCCGCTTGTCCCTTGTAGCTAACAACTTCCAATTAGCAAACCCCGCTGCGCATATCTGGGGCCTGACGGGAAGCCACCGTGACAGCCAGAGAATTAGAAGTCCTGCATGTTAATCCACCCGGCGCTGGCAATCTGTGTCAGCGTCAATGCGGGATGCATGCGGAGGAAATGAATATTCAAGGGAGTCGCGGAAGCAGCTAGCTGGGGCAGTAGCAAGGAGAACGACCGCCGCAAGCTAACAGCAGCACATTGTTCCTTCTCCCGAGTTTTGGCGGGGAAGGTCGTGAGCCTGGGAAAAGGCGGGAACATGTAGGAGAAGTGCAGTGCCCTACGAGTTTTTCCCAGAAGCAGTGCTGAGGTGTGTGTGATGTGCACGTATGTTGATGTGAGTCTGCACAGTGCTGCTGTGCATGTGCATTGTGCAGATGTGCCCGTGCACGTTGCTGATGTTCCATTTTCAGTTTTAATGTCAGTGCAAACAGTTTTTAGTCAGCAATTTGTAGCCATCGCATCACCTGGGTTTCATAATGCTGTTTGCGTCTGTTTAACACAATCACATATGTAGGCTGCTTTCCATTACTATGTCACTTATTCTCTTTTCTCTTAATGCTACCTACATATGGTAATCCAACGGTTAATCTGAGATTGTCACCTGGGTGCCCAGAGTCCATAAAAAAAAAAATATATATATATATCAAACAATAAATTGCAAATTGTTTTCAACATTCGCTACCAAATGTCACGTATTCACCACAATTAATTAGCGTTTATCATCTTCTTTCCCACTCATTATTACCTAACCCAATCAAAAAGCAAAAACATTGCACCAAAATTTCATCACTGATTGTCTGTAGCCATTTCAATCAACCAAAGTCTGCTGCTAGTCTTTGATGCTTGTGACTCTGTCTGACAGTGTGTCAGTAGACCTCTAGAAGGCTTATGCTTTTCTTCATGAAATAGCCAGCAAAGAAAATTCTCCTTTCTGCCGACACTGCAAGAGTACATTTTTGGTCACGCCCGGTGGAAATGCCGACATAAAAGATCATATTAAGACGGCCAACCATAAGCGCTGGCTGCAAGCGGGAACTAGCACAGTTGCGACCTACTCTAGAGAGGCAAATGCTGGTGACAGTGATCTGAAATGGGAAGCTCAGCAGGGGACCTTTGCCGAGCGCAAACATGTGCACAAGCGTGAACGCGCAGTGCACTTAAGGGTCCCGGTTTGGGAGTTTGAAAATGTGGTCACTCTATTCCTACATTTGGTCAAAAACCATTCATGAGCAAATGCCAGATACAATATGTGTTTTTAATAATTCTAACACAATTCTAACACTTTTAGCTGTCAGTATTTTTCCAAAATATTTCTCCACTTATAATAATAAAAATCTAACAACTGAAGGTGGAGCAGTAGGGGGGATGTTTTTAAATGAAACCAAATTGAATTTCTTCAAAAGAAAGGTTTAACCTTTTTTTTTTTAACCAGGGAAGCCCATTAAGTTTAACAATCAAATATTCAAGGTAGGTCTGGCCCAGTGGCCCAGTGTCTTATGGTGCATTTCTGCCAGCGGCTACGCTTCGGCCCAGCACGCCTCAGCCCAGTAGTGAGGGTGCGGTATAGCCCAGCTCAGTTACGGCTTGCATTTCCACCGCCGACACTACCCTTATGGTAGGCCGGGGTTTAAGCCGGATGGCGATAGCTGCGGCAGCTACGTAAGCATCGTGACCTCATAGCAGCCAGACAGTGTAGCCTGCTAATAAATCCAAGGAAAAATAAGAATGTGCACAATGAACAAAGAGCAACAATGTAGGACGTCCAAGAAGGATGTCAAACTTTTGCGAGACATTTTCTTCAATAAACTAAGCTTTCGCCGTTGTCCAGAAATACCTCACGGGTACTGTGTTTGCCACACCTTTGCATACTGAACCGACCCGCACCCTCCGGTGGAAATGCACCATTAGCCTTGCAGTGGCACCAATAATCCAGTGATGGTTCTGCACCACTGCTCCATGCATGTTGGCAAAACACTGAGGTGACACTCTGCTGGGTCTCCTGTTACTATGTGAAATATGCACCCTGTTACCTCAGTGCTGTCTACAGTATTTGTGTTCTACCACTTTTAAAGTAAACGTATTGTCTCAGTCTATGTAATTGCTTTACTAGAATTATAGATATTATAATTCACAATTTCTTACCTCATTATAGTAAATGTAAAAAAAATACTAAGACAATCAAGGACAGAAGGTAATAACATATCTTTGTAAGGAAGCAAATCCTCTTCGTAAACCAGAATCAGCCTGATTTGGCTTTGGACTTTAGATCAATCATCCAGACATAGACCTTGAAACACAGCTTGTCCGTTCTATTCTACTCTACCACCAGGCCATCAGTCACGGCGTGACGCTGGTTTAGTGCACATGGAAACCGGCAAGGTCTTACCTGCCGCTGGGCCAGTTTGAAATGTAGCCCCGGCCCGTGCTGAGGTAGGGGCTTCTGCTGCAGACACTGGGCCCCCGGCCCCGGGATCTGGGAGGTCTGGTAGTGGTGCTGGTTCTGGTTCTGACTCGGAGCGGACGGCGGCGGCTGCTGCTGCTGGACTGAGGTTTTGTTGAGGGCGCCCGTCATCACGGACATGGGTGCATTGGGCGGGGGCGCCACCTTGGGACTGAAGTGCAACGTGGGCTTGGTGCTCAGGACCTTCATGTCCAGGTGACCGCCGCCCACTCCGTTGTGGCCGTTGGCCTTGAAGAGGCAGTGGTTGATCCCCTTGGCCTGCGGGCCGGCCATGCGCTGGGGGTTGAGCGGGGCCAGGCCCGGCGGGGCCTTGTCCTGGGAGAAGCCGGGGCCGGCGGCGGAGTGGGAGTTGACGGAGGGGGCCCAGCCCGTCATCCCGGCGGGGGAGTTCTGGTGGTGCTGGAGGTGGTGGTGGTGGGGGTGATGGGGGTGGGGGTGTTGGTGGTGGAGCAGAGCGTTGGGCTGCTGCTGGTTCGCCGCCATCTGCTTGAGCTGCTCCGCGTGGGACACCTCGGGCCAGCAGGGCATGGGCCTGGGGGCCGGGCCGCCGGGGGGCTTCTGGCCCAAGGCGGCGGGCGACGCGGAGGCCAGGGGCCCGCCGGTCATGGTGAAGGAGGGCCCCGCGGACGCCGGTCGGAGCTGAGGTGAGCCGGTGTGCGCGTGGCAGTAGTCCGTCGGGGAGAACTCCGTCTTGATGGGCTTGTCTCCCATGAGGGAGAAGAGGCCGGTGGGGCCCCCCGTGGAGCCGGGCCGCTCCAGGTCCAGCCCAAAGGCGTCGTCCTGCTTCAGCATCTTCTCGAACTCCAGGTCGTTGAGCGACGGCACCGTCTTGGTCAGCTCGTCGAACAGGTCCTGGAGCTCGGGGTCGATCTGCCCGCCGCCCTCCTCCTTGAAGTCGAAGATCATGTCGGCGGTGGACTGGCCGCAGGACGCCACCTCGCTGGGCTCCTGCTTCATCTCCTTCAGCGTCAGGTTGAAGGTGTCGGCGTCCACGCTGTGGGGCAGCATGAAGCTCTTCCTGTGCAGGACGTTGGCCATGGACGAGGCCGCGGACGACGAGGCAGAGGGGTGGCCCTGCAGGGATTGGGGCTGGGCGAAGCTGTGGCCACAGGGGCCATGAGGCGGGCCCAGGCCCCCTCGGTCCAGGCGGGCCCGTTTGAAGTCGGAGCCAGAGAGGCCGCAGGAGAGGCCGTTCTGCTTGGGGTTGGGGCCCGGAACGTGGCCTTCCAGTTTCCTGCGCAGGGAGCCTTGGAGCTGTGGGGGACACGAAGGAGACAGGATGAGGATGGCTTTTGTTATATAAAACTTTATCATTTCACATGGTAACATATGGTTACAGTGCATTCAAACATGTGAGACAGACAAGGGTCCACTGAGTGGTTACAAACTGTTTTAATCACTAAAATAACCTAAAATAATACCTTTATTCAGCACAATTAGCGTGCCACAGCAGAAGTACAGCAATACATATTTGTATTTATTATATATATGTAAGAATAAAATAAAAATAATAATAAGTATATATAAAATATCTACATACAAAATAATAGTAGAAATATTGTTCAAACACACTGCTATTAGATATAATATACTTACACACAGTGTAAATATAATATTCAAAATATTTACTAGACGCCATACTGATAATAGGTTGTTGACCAGAGATCGTTAATCTCAACCTACAAATGATGTTAAAATGAAACAAAAAAACTGTTGTGAATCATTCATTCATTTCACAATTCATTCAATCAATCATTGTGAAAGTCAAACGGTAATCCCCACGTAATGTTTTTATAACAACGTCCGGCAAGTGTAGAATCATTGCCCGAGTGGTACATTAAGTGAGCCGCTTCACATTATGATACGTCTAAGTTACACTGCATGAATTTTAAAAACCATCCCCCAGCATTAACATGTAAATTAATCCCTTCTTACAAGTAGCTCCCAGCGACGTTCTGTCTACACAGCTGAATGTGAAGATCTCTGCTCGCTAAACGACCTTGTTTTAATTCAGTGCCATAAAGCAACTGTTACCATGGTACAGTCAAGCAAAAAAAATAATTACTCAATCGCCGAATTCATCGCCGTGTTGTAATATTAATAGGAACCCCTCCTCCTCCACCACTGAACCAGATATCCTGGAACCAAAAGAAACTATGGCACTTCAACGACTACCATCCCCTTACAACGCCATCGCCGTTAGCAGCAACACACAGTGGCTACATTACTCCAAACTAAACCACTCAGTGTAAAAAAGGCCCTATTGGACAAGAAGAGACAAGATACATGTGTTCAATAAGGGGGGATACCAGTGATACGGAAGAGGCTTTACAGGAATCTCATGTGGGTGACTACAGTGGGAAATAAAACTTCCTTTGTCTGTTCTCCCCTTCATTTGCATAAATGATATTCTCCCTCCACCGCTGCTTGTTAGATCGCCGGGTATTCCTTTGTTGTTTGAGTGTCTGATTAACGCGCGGCTGTGGGTGTACCTCTCCGCTATCTGTCCTCCCCGCGAGTGTCTTTGTTACACGTTAATAAGCACGTCCACCCTGCCTGAGTGTGGATGGCGAGGGCGGAACGTGGCCGCACAGCCTCATTGGTCGTCATCTCGAGACCTTTCTCGGACCGTCCAATCGAAGATCCGCTCAGACTCTTACCTTCCCTTACCTTCTTTGATCTGTTGTAATAACACGTAATGTGATGTGGGGGTATGGGAAAAGTCATTAAATAATAATATGATGCGTGTGTGTGTGACGTCTGGGCTAATAAAGATTCATTAATAATCAGATGTTTGTGTGTGTGTCTGACCGTCTGTCTCTGTGTCTGTGTGTCTGTGTGTGTGCATGCGTGTGTTTGTGTGTGCGGTGTGTGACTCGTTTCCCCCAAGTAGTGCACACATTGCCCTCGGTGGATTGTGTGGTCAGTATTTAAGTTGAGCTCACACAGAGCTAACAGAAGTGGAGCGAGCGGCCCCGGGGGCGGGGGGGGGGGGGGTCGCTCGCTGCTTGTGGAAACCTGACTGATCCGCTCCCTGCAAGGACATGCAAGACGCTGCCATCCCCACACACAGACGTGGAAACACTGGGTGCAACTCTACACCGACCCGCGCCTGCGAGAGCAGGGCATCAGTACCACAGCACACGGGAGTTATTTTCACCTGCTGGCACGCATCGCACAAAGATGTTTCACTATGCTGCTGCAGGGTTAGCTGATAATGCTAGCCTGGTGCACAGCTCAGGCTATTATGGTGCGCTGCTAACACTCACATGGTGCACTGCTACTATTCACATGGTTTGCCGTGCTGCCCACTCAAGCAAAGGGACGCTAACACTATCTTGGTGTGGCACTAACACCATAAGTGGGGTGGTGCATTCAAACCGATCCTGGTGTTTCAATCAGGACATTAATATAGCCCTGATGTAGCAGGCTAGCGTGCTGGTGATGACACTGATGACAATGATGGGGATGTTGAGTCATTAATGAGGCATAATTACAAATCGCTGTGGATCTCATATAGAGATGGCTGTCACATTTCCATTTGGATTGAATACAACATTAGGTGTATAGTAACACTGAAGGACTGAGTGCCACGGAAAGCGTTGTGGAACCACAATAAAAAAACACACCAATGAAAAGAACAACAGTGGACAGCTGGATCCAGGGTGGAAATGTATCAGAGGAATTATTTTTTGGAGTGTGAGTCGCTCAGTCTTGAGATTCTATTTAGTGTCATTAGCAGACAGTTTGGTTCATCCAGAGTTAATTAGAGTGAATTATTGCATGTCATTAAGGAGCAGTCAGGCTTGTTGGTGCATCTCGCTCAAGGATGACTACAGGTTAGACTGCAGACATTCTGGGTTCAAAACCCAGAACCTTTCGGCTGGGAGTCGGCACTATTCTGCCCCCTTCTTTCAGCGTGGAGATGAGGACCGGGAGACAGGGAGACAGGGAGGGAGAGAGATGGAAAGGGGCGAGAGAAAGAGAGATGGAAAGGGGGAGATGGAGAGAGAGAGATTGAAAGGGAGAGATTGAAAGGGAGAGGGAGAGAGAGATAGAGAGAGGGAGAGGGAGATGGAAAGGGGGAGATAGAGAGAGAGAGCGAGAGAGAGGGAGATGGAAAGGGGGAGAGCGAGAGAGAGAGAGAGAGATGCGTCCTCCTTCAAGGCCGATGGCCAGCCAGGGAAAACAGTCCATGAATAATGGAAGAGGCCAGTGGATGTGGTGCCCCTGTAACTCTGGCGTGACTCGTCCATGTAGCGACCTCGTTTAATAAACCGACTGCAGGCTGGCTGCGTCCCCCCCCCCCGGCCCCCTCCCCATTCAAAAGGTCATTGTTAAACCCTGGAAGGGCTTTGTGGCGCTGGAATTTTGTTAGAGTCGGATCATTGAAATCGGGGTATTTTCTTTTCAGTGTTGGTTCAGAGGTTTACAGAACAACTACTGTGTTTTATCAGTGAACTAAAGAGTGGTTTGTGTCTTGTTCAGCGGCGGGACTAAAGCTGCTCTGAACCCTGCGGGTAGATCTGCAAGTGACCTGAAAATAGATCTTTTTTTGATTAACATTTCATGAGCTTAGAAGCTCTGGATCTCTTTGAAAGTGACACTCTCTCCGTAAGAGAAGTTCTAACACATACGTACCGATTGTCTGGGATCTGTCCAACTGTATTGGGCACAAGCAACTTCCGATTCCAAGAAGGGAATGTGCTTGAACCCGTTTCCCTGTTTTACGACTTTTATGAATTTTCCCTTTTTTATTAAAAAAAATTTGAAAAACCTGCCTGAACCAGTTTCCCTTGTGAAATCACAACATATCAAAACAGAGCTAGAGAGCAACTCTATATATACTTTCTAGCGACACCTCATCGTCAATCAGGACGGCCCCTAACAAGCAACACTATCCAATCCACTCCAACATCTTCATCAACCCAAAAGCTACTGTTCAGAAGGGCTTTGTTCTGCTATAAAGGACCAGAGAGAGAGAGAGAGAGAGAGAGAGAGAGAGAGAGAGAGAGAGAGAGAGATAAAAGAGTAAAAGAAGAGTGAGAAACAGACAGACAGACAGAGGGTAGAGAGTACTGCAGTGGGAGGCAGATTCCCAGACGGTCGCCTCACAGCGAGAACCAAAGTGACATCAGCCAAGCAGCCATGTTGCCCACGTAACCCCCCCCCCCCTCACACACACACACTGTCTGCTGCTGCTGCTGCTGCACTCCAGTGCCCTGACCTTGAGGACAGTCATGGCTAACTGTCCCTCGAGGAGGTGTGTGTGTGTGATGGTTGGGGGGGAAGGGGGTGCCGGCTGCCAAACACACACACACACGCGCGCGCGCGCGCCACGCACAAAACTGCAGCTTAAACTGCAACCAATCAATCAGTAAAATGCATCGACAAAGTTGCACTGCACTTGGTTCAGTTGGTTCAGTTGCTTCGGTTGTCCTCAGCCTCTCTTGCAAGTCATTTGATAAAAGTGCCGTCCGTTCTCTCCACTAATATAAAGTCACTCCTAAAATGATACAGAGAGAGAGAGAGAGAGTGGTACAGAGAGAGTGAGATACAGAGAGAAGGAAGGAGTGATAGAAGATAGGAAGAAAGATTGTTATATAGTGCTACAGATGCAGAGAGGAAGTGTTATAGAAAGATAGGGAGAAAAAGAGAGGGATAGCGAGAGAGGGAGACAGAGGAAATATTATAGAAAGATAGGTATAAAAAGAGAGGGATATAGTGAAAGAGACAGAGAGGAATTGTTATAGAAAGATAGGGAGAAAAAGAGAGGGATATAGAGAGAGTGAGACAGAGATATTGTGCAGAGTGTCTCACCTCTGTGTTGGTTAATCTATTCAGCAGAGCCGGTAAACATCTTGTAATCACCCCCTGAGAGACTTACAAACCCTCTTCCCGGCTTCTGACACGCACAGAACAGCGCTACGGAATAAAAGCATCAATACCACTATTGTGTTCCTTGGGAGACGCAATATTTATGCGGCGGCGGTGCAGGTTACAACGTTCTACAGGAGGGCTGTGGTTTTATTTACGACGCGGAAGACCAGGGCCACGAGGACGTAGATCAGAACCATTGATCAGCTGGAGCCCAGTGCTGAACCCGAGAGGTGGCACTCATGTAATAACTAAACTCTGTGCTAAGTGAGATGGAGCCGACAGCCACTGGAGCCATTTGCATGCTACCACATTCATGCCACGGCAACGGTTTATTTGCTGAAAAAACAACATAAAAAGCAATTTTTCCATTTTCTACATGAATTGTGTTTGAGTTATGAGGCTGGGGTCTTGGTTGTGGGGGGACAGCCCTAACAGAGATAGTGGATGGAGAGATAAAGTAGGCCTAGAGATAGCAGATATAATCAAAGTAGGCCTACAGAGATAGCCAAGACACACAGTAGGCCAGAGATAGGATAGACACAGTAGACCTACAGAGATAGCAGATACCTACAGATATGAGATAGGTAAATACAGTAGGCCTACAGAGATAGCAGATAAATACAGTAGGCCTACAGATAGCAGATAGAGATACAGTAGGTCTACATAGATAGCAGATAGAGATACAGTAGGTCTACATAGATAGCAGATAGAGATACAGTAGGTCTACATAGATAGCAGATAGATAAATACAGTAGGCCTACAGAGATAGCAGATAAAGCTACAGAAGACCTACGGAGACATCAGATAGAGATACAGTAGGTCTACATAGATAGCAGATACTGTAATACAGTAAACCTACGTGGAAGGCTTTGGCTCCTCAGCACTTTGTCTCCCGCAGTTCCTGACACAGTTGTATTAGATTGAGGCGGCCCTCCAGGGACACACAGGGGAAAAGGACGAGCAGCAGCAGAAAAAGAAGAATAAAGACAGAGAGACAGGGAGAGAGAGAGACAGCGAGTGAGTGAGAGAAAGCGAGAAAAAAAGAGAAAAATAGAGAGAAAGAGACAGTGAAAGAGAGAGGCAGCGAGCGAGAGACAAAGAGATACAGCGAAAGAGAGACAGAGAAAGAGAGACAGTGAATGAGAGAGACAGCAAGAGAGAGATAGAGAGAGAGAGCTGGTCTTTATGGCAGCCTTTGGGAAATCGGCAGTTCATAGGAGCCGTTTTAAAGGAATTTGTTTGCATGTTTTTTTACAGTAGAAACTCACTATCAACTAAACAAAGGAAGAAGTCCCCGACTGTTGAATACATACATACATACATTTATTTTATAATTGCAATGTAAAAATATATGTTCTTTCTGTCAAAAATTGAATCTCATTATTACCCATGTGGCACGACTTTTCAACCAGAGATTTAATATGAATGTGCTGTTCCTTCCTACTCTTTGGTGCTTGAAATAGAGCTATACCATCACGCATTAGAGGAATATTAAGCTACTGGAAACATCCGTCTGA
>NC_140274.1:15787721-15845221 GCF_964030765.1 Micromesistius poutassou
AAGGGTGGCAGTGACACAAGGAGACCACTTTCTCATTTCCTGCACCGGGCAGCGACCCCTGGGAGACCTATGGGAGACCCCCGGGATAAGGGTCTTTTCTGTCTTCAAAACCCCGGCAGAACAGCCGTCCTGCCCTGCCCTGGAGCAAGGCAGAGGGAGGTGACTGCTTGTGGGACTTCACAAAAACTCACAAAAACTGCACTTTGCTTTTAGACGTGGAGCTGAAACTGTGTTTGGTCGCCGGCATGGCGACGAGGACCTTGCTATAAACACGTACTAACGTGTTAGTTGGTCGATGGTTTCATCCAAAAGCAACCGACAGTGAATACAGGTAAAAGTCATTAAGGAGCAAGAAGGGGTTGGGGCATGTTGCTAAAGGATATCTACGAGCATGGTGCGCACATTGGCAATCCAGGACCTATTTGGCTGGGATAACCTAACCGGCGAGGCGCGAGGGGAGGGGAGGGAGGAGGGGGGAGGACATAAGAGAGAGGGCGAGAGAGAGAGAGAGAGATTGAATTGCAGAGCAAGTTGTGTTGTCCCCCTGCACCCCAAGAATGAGAGTCAAGGCCGGCAGCCGATGGGGGGGGGGTGGGGTCGGAGGATGGGGGGGGGTGGGGGGTCTAGCTGTCAGTGCCTAGGCCCAGGGGAAGAAAGCAAGAGAGGGGAATTGCCTTGTAGTGCTCGTTGTGTTGACCCAAACCGGAGAGCAAGGCAGCAGTGAGCCGCATTTGAGAGTGGGTTGAATTCGAGGCCACCGATTTCACAATAGTTTGCTGTCGTCGGTCAGGTACTTACCACGCCTACCGTGGTTTGTAGCAATGTTAATGATGTTAATGTCTGATACCCTCTTCTTTCCTTCCTCTCCGTCTCATCTCTCCTCCCTCCCTGTCTCTCCTCCATCGCTTGACATGTGATGTCATTCTACACTAGACCGCTTAGAGCCCGGGAAGAGTTTCTTCAGAAGCTTGTCAATGTGATTCATGCAGTTCATCTCATTCCCATTTATTTGAAAGTTATATCCACAAAGCAGCACATAGTGTTCTGTGGTGAAGCGTTCCAGTCTTAAACCATATTTGTTAACGTGTTCCTCCATAAGACTGTCTGTGTGTGTGACACTGAGACCAGACAGAGAGCGAGAGAGAGAGCGAGAGAGAGACAGAGCGAGAGAGAGAGAGAGAGAGAGAGAGAGAGAGAGTGTCTTTCTACCAAGGTCTCTCCATTGAAGGCCCAGTCAGGAGAACAGAAGTGTTGTTTGTGTGGTAGTTTGTGCTGCAGCAGTTTATCTGCTGGATCCACCCACCGCTGCTGCGAGACGCACACACCTGCACATCACGCCAGTTCCCACAGAGATCGGGTTTCAGCACCGGCCAGCAAAACACTGGTGGAAAGATACAGAAGGACAAGAGCACACACCCACGCATGCACAAACACACACACACACACACACAGAAATCTCAGACATGCATGCACACAAAAACAACATACACAACGCATACTCACACACACAAATACTTCACACACACACACACACACACACACACACACACACACACACACACCCTCATATGTCACAAACACATATTAATGCACAACCCACACATGCACACCCTCTCACAGAAATAAGACACTCACACTCACACATACACACACACAGACAAACTGACACACACACTCACTCGCAAACACACCCTCCGAACACAAACCCCCTTTCACCCCCATCCCCCATTCACCCCCTCATCCATGCAGCCTCTACTGACGTCAAGCAGGAAAAACCTGATCCAGAAGGAGGGAAGGAGGCGCAGCGCTCTCTGAACCGGAGGAAGAGGAGGAGAAGGAGGCGCAGTGCTCTAGGAACATGAGGAGAAGTCTCTCTCTAACAGGAGGAGGTGGAGAAAGAGGAGCACTACTCTCACAACAGGAGGGAGAAGCCAGAGGAGCAGCTCCAGGCATGAACCTTCTGCAGGCCCCTGTGTGTCAAGGCACAATGCACCGCTAGACCCTGGGGTCAACCAGAGGTCACGGCCCCACACACCGCCAAGCTCACACTCGTAAGCAGGATACACAGAAACCCACAATCCTACCGTGTGGAGTTCAACATCACTGGTTTGATACGGCATAACGGCACAGATATAAATTCACATATAACAAGGCTGTATTGCATTACTGTATTACAAAACAACCATCAACTGAGAATATACTTTGTTATTACTGTGTTGAGTTCATAATGATTTGTGTATTTCACTTGAATAAAACACAATAGCACACAATGCTCTGACTATAACACAACACATAACACAAGGGTTGTATTACAAAACTAGGTTGGATTACAACTCATAACAGAGCAATATACACGACTACCATGTGTTGAGTGAACAAGGCTTGACCGACGATTTGGAATAAAACAAAAGCACAGAAGCAATACTCTCAAGTCGTATTATGGTATGACAATACAGTGTTGAATTACTAGGTTGTTATACTTCTGGAATGCAGCTATAGAGAATGGTGAGCTGAGCTGAAGTAATACATAACATTAAATACATACATTTAATCTATCCGTCTGCCTATCAGCAACAACTAAATCAAGCAGCAAGAATTATATTTAAACAAAACCGAATCCACACATTTAAAGATCAAATACTGACTACATTACGGTAGTAAAAAAAAAAAAGAAGCAAACCCAAACCCATAATTAATCTCTCTTTTGAAAATCAATCTAAACAAGCATCCGGCCATCACAGAAACAGAGAGGTCTATTTGGTTTCCTTCTGAGTCATCGAACGAGGAAGACGATTCAAACCGAGAAAGAAAGAAAGAGAAAAATCCCACACACTGACTTTAGAAATCAGATCGTTTGACAGATCATGCCGACCAAGCAGTTTTTTTATCTCTCGAACTTCACTTTGATATTCGGTCACAGCAAAACCGCATCCCGCTGAACACAAAGGGTTAGTCAAAGCTGCAACGAACCGTCAGAGCCGTTAGTCAGAGGTGCAATGGATGCAAACATAAACACAACCATGGGGCTCCTTGCAGCTACACGTTGATGATTGCGGTCATCCAACCTCGTTAACGTGAGGCTCGTTAGAATGTGGCTGGTAAGAACAAGGCTGGTTAGAACGCTGCAGTAAACACTGTTACCGTGAAAGAGGGAATAGGTGCGTCTTCCTCACCCCCAGAGTGGGAGTCAAGGACAGCAGTCAGGGGATGGGGGGGGGGGGGGGTGGGGGGGAAAGAGTGTCTAGTAGACAGTGTTTAGGCCCAGGGGAAGCTCCCCATGGCTGGGCAGAGTAACAGGGCTGGACCAAGCGCTGCTGGAAGAAAGACCTGCGCCTTGGAGCATGTTGGCTCAGTAACAGTGCGATGAGACTAGACTAGCAGAGATCTTCAAAGGAAGATCCAGCCCTCCCATTGACTGCTGAATTAAACATGAGGCATGTGCCGGGCAGAGCAGAGTTGCCTCATATGTATGGTATTAGAGGGGTGTATACGTGTGTGTGCATTTGCATGTGAATCTGCGTGCATGTCTTGTGTTGCTTGTGTTCATGCACGTGCACTATATGTAAAAGCAGATCTAACCGTGTGTGTGTGTGTGTGTGCGTGTGTGTGTGTGTGTGCGTGTGTATGTTTGAGAGTGTGTGTGTGTGTGTGTGTGTGCATGTGCGTGAGATGAGTGAATGAACAACTGAGGGTGGGGGTTCTAATACAGCAGATGATCCATGAGGACCTCCGATTACACACACATCGACAGTTTGCATGTATGTGTGTGTGTGTGGGTGTTTTGGGGTGCACTTATGCATGCATGCGTGTGCGTGTGTGTGTGTGCGATATGCGAGTCTGCGTAACTACGAATGAACTGAGCTGAAGGTTGCCAAGTTTCTGTCCTACTTAATTCATATTTTGGGGGGGGGGGGGGGGTTTTCTCCTTCGCAAAAAAAAAACCTACAACATTTTGTTCAGAAAAAGAGCACAGCTTTGTATTTTGCTAAAGAGAAGGTGAAAGCAGGTCTCACCAGACAACCCCGCCGCCCCAGATCACTCGTCCTCACTTCGACACAGCTAACCACAGAGCGCTGCTTATCAGTCATTCAAGGGTTTATCAGGACACTATTACACACAGCCCACAGCTTCACCCTGTTCAAATGTTTCCAGGTTTCTTCCGGCATCCAAATGTATTTTTACATTTTGTAAATGCAGACGCTTTTAACCGAAGCAACTTACAGGTGAGGCGGAGTACAGCCAACGCTAACGATCCATATCGGAGCGACGGCTAATATTTTTAGTGCTGCACAACCAGGGTTTCTCAAACGACTGGGACGAGTGCATAATAGCTACAGGATTCATCATCAACTAGATGTTCTTTTGTCTGTTTAATTAGGATTATCGGAGTGCATCGCAGGTATCAGGGCCCCTCAACAGATTGAAGAGTGTGTTGTCTGTGCTTTGTAATCAAGCACTATGACAAAAGACTGCTTTACTTCAGCCTTTTGTTGCGGTAACAATTGAAGGCAGCGTGACCTTGTAAAGAAACCCACAGTAAACTACAGCCATTCTGTCAGACCGACAGGGGCCGGTGGTTATAGCAATAAACACGCAGTAAACAAGTACAACACAATCTTATTTCAATACACTAAACAGAAACACAGGGGTTTAGCTACCATCTTATGTTTGTAAACAGATTTTTTTGACACACATTCCACTTTCACCATGATCCATTGAAATAAAAACATATTTATTCTGACCATCTCACTAATCTTAAGACTGGCGAAAAGACTAAATGAAGTCAATCCCTCAAAAGAAGCATTTCAAACATCAGTGAAAGTTAAAGAGAGGTTTGCGGTCCGCATGGCTAACACATGATTTAATACATTTAATATCCTGGCTTATTGTCATGGCGGAACCAGAGGCGGTTCGAATGAAGGCTCGCCTGAGAAAAGCCAGTCATCCCTGAACTGTGCCTTTCTCCACCAAAGTACTTTTAAGAGCTTGGTGTGGGGGTGAAACACTAAAATAACAGAGTCTCTGTGAGCCTGTATAGCTCAGCTCCTGTCCCCAGGGACCCGACGAATTGCCACGCACTCCTTTAGGAGAGCCAAGTTCCTCCTGTAGCACCCGCATACAACGCCGTCTTTGTGAAACCGGTATCTCCCGTGAATAGGGATATTCATCCACGCATCCTTTGGTCTGGTCAGGAGAGCACAGGCAAAGAATAGGCAATAGAATCAGGGCCCTGGAAGTATTTACTAAAAATAAATTTAAATGTAATTACATGACTTGCGTTTACATTATTTACACACACTCCTGTTAAGTCTGTACTGTTAAAAGCAATACACGTTTCAGAATTGATCGATACTCTATACTATATACTCTATACTCTACTCTATCTGATTCTATCTCATAGTTCTATCTCACAGACGCACAGCTGTTTTCAGCACAGTGTATGTATGTGGGATCTTAACCTGCCATTTTCTTCTTAGGATACACATTGTGATTAGCTGTTAGCAGCAACGCTAACAATTTATTAGGCTAAGTGCCCGCTGGCTATGGCTGGGGAATGTCCAGAACATACGACCCTTCTTGTAACTCCTCTGACGAAAGCCAGTTAAACGGCGAACCAGAGACGCACACATTCCCGGAAAAAAACAGCAACTGTCGTCTCCTAAATATGTGAAATGGATGTGCCTTTACTTGAATTTTTCCATTGTTGTGTTCGTCCCCAGACATGTGGTTGGAGATTAACAGTATTAGACCTTTACTGAACAGACTTATACATCTTTTATCTTCTAGGAACAGCACTGCGTTTCCTAAACCAGATCGGTTAGTGGCGAACCAAGAACAAGCACATTCACTCACGAAGAAGACATGATGGATGTCAAACTAAATAAAACCACCCGTTCTAACAAATCACAGAAAAATATGGCTAATGCATCCCTGCAAAACCATATATTGGGGATTCCGTTTTATGAAAACATTGTCAAAATTTGGCATTCGGGGGGGGTTGGAACACCCTTCAAAAGGGCTTCATTCTTCTTTGGGGGGTACAATACAATTGGATTAAGATGTCCGCCTATACTTTGGCCTGCGGTGGTATTTAAACCCATATCTCCAAACGAGCACTTATCCCAAATACAGCGAGGAGATTAGCAGGGCTTTAACCACACAGACGTCTCCGTGTCGTTCCCAGGGACGTGGAGATGCCCGCCACCTCCAGACGCACAATGCAGCACATTTAATCCCCCGCAGCGGCAGCACTGGAACCATGTCGTCAATAAAAACCTCCAAACCCAGCCGCCGTGGACTTTTTTTTTCTGTTTGGATGAATTTGAGTGCACTTAAAATTGGGGGTAGTACCAGGAGACTGGCACACAGCCAAAAAACCCAAAAGCCAGCCATAGCTAAAAGAGAAAAACCTTGCCTTTTTTTTCATGCCGGTGTCGCAGTAATGATGGGGGGGGGGGGGGGGAGGGGGAGGTAGACTGTCCCCACTATGGGTGGTCCCCATAAACCTGGAGTAATCGTGTAGTGTGTGTATTGTAGCGTAGCGGGGCACTAGGGTGGGTGGTGGGGGGGGGGGGGGGGGGGGGGGGGGGCTGGGCTGGTGAAGGCTCTCTCACACCCACATCCATCATCGAGCATCGACATTCCCCATTTTTCAGCTCCTACTGTTCTGAGCGGAGGACCTCGAGGTTCAGGTCTAGGGTTGAGCCGTATCCTGGTTTTATCTCCGGCGCACACATGGCGTGTAGATACAGGTCAATAGGACGTGGAAAGTTGTTTACACTCTAGGAATACTAAACGGTGGGGGGGGCGGGGAGAGCGGGAGGTTCCTTCCGCCACGGAGAGGTCTGTGGTGGTTGTTCCCGCGCACAAGGGACGACGCTCGCACGTGAACATTAATCCTGGCTGCTGCTGCTGCTGCTGCACCGCAGCGGCCACGGCCTTGGCTCCCCTGGCGTGTCACCGTCGCCGCGAGATTAGGAAATAGCTAAATCCTCCCGCCGTACACGCACACACACACACACACACACACACACACACATACACGCACAGGCATGCATACACATACACACACACACGTACACACACACACAGAGGATACTTAATCACCAGGAACCACTCGGCTCTGCGCGCTGCTTGCACTTTTCAAGGCGTGCATGTTTGACACGGAGCAAACACTGCCAGGAAGCGGGCGGTATCCACCGGAGGTTTCAAACGTTTCCACACCAGGCATCCCCCCCCCCCCCCCCCCCCCTGCGCCCCCCCCCCCCCCGCCCGGCCACCCCAAACCCCCCGCAGAGATCGCCAGAGCGTGGGGAAGCATCCACCGACAAGCTGCTGAGCGAGTGGTTTGTGAAGAGCGAGAATAATTGGCCACGGCGGCACACGGCGTGCGTCGAGCCGCAAGGCCGCCGCCGCCGCCATCACCACCGCCATCGTCCTGCCAAGTGTTTGTTCCCCTTCGCGCTCGTGTGTTCTGATTATAGTTCCACAAGCGAGGTGTCGCTGGTGGAACCCATTATCGGGAGGAGATTATGCGTGTGTTCAACAACCCTTTCGCTAATGCTGCTGCTCTTGAAGCGTTTTACTAGCGGAACTGTTTTTGTTGTACACAACGCGCTCGCCCAAACAGGTAGAAGGCAGCAGATTACAGAGGGGCCGCATAGTAAATACTATGTGCAAAACGTTCTGGCTCTTTGTCCAAGCGAGTGCTCAGTGCTATGCTCTCAATGTTTCTAGGATGCCTTCTGGAAACCACATCCGCTGGTCACCTTCAATCCACGTTGAAAGCACAGCTCTCTACCAAACCAGGCTGCCGTAACGAAGTGAGTCGTTGACCTCGGCCTGGCATCTCAACAACCAACAGAAACATCCGATTCTTATTCCAGTTTATTGTCCCATCACAAATGTACCCAGGGGTATAAAAGGAGTGAGTGACATTATGTGCAAAATAATATGTTCCTGAGTCAGTAATACGCCCCCCCCGTAACACCAGCGAGGGATTAAGCTAACGCTGAGCGGAACTGGTTGGAGGGTTGTTTGTTATCTGTTGTAGTTAGCTGTTTTTAGCTGAGATCTAGGGGTCGGTTAGCCAACAGCAGAAGGAAAGAGAGCCTAGAGGTCTGAGTCGGTGATGGGGAGTGGGGCTGGGTGGATGGGAGGGTGGATTTCTAAAACAGTACATTCAGTTATTTGGCTCCAACCCAACATTATGAGCAATGAAACATATACAGTATTAACCTCAGGGTGAATGTAAACACAGAAAACATACACAAACACATACACGCGCACATGCAAAGACAGTCACACACAAAGAGACATACACATAGACACCCACTACACACATCCACTCACAAAAATGCGCTCACACAAATGCGCGCACACACACACACACACACACACACACACACACACACACACACACACACACACACACAGCCTCTGCTTCCTTCTCTCCATTATGCTGCACTCATCACTTTTAAATGGAGCATGTTCCTCTGTTGCTACACGCACACACATACACACACTCACACACACACACACAAACACACAATCACTGCTCTTGTAGCGCTGCGGTGGCTAACCATTTAGCACAGTGCAAGTGGTACGTGCTGCAGTGGCGGCAGTGAAACCTAACATAAGGAGAAGTCAAACGTACACCTCAGATTGAGACATTTTCTGAAGGGCAGTTTTATTCCCTTTATACCTTACTCAAACGTATACCATAGAACCAGGGACAACGACTCGTCTTTAGTCAAGACGACACACACCAACACCCCTCATTAGTTCCCCTGGATGTCATTTTAAGGAAAACGGGAATCACATTCAAATGTTTACTTTTTCTCCTATAAGAGCCGAGAGGAAAGACTATAAGACAGAGGAGGCTGAGAAATATCGGACTGCCTTGGAATCTGCCCGGCCAACTCCCTGGCGTCCAAAGAATAACAAAAAAAAAAAAAGACTAGAAATATTTCTCGGACTGTCTCCAACTGATACTGAACAGGAAGTGAGCACTATCAGTCCGCGGAGAACCCCAAGTCTCTGTACAGTTATTAACCGACCACAGTTGGAGGCCAGAGACGTTTCTGTTGATCGCCAGAGAGAGAAATGGGCGGCATTTTGTCAGTGGCAAACTACCAACGCTTGCAGGATAGCTGTGGGGGCGAAGGGGGAGTTTATGATGGAAAATTAACTGGAAATAAAAAAACGTCAAGACTTAGAAGAACATAGGTTTTCTTTGCATATGGATGCCGCTGTTTACCTATTTATCAACGTGAGAAAAGTCGAAAAAAATGGAAAGACTTCTTGCGAGTTCCTTCTAAAAATACAACATAATCTGGAAAGGTCTTGACCTCTGCGTTGTGTAACAATTACTACACAAGTTGTTTATATATTCCTATCTTCCTACTGTGATGCAATATAATCAATACTGTGAGTCAGACAGACAGCATCTGAGTCTTAAGAAACATGTGTTTGACATTTAAAATAAGTACACAATGGGAAGGGCACTATCTTATCAGAACACAAAACTGTATATGGATGTCTACTGATGTTTTTATTTTAACTAATAAGGACACAATATGGATATTGACAAAGATAGCAATAGGTCTGTACATCTGAGAATAACCCCAATATAACGGATGACCTGAACTAGCTCATGACACATGTAACAACAGAAACATTATTGGCATACAACTTTTTCCCCTGTCCTCCCCAGCTACAGAACTGCAGCATTACTGCAGTAATTCATCTTTAGGGGCCTCGGTACCAGAATGCACAGTGGAAAAGGGTGCTGTGTGTGTGTGTGTGTGTGTGTGTGTGTGTGTGTGTGTGTGTGTGTGTGTGTGTGTGTGTGTGTGTGTGTGTATGTGTATGTGCATGTGTATATGTATATGTATACGTATACGTATGTGTATGTGTATGTGTGTGTATCTGCTTCTAGATCTTGCAGTGCAGCGTGATTTACGGTGTGGCGACAGTGTGAGAACGTCTCCTTTGATGACAGCCACCACTCCCTTGGGAACTCTCTCTCTCTCTCTTTCATTCGCTCGAATCCTGCCAACCAGCGATCTCTCTCTCATGAACCACCGCCGTCAGCCAGCAGACCCCAGCAGCCCCGGAGGAGACGGCGTTGGCAACGTTCTCCAAAACAACAAATCAGAGAAACCAACTCCAACCGACCCTCGTGACCCGGAACGGCTCTCTCTCTCTCTCTCTCTCGCTGTCTGTCTGTCTCTCTTTCTTTCTTTCTTTCTCTCTGGAAAAAGCTCTGCAAACAATCTTCACTTCAGGTCCAGTAAGCAACAGAAATGATGAACATTTGCCTCCGTACTACAGCACCATACCTTTATTTCCGAGGGACTCTAGCTGACTAACAGGCCATTCATCACTTACACCATTGCGTCATGATAGTCAGGACCCCAGCCGTCAGCCGTCATCATCTCCATCACCATCATCATCATCATCATCATCATCATCTCCATCACCATCATCACCATCACCAACCACAGAAATAACTTACAAACAGGAAAACAAACTTACAGCTATCCGTGTCGAGAGCTTGTTGTCGCCCTCAGAGTTTTGGTTCTTCTGTTCCCCGTTGGTTCTACTGTAATCGGTGGAGGGTTGCTGGTTTGAGCCCCGGCCGCCCTTGGCCTTACGGGTGCCCGTGCCCTGCTGGTGCACTATGTTGAGGAGGTGGAGCGTGCTCTCGTGCCCGCGGTCCGAGCGCTCGGCCTCGCCCCGCTGGTAGCGGCTCTCGCACGTCGCGTGGTGCCGGCGACACAGCTCGATGCGCGCGCGCAGACGTTCCACGATCGCGCTGTGCAACTGCGGGACGGAGGAACCCCGCGAGGCGGCGATCATCGGCCCCCCGTTCACCCCGCCGGGCATCGAACCCATGCCCACACCTCCTAACATCGGTACGAACCCCCCGGTGTTGGGATGAGCGGGTGTCGCCTCTCCCATAGCCTACTCTCCCCCCTTGTCTCCAGAAGTTTATGGACTTAGTCCTCGGAGCGGATGACCAGCAGAAACAATACGGTCATGGAAAATAATTACACTCGGCTATGAAAGAATACATGAAAATTCCCGACACGCATAACGGAACACAGCGCGATCGTCACGGACTTACTAAAATAAATGCAGAATAGGATCGCGATGACGTCTCTTTCTATGTTAAAACACAACGCCTGGATGATTCCACCTATTGAGTCAAATACTACTCGAGCGGGTCGGTCATAGGATCAATCCCATCCAGTGTGGCTCGGTTTGTTCATTTAAAACCACATCACGGCCAACTTGTCTTTACAACGGCTTACATCTTTGACACATGGCTCAGTAGCAGATCCTCGAAACACCGCGTAAACACCACAAAACACCCGAGCAACATCTATAATCTACAAAGTAGGCGACGCGTTCCCATTACACGAGATCCTCGGAGATCCATCCACCTAACTTTGGCACTCGAGACATTTTTGGGGAAATGAGTCATTATTTCACTCTCTCTCTTCTCGCTCTATCTCTCTCTCTCTAACCCTTTCCCCCTCTCTCTCTTTCTTTCTTTCTTTATTTCTTTCTTTCTGTCCGGATCGCAGACGGTCTCGTTGAAATTCAGAAGATAAAAAAACGCGCACCCTAAACGCAGGGATAAACGCACAAAGCGACCTCGGCCGTTCCTGTTCCTCTGCTTCAGTATTCCGCTGACAACCGCTTGTCCGTACGGTGCACCGAGGCAGTAGCCGAGCACCGAGAGGAACTACAAGACTCTCATTGTATGAACATTCCTCTTCCACACGACGTGAGACGACAGCGAGTATGGATCGCGGCGTCCAAACGCGCCCCCTGGTGGTCTGGGTGGGAATTAAACTAGCCCTCAAGGCTGGAGGAGTGGATACAGGGATCAGAAAATGGATTCCCATGTGTTTGTCACGCAGCATTACACTACTCTCGTTTTAGAAACAGAGTCATTGCCTATGTAGGTTAAACAACTTCCGTGCACAACATCAAGATCTGATGATATTCTGTTCGGTCTGCCCGCACGTCTGATGCTGTCTGTCTTGCTAACTGTCTGTCTGACATTCTGTTGTCTGTCTGACTATATCTAATTATTTTTTCGGAAAGGGGTTGCGGGGATATTTTCTTTAAATGTCTCTATTAAATAGGGGGTGGTATTTAATCTGTAAATTAAATACACTTGTTTAAATTGCAAAGTCCACTTGCCCAACGAGGTCTATTGAAAGAAGCCCCTCTGTCAGCTGTTATGTTCGGCTATTCATAGCATGCAGCGATGAGTCTCCATGATAAATGAAAGGTCTGCTATGGACCTGGGCCCTGGCTTCATTTTGGTCTCTCCTTCATGGATACACGCTTCCTATTGTATTAAATGGGACATGGGGTTCAGTGATTTCCCTCAACAGGGCTTGTGTGTGTGTGTGTGTGTGTGTGTGTGTGTGTGTGTGTGTGTGTGTGTGTGTGTGTGTGTGTGTGTGTGTGTGTGTGTGTGTGTGTGTGTGTGTGTGTGCGTGCGTGCGTGCGCGTGTGGCTTCTTGCACAAGGACACAATGGAAGTGGGAGTCGAACATTTTCATAAGTCTACCGGGGCAATGCTCTCAGCATCTTTTGTTCCACCTCTCCACTCCTAACACAAAACATCCCAGAATAATATAGCCTACATCAGGCCCGTTCAAATTGGAAAATGTTAAGTATGACTTCCCTGTATACATAACCCCTTTATTAATCCTTGACAGAATAGGTGGGTGCCTGACAAAATACGACAGTTCAAACAATATATAACCGAAATGCGTTGTTTTTATACCCGATGCTTTACATTGCTATATATTGTAGTGTCTGTTTATTTATGACTTAGAGTCATTTTGTGACATAGGCCTGTTTATCCTGCGCACCGTTCAGTAGGGGGCGTTGTTATTCTTGGCCACCCCCAAATCCGAGGCCATTTGCCTGCCTGGCAAGGTTCAGGTTGTAAGGGAGGTAAGCGTTAAACCCGGAAACATCCCATCACTCACCTCTTCCTCGCCGCTGGTCGTGATGCGGTGCCCGTTCTCCTCCGCGCTCGCGGCTTTGGCTCCTTCATCTCAAAGTTCAACTCCATCCCGATTCCCGCCAAGACTGTGAGGGACGGACGACACGCTACCTGGGGCAATGGCGTCATGCACGAGCAAACCGGAACAACTATTAACGATGACCTTAATCCTACAAGTTAAAATAAAGATTTAAATGTTACTCTGAATAAAAATGTATTTGATTAATTAAAATAATTGACCATAGACCAACTCATTTTGAAATGCGAGTGCACGTCTTAAGTTTGTATGCCTCCATTGTTATTAAAAAAAAAATGCCTTATGAAGAATAATATGCTGTATTTTTTAATAACATCGAGGATGTCTTGCTTGTAATGAACTACAAAAGATGTATGTCTTCATGCCATGATCAATGGGCATTTTCCGAGGTTCCTAAAGCTCTGCAAAACATGGGAATAATGGAAGATATCTCAGTGAGACAATATCCGGGAATAGGATGTAACCTAATTCTGCAGAGACCCCGCAGGGATGCAGAAAACACAGCAGCATGCATATCGATTAATAATGTTGCTATACAGGAATATGACACCATATCCAATATAAACAGGTTTCTAGCCTGGCGCGACTGTAGAGAATTCATGAGGTAGGCCAACGGGAATTGCAAAACAAAAACGAACTTTCCTATTTCCCTACATTAACAAAAACAGGAGCTGAACAGTGTTTACATATATGCATCTTGTGCAGCAGGGGGCGCCAGGCAGTCAGTTGCGGGCACCTGCGTAAACGGAGGTGGGGCCCGTTTCATTGCAGGTGTTCCGCTTCGCATTGTCCATCCAAGTCTTCCTGCACCTCTAATACAACTAGTTCTAGCTCCATGTTTTATCATGCTCTGACCCATCAGTACATTGCACCACTGGGCATATCTGTGGTTATAATATCATCATCATCATCATCATTATTAGAATCATTATCAAAAAAACAATTGATTTGATAAAAAATGACTTGATCTTAGGACTTATTCAGATGCATGTCATTATGGAGCAGGTAGGGGGTACATCTTGCTCTAGGATGCCTAAAGTATAGGCTGCAAACACTGGGGATCAAACCCTACCTATCCATAGCCACTATAGACTAAGGCTGGATTAGGCTTCACTCATCAGTGCCTGTAAACAAAGACAAGTATTTCTACCTTGCATACTGTCCTAGAGTAAAGCTTCAACACAAAACAGGATGCACATATTGATTTATTTATGTCCACAGTTGAAGTCTACCATTAATACAGGAATATAACAAAGAGGTGCCGTCCCGTGTGTATCCCAGACATACTGTAGCCGACCACGTTACCGGTACACCCATCTCCCTCGTCATATTGCTTCACAAAATCCACATCATCATCATCAAACATCAATGTTAGTAGGGAGAGAAAATGTCCTCGTTTTTTTTTTTTTTAATCCTTCCGTTTTATACACTTATCAACTGCTAATAAACCCAATAAATTAATAAATTAACACACAAGCAAACTACAGAGGCCTCACAGTATGGAGCGACAACAGTGGTTTGAAAACAAGAGATCTGTACGAGTACGCCTATACAGCAGGACTGGCGGGACAGTTGGCCGCCATTTTGAAACACAACACGAGCACAATCTACGACACCACACATAGTCTACAGCTCTCTAGCTAATAAATTACACGTCCCCTTGTTGTCATTTCCTTGGTTTGCTTTTTCTTGACATCAACGAGAGAGAGAGAAAGTCACAGGGAGACGGATTCCGATTTTCTTTGCTATTTTCTTGAGTTCGGTTATTGTCAGTTTGCCAGAGCAGTTCAACGTTCAGCCCACCCCTCCCCCTCAGGAAAGGATGCTTCAGAAAAATTCAAACGCAGTATATTTTTTCAAACAAATAAAATAAAAACAAAGCTTTTTGTTTAATTTAGCTTGACCCTTGTCGATATCAAAAAACACTGTTGTACGCTTATTAGTAAAAATAACGATAAAAAGAATACAAAAAGCAGTAAAAATGGTAGAAAAACACCAAGATCGTAAATCTTAATGCAATCTTAATGCAAGTCTGGTGTGTGCGTCGCCATGACGACCACACAGGGATGGCTTTGTTAAAAGTGGTTCCTGCCCACAATGAAATACTGGATTTATTTTGGACCCGAAATGACAATATGACCGATTCCTTTAAAAAAAGAAAACAAGGAGAAACAAATGAGTATATATATATTGTATCAAAGCAGAATAAAGACATAAGGCAATTTCAGAACATTAAGCAGTCAAGAGGAGAAATAAATCCTTTGTTCCCTAGTGGTTTTTCAATTTCTAATCATTGGCAAGTCCTTTTTGTATGTGGCTGTTAAGGAAAAAGGCAATAGTTTTAAACGATACAGCAAAACTGAACATACTTCATTTTGTAATATATTACTGACCCGCTCTTACTTAAGTGCTGCATGTATTAGAACCTATTCATTCCACATGGGGTCACTGTAGTGTGTACAGCAGACCCTGGATAGCACTGTCAAATCAGTGGACTGTCAAAGCTGACTTTAGTTGTATACACATTCCATCCTGCGCACACTTTCTTTGCATTAATTAGCACTTTAACGACCATTACACAGAGTAAAAAAATACAAGACGAAGACACCTCGTGCTTTTTTTTTGTTGTACATCTCTCTCGCTCTCAGTCATTACTTTGTTTCACGCACGTTTACTGTCAAACGCAGGGTCGGAAAATAACGACCCCTCTCTTGCCAAAAATCTTGGTTTTACATCGTTGGTTAGAGGTCTCAAAATAGCCGTTGACTTGATTTTAAAACACTGTGAAATGTCATTGAGAGTGTATATTTTACACCTGTAATATATATATTGCAAGTGAAACTAAATTAAGGTTACTAGCAACACCTTGGAGTGATTCAAACATGCCAAGGTGACCACACGCGTTGGCCTGCCGCGTGTTAGACCATTAGTGATATTGTTATCGGTTTGAAATGTTTTTTTGTTTTTCTAGCTGGAGAGGAAGTTCCATTGATTCTATTTGGAAGTTCAAATAAGTGATACTTGTTTTTCTTTTTGGCATATTTAAACGAGAAGGATGACCATATAACACGGAAGGTGAGAAAAAATGATTCTCGTTCTGTGATGTTTCGTCTCCATGTGAAACCGTGGAATCCCGAAGCGAGACCATACTAGTGGCCTTCAAGTTCCAGCCAAACGTCTCGTTCGACTACTCTCTCTGATGTCAGTCCAGTGTTCTCTACATGTAGTTACACCTAGCACATTGTTAAACATTGTTAAAACTCTACCTGCTACAGAGGCTGTCGAAGGAACAAGTCAACTCTAGACCTTGAAAATGGGGCGGTTTAAACTGAAACAAACTCTGATCCTTCTGAGGTCAAACTTTAAAAAAGATTCAACACTATTTCTCTTCTCGCTGGGTGTTTTCAGACGTTTTTTGCATTGAATGTAACTGTTATAAGACCTGCATAGATGTGTTAACCCTGCAACCACCTGGAGTCTGTGATTGTTGCTTCAATCCTTCGAGCACTTTCTGTAATTTAAAGTAGGGCTGGAAGGTATACTTTATAATTCATATTGATAGAGGCATAGAGGTATGGCTTTTAAATCATTGTCCTGTTTCTTTTGTAAATACAAAAGGACATTTCGTTATCCATTGTTTTTACTCTAGATGCTGAAATGAATCTGGAACGAAATGGGGACAGACAATTTTAGAAACTAAAATGGCAACTTCATCAATGAATTGGTTAATTGTGTTAAGTGTCATTTTAAAATGGCGGCACGGTTCATTATAAAATAAGACGTGCACCTATGAGTGCATGTTGTGGTTGCGTGCAGCTCTGATTCGTCGCAACAGTGGTGTGACCCTGGGTGTTTCCCTCTGCAAGACATGCACCGCCAGGCAGAAGCCATTGCCTGCAGAGAAAAATAATCTCTTCAGTGGTTCCCGCCGCACTCAGCAAAAAACAGCAGCCAGCGACAGAGTGAGGCAGGGACACAGTGAGAGACAGAGAGAGAGAGAGGGGCATAGACACAGCGACACAGAGAGCGAGAGAGGCTGAGAGAGATGCTGAGAGATAGAGAGAGAGAGAGAGGCAGAGAGAGAGAGTGAGGAAGGGATGGAACGAGAAAAGTAGAGAGGCAGAGAGAGTGAGATAAATTGTGCCCTGTTGCAGTTCTGGTTAAATGCGCTGCGTGCACACACTGGCGCACTACTTTTATAAATGCTAGTTCCCCCCACCATCCCCCCTCCCACGGACAGCAAGGACTCTCAAACAGTCACACAGGCAGCTGCATACACAGAAACATACGCACTGTAAAATGGCCGCCATTTGAGGTGTGGATCAGCTTCGGCGTGGTGAGTTGAGGTGTAACATGTCTTGCTCAAGGCGCCCTCGGGGGGGTTTCCAACCGTCAACCCCCATGCAGTCTGCAGGAAGACCCTCCCCCACCCCAAACTAGTAAGTGACCGTAGTTATTGGGTTATTAAGTCCCTGACATACTTCCAGCTAATTCTAAATTGGCGTATTCGTATAGGCTGTCCAACTGCCGTCCAAATGCAGTCAAATTCCACGGCAACCAATTAATTTAATGAGGCGAATCGCGGTGAAACAAGATATTCCCAAACCGGCCATTTTCACTCTGTTCAAACACGCCGGTTTGGATTTCGTTTTAAGCAGATCAGGGCCTGTATTGACCTGGTAGTGGCACTTGGGCGGTCTTAGCAGACGCTTGTAACACGCAGGTAACACGCAGGTAACACGCAGGGACGTAACCAGCAGCGAGGCAGAGAAGGCGGAGGCGTTTCAGGAGTGATTCCACCGCAGGTCAGTAAGGAGCGCATCAGTCATAGGCATCCAGGTTCATGACAAGCAGTTTCAAGTTCAACACGCAGGGGAAATATCTTTTTTCCATACGCAATATCAGTCAGATCCATAGCAGGTCCTCAGAACAGTCTTGAAGAAGCGCTTTGGTGCTCGCGGGAGGTTTAGGTTTAGGGTGAAAGGTCAGGGGTGAATCGGCTTCCATCCTCGTGTTCTCCGTCTGGAGACGTACGAAAACGTTATGGCTTTTAAGTCCGCTTATGTCCGGGGCGTCCACTTCCCGCTTCAAATAAAAATGGGTTCCTTCCATTCCTCTGGCACCGCGAGGCGAGGAGGGCTAACTGGGGATCCGGTCGGAACGTGTTTGGGGTTTAGTTTGTTGTTTTATGTGTTTGCTGTGTGTTTGGTGATTGTTTACCCCCGCTCAGGGTCAGGACTTGACCCCCTTGGCGGGCTCGGTGGACTGACGCACGTCGGTCCACTCCTGCATGGTGTTCTGGAGGGCCTGGGTCTTCTCCTTGTCCACCTGGACGTAGTCCACCTTCTCGTCTGAGGTCACCGAAGACGTGGACGGCTGGCGAGGGGGGGGGGGGGGGTAGCGGGGAAAAAGAGAAGAGACGAGCGGGGATGTGAGTGGAGGCGGGACAGAGGGACGGCCCATTTCGTAGAAACAGCTAATCGTGTTTAAATGAATTATTGTGGTCGTTATTGTCATCAACATCAACATCATGGACATGGTCGTCACCACCATCATTGTCACCACCATCATCAGCATCTTCCGAATCACCAGAACTTGATGCACAAAGGATACGTCCAAAAAATAAAACTTCCACTTCTTAGGGTACAATGTATGATTTAGAGAAGATGATAGCTTAAAAGACTTGAGAGATTTAATAGTAATCAAATTAAAATGAAATAGAGTAACAAAGTAAAAAAAAAAGGATCATGGGATGAGAAGGCAGATTTGTAAAATATTTGATATAATGCACAGACACACATAAGCCTGCACACACACACACACACACACACACATACATATACTCATACACACCTTCCTGCAGGGGCTGGGGGAGCCGGGCTGGAAGTCCAGCGCCAGGTAGTCCACGTTCCCACACTTCCTGGGGGCGGGGCTACTGGTGCCGCTGACCGCCGGGGACGTGGACGCTGGGTTCTGCTGTTGATGACAGAACACACACACACACACACAATCAGTCAAGAAAACAATGAGAGTAACAATGCTAATAATAACTCTAACAAACACGTATTAAGAAACACTTCCAGCCCCTAAAACAATTACATTATTAAAAGAACAAACGGGATGCAAATAGAGAAGAAGAGGAAAACTAGGAAGCAGAAGAAAAAAAGAGAAAAATTACAAAAACAATTACAAAATGAAAAAAAAAAAACACAAACATTGCAACCATTAGTAGGAAATTCAACCCACATCAGAACCATCCCATAATAACCCCTACCCGCCCTTCCAGTAAGTGGTGCTGAGGCTGTGAACCGGGTGACCTCCCCTGTGTGTTCTCACCATGGCAACGTAGTTCTCCTCACTGTCGGCGGAGTCGGTGCTGGTGATGCTCTGGGTGGAGACGGGCCGGCAGTGCTGGGAGGACATGGAGTTCACCGCAGGCCTGTCAGAGAGAGGAGGCGTCAAAGTCAGAGAGGATGCTGAGAAACCCCTATAACCACCTACATCCTACCTCCTCCCTCCTCCCTCTCACCCACTAGCTCCTACCCCCTTCATTCTGTATCCTACACCCTACCTTCTACACCCTTCCCCCTCCCTCCTACACCCTACCGTCTAGCTTCAGTACCCTACTACTATTCTAGTCTTCATGGTACCCTACTGTCTGGTACTGCTACCTCCTACCCCCGTCCCCTTCATGGTACCCTACTGTCTGGTACTGGTACCTCCTACCCCCATCCCTTCATCCCCCCTTCCGTCCTCCTCCTACCCACTTTCCCCTACCATCTGCCTCCTACCTCCTTCCCCTGGGGCTGCAATCTGACCCACTGGTGGTGGAGATAGTGAGAGTGTCTGGAGAAAAAAGTGTGTGAGAGAGAGAGAGAGAGAGAGAGAGAGAGAGAGAGAGAGAGAGAGAGAGAGAGAGAGAGAGAGAGAGAGAGAGAGAGAGAGAAAGAGAGAGAGAGAAAGAGAGAGTGTGTGTGTGTGTGTGTGTGTGTGTGTGTGTGTGTGTGTGTGTGTGTGTGTGTGTGTCTCACATAGGTCTAGTCCAGGACATGGTGACAGGGCTCTTGAAGGGCAGCTCATCGATGATCCCATTGGTCCTCAGATCCAGAGGGGTGGGCTTCGCTGTGGGGGGCAAGGGGGCAGCACGTTAACACAACAGGCCAAGAGCATTTCAACACAATTAAACATCTTCAACCATGGCGACACAACATGAACGTTTCCACACAACACCCAATACACATGTCAATTAAACCTTGCCCGTAAACATGTTGACACAACATAAACGCTTCTACCCAACAAGGCATCAACATGTCAATAAAATGTGACGAACGCGTGAAAACACAACACCAGGGCTTCCACACAACCTACATGTCGCCGTGTCAAAACATCACATCCAGGTCATGTCGATACAAAATCGGGCCATGTTGACACAACGCGCTACAAACACGTCAATACAACGCGCTAAGGACGCGCCGACGTAACACGCTACAAACACGTCAATACGCGGCGCGTCAGCGTGCCGAAAAAACGTCAACACAACACATTAGAGAGAAAAAAAAGGGAAAAAAAACACACCATAACAACACAAGCACAAGCAGGCAAGCAAGCCAAAACACCAGAAAATAATCTTAAAAGGTGACATATTATACCACCGGGTGTGAGTGTGATTAGCTGCTACAAGCCGTTGTCTGACATCCCGAGTGGCCGTGTTCACCTAGACGCATGACGTACAGACGAGCTACGTTTGCTACAGTCCACTGGGGTAGGCTGGTAGGCTGATCTATCGAGCACATATCTAGGTGGATGAGGGGGGGGGAGGGGGCGATTTTCAAAAAAAACCGTCTTGTAACGGCTAATCACACTCGCGCCTGCGGCGGGTCATAATGCACGCCACGTTTAAAACACCAGCGAGAACTCGACGGAGCCTGTGGACACAGTGGGGCTGCCGGGACCAACACTCACACTTGCGGTTGGGCTTGAGGTTGCGGTTGACGGGCGGCGGCGTGACGTCACTGAGGCGGCCGGGCCGGTGGCACAGCGAGGTGGTGCTGCCCTTGCGCGCCGGCAGCGTGGCCGAGAAGCCCGGGAAGTCAAAGTGGTGCGGGCCGGGGCTCATGGGGATGTAGATGTTCTTGGGGCTGTCGGCCTGCACGGCGGCGCTCAGCGGCGACGAGCCCGGATTCATCGGCACGTAGTTGTCGTCCGAGTTGCCGCTGTCCGAGCGGGTCAGCGGCGCCCGGGTCCTCTGGTGGCGGCGGCGGCGGTGGTGGTGGTGGTGGTGGTGGAGCGTGGGGGGGGGTGGGGGGGGAGAGGAAGCAGTGAAATAAGCGCTCACTCTGTGAGGAGGACGAGGGGTGGAGGGGCCGGTCGCGATGAGCCGACTGAGAGGCCCTGGGGTCGAGCCCCGATGCACTAGGGCTCAACGATTTGGGGAAATAATCGAATTGCGATTATTTTGATCAATATCGCGTTTTAGCATGCGATTTTTCTTTTTAAAGTTCCTTATGATCTGTATTATTCACTAAAGAAACAATCAATCGTTCTATAGTATGACCAACATGGGAAGCAGTCAACGTGTAAACTGCTCTTTCCTTTAGGCCAGGCCTATGTGTTGAGATGAATTGATGCATGGATTGATATTATAACATCTTTATTTTACTATTGAATTGTAAAAGAAAAATAAATACGAATCTTACTGATCTCCAGTCAGTAACAGTAACAAAAAATAAATAAATAAATAATAATTTGCTAATCGCGTTCCATTACATCGATGTCGGTTTGAATTTGATTAATCGTTCAGCCCTACGATACAGTTCAACCTGTAGGCATCCTTTAGCGAGATGTCCTAAGCCCTACCTGCTCCTCAGTGGTGTATTCCTAAACCCACTGTAAGACGCTTCGGCTGATGAAAACATCAGCTGCATGACTAAAGAGTAGATAGTAAACCTGCACTGTGGTGTTTCGGGGTTCCATCCTTGATTGGATGCTTGGGTTTAACGAGCCTGAGCCCTTGACTGTAGCTTAACGACCTGGGACTAGTTCACCTGAGAGCTCCTCAGGTGAACTGGCTCAGAACACAGGAGGAGGTGACTCACCAGGTAGGAGCTGTAGCCATCGTTGACCGACTCCACCGATTGGCCCGAGTTGTTGAAATAGACGGGGCGTTGGTGGTTGTTGGTTTCAAAGGAGGAGCCTGAGGAGGGAGTAAATACACCATTATCTATGGTATATATACAATGGACTATGGTGTATATATACCATCATCCGTGGTATATTTAAGCAATAGATCACGACAGGCTGTGACAGGGGGTCGCCGTCCCGACGCGCCCCCTTAACTGTGGTATAATGAACGTATACCACTGACTGAAGTGATCTATTGCTTTTATAAACGGTTACGTAAGTATGGCAAAATGAAAGTCATAGACACCCTCAATTTTGAAAAAGCTAGAAAGTTGGAAAAGCATTTTTTTTAACGAATACAAAAAAGTAGTCCCTCCTGGCTGCCGGCAAAGTGTACGGCGGTTGCTGTGCAACACACTGTAGCGTCCTTCAGAGAGAAGGCTAGGCTAAAGACGGTAGCTTGGTTCGCCGGCAATTTAGCCTACTGTCGAGTTCACTCACCGTGTGCCTATTGCTTTACAACATTTCCACCCTCTCCATCAATCAACATGTTTTTTAGGCTTCAGTGAACTATGCTATTGCTTTTATATATAAATAAACAACAGTTCAAGTTAGGCGCAGAGTGATACTGAACTCCGTAAACTGAACGGGCGTCATAGCTGTGTGTATACGCTCAATATACAACAGTTGGGAACCAATCAGATCGCTTGATTTAAGCCACCCGTTTTATAAATACCATTATCCCATGGTATCTACACCATTATTCATGGTATCTACACCATTATCCATGGTATTTACACCATTATCCCTGGTATCTACACCATTACCCCTGGTAGCTACACCATTACCACTGGTATCTACGCCATTACCCCTGGTATCTACACCATTACCCCTGGTATCTACACCATTACCCCTGGTGTCTACACCATTACCCCTGGTGTTATCCCCGTCTCCACGTACCTCGGTGCAGCCTGATGTTCTCCACGGCGGGCAGCGTGTTCCGCCGCGGTATCACCGACACGCCGTTGGCCGGCGCCTCGCCGTTCTGGCTGCCCGCCGACTGCGGGCTCCCCCACTGGCTGTCGGACCCCTGGCTGGGCTTGGGGGGCCGCGGCGGCGGGGCCACGCACGACGACTCGGAGCTGGACGGCGTCAGCGAGTTGTGGTTCTTGTCGAAGGCGCGTGGGATCTGGTAGAAGGAGCCCGGCGTGGTGGGCAGGTCGTAGTTGTCCGACGGCCGCTCGCCGTGCGCCGGCGCCCCGGCGGCGGCGGCCAGGGCGTTGCAGGGCGTCTTGAAGGTGTACACCTCCTCCTCGTCGTCCTCGTCGTGCTCCAGGTCCAGGGCGGTGGCGTCCGAGCCGTAGCTGCGCGGCAGCACGTAGCAGGCCTCCGCGGCCGAGGGGTCGTGGTGGTGGTGCGCGGCCAGGTGGTGCTTGCCCGGCTTGGGCAGGCTGTAGAAGCCCTGCAGGTGGGCCCCGGTGCCGTTCAGACAGTGGGACAGGCCGTGGGACAGCTTCTGCACCGCCGAGTCGCTGCCCATGAACAGGCTGCTGCGCGTGGACTGGGAGAAGCTGGCGCTCCTAGAGCGCACGCACACACACACACACGGAAATACACACGCACACACACACACACACACACACACACAGACACACACACACACACAATGAATGATGTTGTTTAGCACAGCAATTCCCAAAGAAAGCTAACATCACATACACAACATTACATTAAGTATGAATTAATGATTGCTGCTGATCGATAAAGTTAAGACCAAAAATAGATGTAGGCCTCTCTTAATCCATTTTAAACACTTAGGCCACTACAATATTAATGATAACAATGCTAAATTATGATAGTATTAGTTCAAAAGGAAAACATTTTTGGTTTGGTGTCGATGAAGGGATCCTGGGGGAATACAAGCCAAAGAAAAGGTGTCACAATGTATCAAATTGACTTACAGTGAATTCAGATATAGGCCATTAAGGAGCAGGAAGAGTTTAGGGTATCTTGCTCATGGATGCCAACTGGTTGGTTTTTGAGGGTGGGAGTCAAACCCAGTATTTTTAGCTGGCAGTCAACCACCTCAAACCACTACACCATCTTGCCACCCACCCACTCACAATCACACACATACACCCACTAACAGAATACACCAGTCTTTAAGATATCTTTCCGCTAAGTCTACCAGTTTCTTCTCAGACAGAGCAGCTCGCATCTGCTACCGATGTCCCTGCCAGTGTCTCTTCAACAAGCCTTTGGACAACAGCCTCTACAACCCTCTAATATTATGTCCACTGTTGCTTCATTGTTATATCTGTATGCACATTGTACATTTTTGTTCTTCTGTTGTGGTTTTTACCGATTGCAGACTCTAGCACTTAATATAAAAAATATATAAACAAAAATACCAAACTCCATAGCTTCCTATACATCTTCATATCTGATCCCTTTTAGTAAACCTGATTGTGGAGCACTTACATTTGTAGTTGTGCCAATATCGATTGTGTGCTTTGATGCTTTGCAACCACTCTTGTGTACGTCACTTTGGATAAAACAAAACAAACCTAAATGCATGTTTTGGTATATTGAATGTAACTCACAAAGTGGCCACTAGAGTTCACTGTAGAACTACCATAGTTATCCTTTTTTGGTTGAACCCAATGCCCAACTGCCACACCATTATATCACTGGAACCATGTCATAATATTATTATAATGAACGATTTTCACATAACCACGCTGAAGGATAGAGGCCCACTAAGTTGGAAGGGTTATAATATTATTATCCTTTCCCACAGTCTCACATCCTGGCATAGCCTAAGTTAGCCTAGGTTAGCCTGAGTTAGCCTGGGACAGCCTGAGATGGCCTTGCCTAGCTCGAGTTGGCCTGGGCTAGTCTGAGCTAGGCTGGGAAATGACCAAGTTATTCAGCTTCTTCCTGACGGGACCTTGACCTTGAGTGCCAAGTACATCGACAACCAAGCGGCTTAGACATTAGAAGACAGTTAGCATAGCAGACGCCTGCAATGGTTAGCCACGGTGAAGACTGGATGTCCTCAGAGAGGCATTACAAACACAAGTCACGACACCACATCCACGCAACAAAGGCTAATGACATTCAGTTCGATATACATCAACTAGCTCTACGTCGCGTGACGGCAGTTAGTGTTAGTGTTCCATGTCACAGAGAGAGGTTGTGGCGTCAGCTCTGACGTCTCCTCACAAACCATAAAAATGAATCAATAACTCACGTACATCATCCCTGTTTGCCGTCATTACGGTGTCTCAGGGAGACATTTACCCATAACGCAGTGTGGTAGGTGTGCAGCAAAATGATGAGCCTTCATCACCACCCTCTCTCAACCACCACCAACTCCACCAACACCACCCCTACTCCACCACCACCTCCACCTACTCCCCCACCAACAGCTCCACCGCCAACCCTCGTCTCCATCTAAATGGCAAAGATTTGATTGGCATCGCCGAGTATTCATTTAGTTAAGTAACATGTTATTCTGGGCCACCTGTGATAAATAAATCTGGACACTCCAATGCTCAACGCCCACAGCCCCGTCCACCACTACCAGTAGAGGAACATCCACCGTCTCTGTCCGCATAAAGGGACGGATGATGAGGGGTTGATTTCCTGCTGGGCCCAGCCACTAGATTTATGTGTACGTGTCTGGGAGGGGGGAGCGGTGGCCCGCTAGCCTAGGCTGGGTCTACCCCTGCAGGGCTGATAGATTGCAGTCTCCAGCCTCATTGATCATCCACGCCTGAATAGCATTATTAAAGCTGCTTTGACTCCCAGGCCCTGCCTCATAATGGAAAAGTACAACGGTGGCTTGGGATATGAATATACTGTAGATATTACAGACAGGGAGTGCAGCCACCCAGCACACAAAAGCCAGTGTTTATGCCTTTACATAAATATATACATGTGTAAAGCAAATTAAAGGTGGAATCAGTAGGGGTTTTTTGAAGCTAAAGGTGTAAAAAACAAAGTTATGATAGCGAATATGCTTGAATAATATTCAATAAAAATGACCAGTAGCTTCACAACAACCACACACACACACACAAATAGAGACACGTGCACGCACAAACACAATTATAGACACACAAACACACAGACAAACAAACAAAGAGCCAACAACACACAGCGTGGGCGCATCCTGGACTCGTTGGTTCATCACCCCCCAAACACACACACACACACACACACACAAACAACACACACACACACACACCCACCCACCCACCCACGGGCTCCTGAGGAAGAGCTGTAAGCCTGTCGGTTGACCTGTGTTACGGAGACCACAGGAAACACACACACACACTTACACACACAGGACGCCCGTGTGTGTGTGTGTGTGGGGTGGGGGGGGGCGCGTAGGGTCACGACCCTTACCTCGCGCTCTCGGACTTCCTGCTCATGCACTGGTGCAGCAGGAGGTAGTCCTGGGGCGCGCTGTTGGACAGCGAGCCGTGGTGGGCGTGGCGCAGCGGCACGTCGAAGGTGAAGAGCACGGGCTGCGAGGAGTGGACGGGCGCCGACGGCTTGCGCTCGCCGCCGCCCAGCGGGGCCGAGGACGAGGCGGCGGTGGAGCTCTGGAGGTCCGAGGTCCGGGGCGTGTGGGCCGAGCGGCCGTCTGGACAGACAGACACAGAGGGACACAGAGAGACAGAGAGAGAGAGACAGAGACAGAGAGACAGACAGGCAGAGACAGAGAGAGAGAGAGAGACAGAGAGACAGACAGGCAGAGACAGAGAGAGAGAGAGAGACAGAGAGACAGACAGACAGAGACAGAGAGAGAGAGAGAGACAGAGACAGAGAGAGAGACAGACAGGAACAGAGACAGAGAGACAGACAGGCAGAGACAGAGAGAGAGACAGAGACAGAGACAGAAAGACAGACAGACAGATAGACAGACAGACAGACAGACAGACAGGAACAGAGACAGAGAGAGAGAGAGACAGAGAGACAGACAGAGAGACAGACAGACAGACAGGAACAGAGAGACAGAGAGACAGACAGACAGACAGACAGACAGACAGACAGGAACAGAGACAGAGAGAGACAGAGAGACAGACAGACAGACAGGAACAGAGACAGAGAGAGAGACAGACAGACAGACAGACAGACAGACAGACAGGAACAGAGATAGAGAGAGAGTGAGAAAGAGAGTTCATTTAAATACTTGAGAATCGAGGTAGAACCAAACGACCAGTGCTAACATAAGAGATAAGATGAGATGACATAGTACTTTATCAATCCCAGACAGGACATTTGGGTCAAATGAGTACTAGCTACTAACATTTAGCATGGCGCGATGCGCACAAGTTCACTACGGTTAAAACAATGCACAGAAAAAGCAGGAAGTTGGGATTGCAAGGGATTTACATTCCTATAGGGCTCCAGCCTAAGCACAAAAAAAAGGTGGGGCAGCTTTGGGGCAAAAACCCGGATCCCCAGCCGACAGGATCCGGGTTCGACCCCCAATGTCCCAGTCAGTCTACCAGTAGGCATCCTTCAGAAAGATGCTCTGACCCCTACCTGCGCCTCCTTATCGACATGTATCTGAATTCACTGCAAGTCCCTTTGGACAAACACGAATAAATGACTACAATGAATTAATGAGGAGGAGGAGGAGGAGGAGGAGGAGGTGACCATACACGGCCGTGCTTCTTCTCGGTCTCCGCTACGTGTTAAAAACAAAACAAAAAGAACACACAAACAGCTCGCTAAGCGGCCGTAAAGCCGGCTAAACGGCGGCCATTTTCTCGTCCAAATCAATGTCGGTCAAAGAGGGCAACACTGTAAGCCTTAACATGCACAGAGTCGGGCTGTTCAGGCCCCGTTCAGATGCACTCCCGGTTGCCCTCCAAACTCAATCAATATCAGTTTGATGGAGACGGATCCATCAAACTGATATTGATTGAGTTTGCAACAAACAATCCTTCTGTTGCATTTTAGCTTAAAAGCATAAATTAGCCCAAGCAGCACGGGGGCCAGACCCCAAGGCCATACGACCCCCCCGCCCCCAGCACCGTCACACACACACACACACACACACACACACACACACACACACACACACACACACACACACACACACACACACACACACACACACACACACACACACACACACACACTGAGCAGGGTCACGACCGCCCTACCCCCACACCTGACCCCATCCGACCATCTCTGATCTCATCAGGGTGATGGTCGCTCATCAACTGAACAACAACAACAATGGCAGCAGTGCTATCCTCATCTACTGTTTAACTCGAAGTAGGTTTCATGTTAAGGTTGGCCCCTTAATGGGTTTTCTTATTTTTGAATCTGTAGGCTACCGGAGCTATTGGTCTATTAGCTATGACTGTATGCTAAAAGTGTCTGTAGCTCTCTCATAGTGAAATGTCTCCACTAATGCATCACTAAAAACCATGCTCCCTGTCTCTGTGGCTTTAATGCTTGGTAAGCGCTATAGTCAGAGACGGTGAGAGTTAAAGTCATAGATATAGTTGAAATTGTAGACAGTTAGCATTGCTAATTGTCTCTATGACTAGAATGCTACCTGTATGTGTCTCTGACTAGAATGATAACTGTCTCTATACATCTCCGACTATAATGCTAACTGTCTCTGTGTCTCTATGACAATAACGCTAACTCTCTCTGTGTCTCTATAAATATTTAGCGTACTGTCTCCATACATCTCCGACTATAAGGCCAACTGTATTTGATTCTCTCTGACTGAAATGCTGTCTCTAAACATATCCGACTTATATTGCTTATTGTCTCTGTGTCACTATAATGAATTAGCGTCTATAGCGGAGAGACGCTCCTCGCGGGGCTCCACAGAGCAGATACATATCAGGACGAGGAGGAGGAGGAGGAGGACGAGGGAGCGCTTGGCAGGAGGCCAACGAGGAGATGCATGGCGAGGGAGTGGGCGGCGCCCTCCTCCTCCATCCTGCTATGCTACGACGCTGCTCGATGTGGGCGAGGGACAGAGCGGCAGCTACCGACTGAGAGAGACAGAGAGAGAGAGAGAGAGAGAGAGAGAGAGAGAGAGAGAGAGAGAGAGAGAGAGAGAGAGAGAGAGAGAGAGACATGGCTCTCTCCGTGTTACGTGTGAAGCCGCCTGTGTTTAACACCGTGATAGCGGCTGCACGAGTAGAAATGAAAAGAGAGCAATCAACTGTCATTTTGGCTGTCATACCGAGTTCATCCCTTAAGAACAGACTACTGGTTTATTGCTTTTTTTTTAAATGCAAAACCATGCACGGTTATTATCATGTCATCTCAGAGGGGTAACGGCATCCTGCTCAGGGTAGACTGAGGACGTAGGGGAATCTTTTGGCCATCCTCTCTCAGGGACTACAAGCAGTCTGATCATAGAGGATTAATTAGACCTATACCATGTGGTGTGTGTGTGTGTGTGTGTGTGTGTGTGTGTGTGTGTGTGTGTGTGTCAGGATGGGGGGGGGGGGGGGGCCTTGTTGAATGAGGTCATCTCCAGGCCTGAGGGGTGAGGCCACAGTGTCAGGATCTACAAGTTCACTGACATCAGAGAAACATCCAGGCACACACACACACACACACACACACACACACACACCCCCCCCCCCCCACCATCACCAACCTAATAACCCACAATCCCCTCATTGTCTGGAGGGCTCCCTGCTATCCTGAGGCCCGTTAGCTGCTAGCCGCTCATCTGTGCTCAGAAGGCTCTGTAGTGACCGACAGTGGGGGCCTGCATGCCCTGCGGTGCACTAGCGTGGGCAGGGAGAGATCCATCGATCTGTTCTGTGTGCGTGTGAGTGTTTTGGCCCTGCCCCGGTGAGAGCACAGCAGCCAAACGGAAACAAACACACTCTCAAAACAACACACAGCCACCATGGTGGAGAGACGGGTGTGCTGCAGCCACAAAACACACACTTACATTGTCTGTCTGTCTGTCTGTCTGTCTGTCTGTCTGTCTGTCTGTGCGTGCGTGCGTGTGTTTGTATGTGTGTGTGTGTGTGTGTGTGTGTGTGTGTGTGTGTGTGTGTGTGTGTGTGTGTGTGTGTGTGTGTGTGTGTGTGTGTGTGAGTGAGTGAGTGAGTGAGTGAGTGAGTGAGTGAGTGAGTGAGTGAGTGAGTGAGGTGTGTGTGTGTGTGTCTGAGAGTGTGTGTGTCGTTCAGGATCAGCTGAGCCGTTGGCTCAGCTGATCCTGTACAACTCGAGAGTAACCACCGGAACATGCAAACCACCGACCAAAATAAAAAACACACGCATACTGTACAAACACCATCACTATATATAAACATCTCCATTCTCTCCCCCTCATACAATTCCCAGTGTTGGCTTGTTCACTTTAAGCAAGAAAATTGCATAAGAGAACATTGATTCGTTGCAGTAAAATCGTAATTCGTAAGACTTGTCACGTTAAAAAGGTAATCCCATTTCAGCCACACAGTTCTCATGGTCTCATGTGAATACCGGCACTATTTACGGTCAGAGACACAATTTAGCAGATACCAAAGTATAAAAACAAATGGTGCGCAAATGTAAACGTTTAAAAAGCTTTCACGGCAGAATTTCTTGGTAGAGGGATGACTGCGAACAACAAGGCCGGAATGGAGAACCATGCTCCCGGGTGGTAGTGGAAGACATATGGCTATTGTGGGTCAAACTACGACTCGGGTCATGAGCAATTTCCCAATTAGGTGCTGTAATACATCACCTACTGTCTCATCCGCTCGCAGGCCCTAATCTAATAGAAGATGGCCGCCGATCCCAAGAGGACAGAATTAGAAGGCAAGTGGATCACGACGGACAAGGAGACCTTTGTGGAAGTCCTCCCAGCCGCTCTCAAGTTAGACCGGGACATAGGATAACACAATCAGAACCATCCGGCGCAAAAATAGAACCACTGAAAATAACACAGACCCAACAGAAACACAATCTGGGGGAATTATCTGGGGAGTTGTTTTTTTTCCATCCCCAAATCTAGCAAACTAAAGATTTCGTTTTTTTACTCCCCTTCATTCGGATTGATATCGTCCCCAAAAAGAAAGATACGTAGCGGAAATGTCCACGGAAACCGACTGCTGGCACGTTTCCTCCTTGGCCTGAGAAAAAACGCAATTCCATTAATGGTTCCATAAGAGATTACATTTAGAAATATAGCCGGTGGGTAGAGACAGCTAAAGTGGTTTGTGTAAATTAACTTGGGAATATGTCTTGTGATGTATTAAGAGGTGGGTTTAGTGATTAAATACCCCCACCCAGTGAACAACCTCCCTGCAGCACCACCGGCCCTGAACATCAGGGGCCAGAGCCTCCATTATACTGGATCATAAATATGAAGGGTTGTGCTAATTTAATTCAAAAATGTGAGATGGAATAAAAGGCAGAGTTAAATACAGCCTTTTGAGATGTAACATTGTTAATTTATCATCTGTAAACTACTGTAAACTGCAGGGGAGAAGCAACGCACCATAAAGTAGTAAAACAAACGGTGAAAATAAAACATTACGACAGTGAAATAGCGTGGGAAAGTCTAAACACAAAATGTATACTTTTTTCCATATACTGAACAATAAATCTCAACAGACTGACACACACTCTGCATGAGTCTCTCTGTGTCTCCACTGAGACAGCTCACCAAGATCAGGTCATCTCTTTCCTCTGTAAACTTAGAAAAGGTCCTCCATGCTTTTATCTCTCCATGACTTAACTGTTGCAATGCCTTTTAGTCTGGTATCAGCTGGCAAAACATCCTCAAACTGCAGTTGATACAAAACACTGCTGTGAGGCGCTCAACACATACTAAGAGAAGTGATCACATTACACAAATGACTCCTGCCCTCCCTGGTTACCTGTGTGTTTTAGAATGGATTTTAAGATTATACTTTTGAAGCAACGTTTGAAGCAAACTGTGGAACTCCCAGTGGGCCAGTGGGATATTGGTGTCCTCTTTTAAAACTCTTCTTAAGACTCACTTTTATCTTATGGCTTTTTCTTAACTGATGGTACTTGCTGTAACTAATTATGGTATTCAATTTGTCGTAGTTTTGTGGAACCTGTCAGTTATGACTTCCTGTCATTTTTTGCAGTTGGTCCTCCCTGCCCCTCACTCACGCCTCAAGTGTTTAGCAATTTAAGATGCAAACTTTTACATATTTATGTTTTATTGTAAAGCACATTGCAATGTTTTTAAAATGTGCTATATTATAATAATAATAATAATAAACCTACTTTAACCTACTTTATATACATTTACTGAAAGCCCACTGGTACAAGCTAGCCAGCAGTATGACCTAGGGGAGCCTTGGTGGCTAGAGGGGGCAGGGGTTGCAATAGTGGAGGGCTGAGTGTGGGGTGGAGGGAGGGGGGCTGGGTGGCGTCACATGATGCTAATGGTTCCATTAACCGCCCCAGAGGTGGAGCTGTTTTCGTGCCTAGCTGTGACATGTAAAATGTATTATTTATTTACATCTTGTTAGGCTATCAGTGCCGCATTCCTATTACTGTGATTGCCATTATCAATCGTTAGTGTTATACCTACAATGATCAATTATCTATAACTAACCCTATCACTAACACCACATCACTATTACTATCAACAACATTATCACTAGCGTTATCACAGAGAGATCACTATCACCAATATCAAAATCATTATCATAAGTATCATCCTAATGGAGCAATGCTATCCCTATCATTATCAAGGCAACCATTACTACCACTCACTTACTATCATCATCACTATCATTGTCAGTATCTGTGTTACAACCAGTTAGATTTTTCCTAACATGCTCATCAGCCCCATTTTTAATTAAAATCATTATCACTATCACTATCATCACCATATTTATCATAATAAGTATCACCAAAACTATCATTTTCATCCCTATCACCATCGTTATCACTATCATTTTCAACATTATGACTGATTTCACTATCCCCATCTTGGCTATTATCCCTATCACCATAATTATCACTATCATGATCACCATTATGACTGTTATTACTATCATTATCCCCATCACGGATATTATCACCATGACGATCACTATCATTATCATTATCAAACCATCTCTGGCCATCCAGGGGAAACAGGATAAAATGGCGCCCTCGCCTCCATGCTGCAGCAGCGTTATTAAGGAGACGAGGCTGGTTGTGCATGGGGGGAAAACAGGAGCGATGCAGAGAGCAAGGGGCCGGGGAAGCAGGTCACCCCCTCTCTGGTCACATGACTCTGCAGGCTCCACGGTGTCATGTGATCCCCCTGCCCTGCACTGCAATGCTACATCAATAGGCCAAACGCTAAGCGATCACTCACCTCTGAGCCCAGCCCACCGGCTCCGGCCGCCAATCAGAGCCCGGCTGTGATGCGTGACATCATTTTTCATCATTATTACCATGATCATTAGGGCTATCATCATTATTACCATGATCATTAGGGCTATCATCATTATCGTCATCGTCAAAGAAGAAGCATGTACGGACGTAAATCTTTCGAATGAAAAATAAATGAGAATGGTCTGCATGCAAATCCTTTGAGCATGAGCAAGTATAGCTAGAAGTATAGGAATCAAAAATGTCATTCTCCTCTCTCATTCTAACAGGAAAGAGACAACGACATACCCTAGAACAGACCAGGGCCAGAACAGACGGCCCAGTAACCCAGACAATCACACGCATCACACCTTGAGTCTTGTGCTCCTAAAGCAGGAGTCAGGGGGAATTTACTACTTAATACCTGCAGACAAACGCCAGGCTTTGAAGCCGGCTTCCAAGCAGATGGTGATACGCACCAGACACGAGGCACGGAACCAGTTTGTGGATAAAAAAACAATATCTCATATCCGTCCTCTGTGCAATGATAAGGATGAAGGGAGATAGCGGGACATTAGCGGAAATAGTGATTTCTTTAAAACCTGCATCTGCCCGGATATTTGGAAGGGAGCGCACATGGACGGCGCTGAGTGCACGCTGCTTGGCATGAACAGGGCTACAGACAGAGAAACCGTATTGGGGCTGCTGTGGAAATTGTTCAATGGCGCTTGAAGATAATCTTACCGAGGTACGATTGGGACTGCTTTAGGGCTGGGTGATACCTTGCACATCATATAGATATTCTGATTTGAAACAAAGACTTTTTTACGACGTGACAGCTTAAACATTGTCCTATGGTCTGAAGGAATGCAGTATAATCCAGGGTGTACCCAGAACTAATTTAATGATTGATTAAAGACTCAACTACTGGGCACCTGCTCGTTAAACTTCAACGCATTTTGGGTCAAAAAACATTATATTTATTCAATAGAGCTCAAGATCTACCAACAAGCATTTGCCTTCCTTCTCTGGGGATACTGGAGAGAATCAAACCCACAACCTTTCCAGGGTGATAATACAACATTCTGGAAGTGACTGTAAAAAATGAATACCCAGAAGGGTTTATGGTCAATTTGTAAAAGTGAAGTGCGGTTCTGGCTGGCTGAAGTGGTCAGCTGGTAGGTTGGCAGGTTTCCACGGCAGCAGTCGTCGTTGTGGAACTGTCAATCTGTTATCTTGTGACTACATTTACATACGGCCGGGTGGTCTGTTAATGAGAGTAGATGGTACGCACGCTCAGGCATAGCACGCACACGTCAACAGGCGTCGTTAGCGCACGGTGTATATGCCGGATTAACAAGCGGTATGATTTATATTGAATGTACTTTGAAGAGAAGCTAGTTAGCTTCGAAGAAAATTAAGTAGCATGCCAAATATGCCAAGTTAGTTTATATAGGCACAGACAAGCATACAGATAAATTACTTAACAAACAGGCATCTGTTATGTGTTTAAACACAGGAAAACACATCCAGTTTATTTAAATATATATATTTGATTAACAATTTTTTTCAGCCATTACTATTTATTAATGCATGTTTTTAGGAGATACTTTCATCCTAAGTGACTTTAATACAGACAGATAAAACTAAGGAAGTGTTAGGCATCTCTCTCAGGGACTCCTGAGAAATAACCGCATAAGGCGATCCAAACCAGAACCACTTGGCTGAGAGTTGAAGTACCAGCCGAAAGGTACTGACCTGTCCCTCCTATTAAATAAATGCAGGCTATGAATTTAAACTGAAAGCTGGAAGGAGGGATGAGTCCGAAGACACTGACTACAAATGCTAATTTGACATTTACGGAGGGTATAAATATCTGTGCTTACGTCAAGCAGCCTTCCTGTAAATAAATCGGGGTAGTTGTCTTAAAATAACAACCAAACATCATAACATTTAATTTTGTATTCGATTCCTCCCAACCGTTTCAGGAAATGTTGTGGTCAAGTGGGTTTGATGCTAGACCTGAATAATTTGAACGAGAGATAGTATTCACATGAGCGACCCTTATTTCCCTCGATTATGTCGAGATTAAATCTCATTCCTTGAAGAACGAAAGTGCTGAGGTTGAAGCCGCCGACTTCATAGGAATCGTACCAAGAGGATGGGAACTCTTGGTTAAGCCACCAAAACCAAAGAGATGAATGGATGCGGGGGAGAAAGGGAGGCTAAAACTGAAGGAAGGAACATCAGAAATCAGTCAAAACAAGACTGCTGACGCGACCATCCCTCCCTCTCTGATCCCCGCCCCCATTCTCCCCCCTCCCCCCCCCCCCCCCCCTCCTCCCAGAGCAGACTACCCTCGTCTAGCGGTTCAAAAAGAGCATCGGCAGAACAGAACAAAGCAGGAGATTGACGAGAGAATGGTCCATTCATTAGCTGGTTGTTGCTCGGGGGCGGGTCTCCTCTGGTACAGACTCCCTCTCTCTGGACACCCGGACATCTTCCCTCCCCGCCGCCACCACCACCACCAACACCAACACCAACACCAGCTGATAACAACAGCACTCCCCTCCCATTAACAGCACTGCGGGGACCGAGACGGCAGATCTGTATAGGACAATCACAGCAGCCGGGTGACTAGTTACATATCCTAAGTGCTGTCCAATTACTCTTGACGAGTCCTGCATCAACTGTGTGCAACGAGGAGATCAATGAGCCTCTCTCTTGGAGCATGTCACAGCCCTTTCAAGTCGCAATGTGTACGATTGAGCCCCTCCCAGTCCGTAGGCGGGAGACTTTCCGATTTAAAAGAAACGGAATAACAGTGTTCTGTCCACTCGTACTGTCTGTGAAACCGTGTGACGCAAGCTAGCGTAGCTCGGCTGCGTGGGTGGAATAAGTGTGAGGGTTTGAGGAGTGTCGATAGAAAGATTATTGTAAACAATGAGAAAGGGACGGGCAGGCCAGAATTTTGTATTGGAAGACGATATCAGTTAAAGGATGTGATTATATTGATAACATTATTGGAAAACACTATTGATCTGCATTGACTTAGTTAGTTAAAATTGTACACAATGCGACTTTAAGTTCTGTACAAATTAAACCGTGTTCTTTATCTGTTAATGTTGTTGAAAGTTTTGTCCTGAGTGGAATAGGCATATTTCTACTTAAGATCACAACACACATTGTGATTCCCTAGCTTGTGAGGACCGGAATAGCGGGGGACCGCCTTTAATGACTTTGATGTACGTTTCAGTTTTTTTTTTTTTTTGCTCAAACAAAATGTCCCTGCAGTTTCCCCTTTCCACAGCCAGGCCGGGATGGATAGACGTTGCCTGGGCAACCATGAGTGCTGTTATGGGATACAGGGCAACGAGTCCTTCCCAGACGGTTCACTGGGGGCAGAAACCCAACCTTGCCGTCTCAAGAAGTGTCGTTATTTCAACAAAAAATCGATTCCTATGAAGGGCACTCTGCTAGGGGAACAGCCAGACGATGCAAAACAAGGCCAGGGGGAACATTCAATTGTTTTATGTGAGTGTGTGTTTGGAAGAAGTCAAATTGGAATTAAAACTGAACTGTAACATCTACAATGCAATGCTGAGACCATAATGTTTAAGACAAACTGCTAAATTCCCTCCTGTTGTGTAAAATGTATAAATAGGACAAAGACATCATGTTTATGGTCAGATATGAGGATTTACAATTGTGAAAAGTAATAAATCAAACCGATAAACATATCAGACTTCACAAAGTCTGATATGTTTTTTGTCTTTGTGTAAAATAACACAGTGGAGGGAGCAGAAGACAGGGAAAGGGAGTGTGTGTGTGTGTGTGTGTGTGTGTGTGTGTGTGTGTGTGTGTGTGTGTGTGTGTGTCAGAAGGAGAAAAGACACAAGAGGGAGAGAGGAGAAAAAGGCAGATAAACAGAAAATAAAATGTTCTTGAGAGATGTGTGACATTTGCATGACTTCATGCCCCGGGGCCGCATTCACACCTAGTCTCCAGAGTCCTCTGTCCAGAGACTAACCCACAACAAGGCTGTCCACCCACAACAAGCGCGCCCCACCCACTGCAGTGATGTAGGCCACCTGCCTCCACCCGAAACCCTCAACACCCAAACTTATTCTCTTCACTCCAGCTCTCCTGAATGACTGCCAATGGCGTTCCATTCTAGATAGCACAACACTATAAAATAATTGTGAAGATCATTTACACCTTCCATTCTATTCTGCTCCATTTCATCACTTCGAACAGAATCGTGGAAATACATGTGAAATATAAGAAGCTTTGTCTTGATTCCCTGCCACAATTAAAAAGGGTTTAAGCTTTGTTGACCATGTCCGATAGTACTTAATTGTAATTATCCTATTATATACTTAATATTTAGTCTCTTGTTTTATGTTTTTTTCCATGTATATGTTGTTTGTTTGTAGATATATCTACATGCCAGTGCAGTGAGTTAGATCTGTGGGAATCCATTGGAAAGGCCTGAATAGGGCTTCCGATAAGAAAAGGTTATCCTCACTTATTTTTCATCCGTTTCTTCCCCTTACTTTTTCTACGAGTTTATGAGTGACTAAGTTCTCAGGATTGCAGCCTTGGCCTTTCCTCCCCTCAGAAGAGAAGTCGCTCCCACACACTCCTCTGGTGTTCTGTGAAATCTTCTGAGGACTCAGCAGGTATTAGCATTGACTGAATAAAAACAATACCAAAACTGGACTTTTTTCCTCTAATAAAGTCCTTTAAGACCAGAAAGCACCACTCAACTTCCTCATAAAATCATGAGAACCAAAGTTATATCAATACTCTGTATCATAAACAGTGTTTGGAATAACGCAGTTTAAAATAACGGCGTTAGGTAACGCCGTTATTTTAAGTAGTGAGTAACTATAACTAATTACTTTTTAAAAGTAACATTCCCAACACTGATCATAAACTTGACATGAATTTGACCGATTTTTTTTATCCATGTTTTTGTTTATATTATCCATGATAGTTTTGAAAAAATGACTAATTTTTAGTTTTATTAGATTAGATTAGTTTTATCTTTGAACTTCCACTCACAATCAATTTTCATTGTAAAAACTTGATATAAAAACAAATTGGACCAAATCAGTTTTACAGCCCTACAATGTCATCAGTCAAACATTACACATGAGTGGGGTGATAAAAAATAAACATTATGGACTAAATCGCTGCCCTGTAAGCGTGATAGAAGCCTCTCATCTCTGCTCGGCCCTAAGACATTCCCATTGCATAAGTCCTGTATTGCGGTGTGACGGGAGGGATTAGCGGTGTGTTAATGTAGCGGCAGCCTCGCTAGCCTTACTAGCATCGCTGGCGTCACTAGCTCTTTATTCAGGAATGTATCCCGGCATTCCACAGTGGTTAATCATTCCAACAGAGCTCTGCTGGCCGTGTCCATTTCTCGTGCACACTAAGAGGTTCACAAGGTTTCACAAGGGCCTGACGTACCATATAGAGGCGGGTTTCTGCATGTGTGTGTGTGTGTGTGTGTGCGTGCAGCATGCACAGTGTTTATGTACACTAAACGTATTTTACTTTTCCATTTATTATGGGATGGAGGGATAGAGAGGGAGAGAGATTGGGAGAGATGGAGTATGGGATGGATGGAGAGAGGGATGGAGAGAGGGAGGGTGGGGAAGAGAAGGAGGGAGGGTGGGGAAGGGAGGGTGGGGAAGGAGGGATGGCGGAAGAGGGGTTTGTTAGGGAGGAAGCGATAGAGGGAATGAGATTGGGGGATGGAGGGAGGGAGTGTGTGCTCCACTCTGCAGTCCAGCGGCACGGGTGTGGTGAGAGCTCCACTCCCTCAGTCTCAGGGGGCCCATGGGGCAGAGAGAGGGTCCGCCGAGCAGACTCCCTGACTGGGGAGGGAGATGGGCAGATGGCCCCCATCAAACCTCATCTGGGCTTAGGTTTCTTTCTGTACACAGTGTGTGTGTGTGTGTGTGTGTGTGTGTGTGTGTGTGTGTGTGTGTGTGTGTGTGTGTGTGTGTGTGTGTGGGGGGGGGGGGGGGGGGGGGTGGGGGGGGTGGGTGTGTGTTGAGAAGCATAGCATAGAAAGAGAAAGAGAAACAATAGGAGAAAGAAAGACAGAGAGACACAGAGAGAGAGAGAGAGAAAGGATAGAGAGACCGAGAGAGATAGGGAGACAGACTGAGTTAGCGCGTAAGGGTGCGTCTGCTTATTGTGTGGACGACCAGAGTCAGCTGGTGAGACCAGCCTGTCAGTCAGTCAGTAAATCAGGCAATTCTGCACCAAATCTGGCAAGAAACGTCCTGATCCAAAACCGTAATGTCCTCAAAGCTCCCAAATGCTGCCTTTCTCATAGCGAATACGTTACTTCAGCTGATTATTTGTATTCAATTCATTTTAGAAAATCTGCATTACAGTATAAGTTATTTAACGTCAAAACAACACCATATACCATCACAGGGGGAAACAAGACTGAATGTGCAGTTATGATCTGAGTTTGTCTGCTGAACCGGGGACACCCAGAGACAATAAAGAGACAAGCCTCCGGGGAGAGAGAGAGAGGGAAATAGGAACGTCGGTCTCGCTAGGCCATGCAAATATCCACAATTACATCCAAACAGGGAATGCCCCATAGTACAAACATTACCACTCACCACCACACTCAGACACACACACTTCCTGCCCACTTCTGCTTCTGTCAACCAACACCTGGATGCTCCTCAGACCAAAACAATGTGTCATGTACACGAAAATCATCAACAAAGTGGGTTAAAGACTGATTGAAATGGTCTGAGCGTACTCAATGACTAAAAGGTTTAGTCAATAGGTAATGACCATTTATACTCTGACTCCCACGCGTTTTGGGATTAAACATTTACTGTTTAGTTCTGATTATAGTATGGAAGGACCTGGATGACACCTAAAGGCGGTAAAACGTGGCAGACTGGCCGCTGTCTTTTCTTACTCTATTCTGGGCTGGCAAAGTTGGTTACTCCTTATGGAAGATGAGCAGGTGCCATTTCCATGACTTTCAATGGCATACCTGAAGCGTTGCGTAACGATTGTTGCCACAACGTACTTGCATGTCAACATGGTTTCTACAATGTGAAGCAAAACAAGGCTTTCTTGAGGCCTAAACTTGATCCCAGCACTGTAGCAGGGACTCTCCGGTTTGAGATTGTGGGTGAGCAGTTCACTGATTTCACAAAGATTCTGTGTGTTGCCGGACCACCATTCCGTTCTTTTTGAAGCTTAAATTTGCGTTTTGGCTCAATTTATTTGTCTCAATGATGTGTGTGTCCAATGTGTGCAGAACTCCTTAAATAAATGTCATCATTGATGACTGAAAAGTATAAGCTACGGTTAAATAAGGTGCAAGGAAACCATGGAAAAGACAGACAGTGGATGAGGCAGTGGAGAAGACAGTGGAGTAACCCGCAGATGAAACAATGGAGGAGGTAGTTGAAAAGACAGTGGAGGAGGCAGTGGAGGGAACCGTTGAAAAAAGGAAAGAGCAGAAAGCTTTTAGTGGAGAAGCCGCCTATAGGTGCACTTTTAAAAGTGAGTGGTCAACCAAGTGGCCAATCATCACACACTGAAACACTGAAAAAGGGGCTGATATGCAAAATGTTGGGTCTCTCCAATCCCAGCACTCGTAATCTCACTCCAAACTTTTGATGAACCTTGGCAGCCATGTTTGTATTAACCAAAACACCTTCTGGTTCTTTGTCTAAAACCTGGCTTGTTTGTTCAGCATACAACAGCGATGGGACGATGGAAGACTCCATCTTTAACAAAACAAAGGGGGAGGAGGAAAAATCAATAACACTTTCGGACATTGCGTCCATTTGGCAGAGATGTTCCTGACCAAATTACCGAGCTGGGGAAAAAAAAACTCTGAACCCCACCGCCAGGCGTATCATGTGGCCGTCTAGTCTCACAAATCAGACCTTAGATTAACATCTGGAATCTGATGGTAGACAAGCTCAAATCGGGGTGAACAGGGCGTTTCACTTTCTTTCACTTAAAATGTGTTTCAACCAATCATGTCGTGGCGGGATCTGTTTCCTCACTTTCCCTACAATGGATCACTGCTGGAGTGGAGTGAGAGGGTGAGGTAGAGGTGAAGATAGGAATAGTAACAGAGAGGAAGTGTTAGGGAGAGCGGGAGAGGTGAAGTGAGAGAGAGAGCGCGATAGAGTTAGAGTTAGAGAGAGGTAGAGTGAGGTAGAGATAGAGTTAGAGAGGTAGAGTGAGGTAGAGATAGAGTTAGAGAGAGGTAGAGCGAGGTAGAGATAGAGTTAGAGAGAGGTAGAGTGAGGTAGAGTGAGGTAGAGATAGAGTTAGAGAGAGGTAGAGCGAGGTAGAGTGAGGTAGAGATAGTTAGAGAGAGGTAGAGCAAGGTAGAGATAGAGTTAGAGAGAGGTAGAGCGAGGTAGAGATAGAGGTAAATGTAGAGATAGGTAGTTAGAGAGAATGACTCCATCCAAACCAATGCTGCCCTGATCGGTGATGAGGTTTTGGAATGATCGTTTGTACAACAACAACAACAACAACAACAACAACAGCTCGGGGGCAGGGGGGGGGGAGGGCCTTACCGTGGTTGTCGTCCGATTGGTTGAATCCACACAGCTGGCAGATGGAGCGCACCCACTTGTTCATCTCGTCCTCCGTCTCGGCCACCAGGTAGAAGGTGCGGTCGGAGGTCTTGATGTCGAACACGAAGCTGTCCTGGAACTCCTTCCTCTTGAAGGTGAGGCCGGCGTCCACCTGCTCGCAGCAGTGCAGGTCGATGACCCGGATGGGCTTCTTGGAGTGGTCGTTCTTGTAGTACTCCAGGACGTCGGGGTCGCCGCTCATCCGCCCGCTGCGCAGGATGAACCAACGCTTCTTCCACGCCTGGCGAGAGAGAGAGAGAGAGAGAGAGAGAGAGAGAGAGAGAGAGAGAGAGAGAGAGAGAGAGAGAGCGAGAGAGAGAGTTACTGATGGAAAACACTGCCGCCCTCAGTGGCTTACGGTGCAAACACCTTGTTTATCGGCTGGAGCCATCTCGGTGCTACACCTTCGTCTGGCTGATCAGGGATAGCAGAAGCGGTGAGGTGATGTGTCAACGGCACCATTGGGGTTTAAGTTTGAAGATTAGTACTTTAGCGCCCATGGTGCTTCACACTGTCAGTGGTGGAGGAGGTGTGATATCCACCTCCACCCCAACACACTCACAGCACTTGCTGTGAAAAACACAAGATAAACCAAATTAATTCATCGTCTTGTTATAAAGCAAACCCGGTTTGAAACAAAGTGCAGTATAGTATACACTGTTTCAGGGCATGCACACACACACACTAACACACATCCAGATCGATTTAGTCATTTGTCACACAAAGCCTGTCATCGATCGCTGGCTTCAAAATGAAGAAAGATGATGAATGCTCACCAAGTCCTTGCTCGAAGGTTTGGATTAAGCATTCCTTCCCGCTTAGGTAGCGTCAAGCGTTGCTGTGGCAACGACCAAAACAGTTGGAGGAGCTAGGTTAGGGTGCTGGCGGTGATCAAACAGACTATAAGAGTCTTTTTGGTTGGCAGCATGTGGCTTTTAATGTGTGCATGTGTGTTTGTGTGTGTAGCAGGTGTTGTCACTCCTCCAACGTATTTCCTGCGCAGTGATGTATAACCCAACCAACATACCCCCCCCTCCCCAACCCCCCTAAACCCTCAACTTGTCAACAATGCCCCACCCACTCATAAGGCTGGTTAGCTGGAACACTACTGGCATCCAGTTAAATGATTTTGGAGTGAGTCATTCTAATTGGTCCACTGCGGGGGTTTGCTTCATCAATCAAGGGGAAGAGAAACAATGTCATCATCGTCTCCAGGTAAATCAACACAATAAAAGCCTGAAGTAATGACATGGGGCGGGAGACACAATGACTAATTAAAACAGAAAGACAGTTTGAGAACCCTTAACACACACACAGAGAGAGAGAGAGAGAGAGAGAGAGAGAGAGAGAGAGAGAGAGAAACAGAGGACAGGCGCCGGTCGAAGGAGCTGTGTGTGTGTGTGTGTGTGTGTGTGTGTGTGTGTGTGTGTGTGTGTGTGTGTGTGTGTGTGTGTGTGTGTGTGTGTGCTACTGGGGGTGCAGGGAAAGGAAGGCAGACTGCTGGGGGGGGGTTGGTGGGTGTAGTGGTGTGTGTGTGTGTGTGTGTGTGTGTGTGTGTGTGTGTGTGTGTGTGTGTGTGTGTGTGTGTGTGTGTGTGTGTGTGTGTGTGTGTGTGTGTGTGAAGAGGGGGGGGTTGGCCATCTGCCAGTGATGCACTTCCGGTCGGGACTCACATGCAGCTGCTGACACACTGGATCCTGCAGCACCCCCCCCCCATCCCACACACACACACACACACACACACACACACACACACACACACACACACACGTTCGTCAACACAGACACCACCGTGAGGCCAGTACATACTACCAGACACACACACACACACACACACACACACACACACACACACACACACACACACACACACACACACACACACACACACACACACACACACACATAGTACCAGACACACATACACACACACACACATACTACCAGACACACACACACACACACACAATACAATACACACACAGTACCAGACACACATACACACACACACACATATTGCCAGACACACACAAATACACACACACACACACACACACAATACCATCCGCATGCATACTGCTAGACACACACACACACACACACAGATACATACAGTTGGACACACATACACTCAACCACATGCATGCTCCTAACCAGACAGACACACATATACAAAAACCCTATAGACACACAAACAGAACTTTATTCAACCAAATGCCAAACCACACACACACACACACACACACACTTCCTGACTTGCCACCAGGAGTAGAAGACAAAGCTGAAGAACATAAAGAAAGGGAATTTCAGTTGTTTTAAGAGCGTCTGATGTAAAGAACAATAGAGACAGCTGTATGTGTGTGTTTATATATATATATATATATATATATATATATATATATACACGTCCTCCTGTGAGTGTGCGTGTGTGTGTGCGTGCATGCGTGTGTTTGCGTGTGTGCGTGTGACCTTAAAAGGGCAAGGGGTTTCCCCTCTTCGCTCTGTAATCATGCATTTGCATAAAATAAACCCACACACACACTAGGTACAGCTCCGAAGAAGAGGGTCAATATTCAAAAAGGAATATGAATCAAACCTTAAAGTCTGAACACTCAAACAAACAAGGGCGCACTGTAGGGGCGTGTGTCAGCACACAGCGTCTGTGACGTCCATGACGGACGCTGACGACATCTCCGTTCCTTGGTCAAACTTTGTCTTAAGGCTAAGAGTTCCATCACAGTACACATTATTGACACAAGCTAATTTCACTGTGCTACAGTTGCACACAAACACACAAACACACACACACACGACAGACATACGCAGAAGCGAGCAGAATAAATATACACAGGCTCCGGCTTCTGTTTCACGTCAGACACGAAACATGATATCATGGAACGATTTGTCTTGGCGTTTTACCATCCTGATCAGATAATTGTCGGGCACACACCAATAGGTCAACACAGCTATCAGTTCTTACCTAGGTACTGTGGCCTACCGTGTATATATCTACAGCATGTTTGTCGTAATTGTGATGTGGGATTGCTAAATCTGGCCATGTGGTGAATTCGACTGCAAACTGCTTAAAACGTACTGGAAATAACACACAAGATGACACGATCCTCTTTACGAGTTCCTTATTCCGTTGCAGAGCCGACTTCCTTATTGTCACAAGGTCATTGTTACGAAACAACAGGACAAGGATGTGCGGGAACACTTCCACAGAACCACTCGTGTATTCAATTCTATGCTAAACATTGGCTGTAGTGCTGACTGACTGGCCGACTAAACAAACCTTATGTCCTTTTCTGGAGAGGAGATGGGGGAGATTGTTTCATTAAAATCTGGAGTTGTGCCCGGTAGTACAGGGTTAGCACGACCCGCTAGGATGATTCCTGGCAGCCATCGTGTTGACCAAGGAAGCGACGAGGCTTCAAGTACAGTATGGCATAGACAGCTCCTTTAGGTTTTATTATCATGGCTAAGAATAGCAGCAGAGTTTCCACAGGAAAACGACTTGCTCTTGAGATAATGCACAGTTTAGGGTTTTACGAAACACTCTTCTTGGTAGAGGAGCGTGTAAAGAACATGAGATGTATCAAATACATCTGCGATAAGTACACTTTTATGCTTGGATGGTGTCTCTCGCGGTCTCTCTCTCTCTCTCCTTCATACTTTGCTCCCTCTACAATCCCTTCATCTCTCTCGCCCCTTCTTCTCATCTGCCACTCATCTATCTTGCTCTCTGTTCATCCCTCTCTCTCTTTCTCTGCCTCCATCTCTCCTCTCGCTGGCCTGTGGGAATAGCCTGTCTCTCTTGGTCTCTTTCCCCATCTTCCTCCCTTTCCTATTCATCTCCATCCCTCCCTTTACTAGTCCCACTCCATCTCTTCTTCCTCATCTCTCCCTATCTCAGTCTGCCGGTCCACAGAGCACGTCCCAGACCATCCATCACCCAGGCCCGAGTCAGGACCTCCTGGCCTCCTCTCCCTCCCCCCTGCTCCCTCTCCCGGCCTCCTGCCCTTGTCCCCTCACTAAGCTGCCTGTGTGTGCATCGGCCAGTGCAACTGAACCTGTTCGGTCCACTCGCACACGTACACACACGCACGATGGGGACTGATGACAATGGGGTTTCGAACTCAGGACCCTTTCCCTGGAAGTCAAACACTGCGACACAGACACAGACAAATTATATCTTCTTTTTTTTTTTTTTTTTTTTTTTACAATGGTCCATTAGGTATATGAAGATGTAAACCCTTTGTTGTTGTGTGCAATGTTCCTTCTGCTATTTGCCATGTTGGTCCTTATTCCTTCCCACTATGTTGTGCTCAAACCAAGAACAGTAGTTTCCCAGCAGGTAGCTGGTTCCTTGTAAATCCCTCGTAATGCCAGGTCTGGTAGTGTTTATCTGCTGCCGCTAGCCCGCACCCGGAGCCCAGACACAGAGCAAGGTGGGGAGGAAAAACCTCCAATAATACAGCCAAAAACAATGTTGTGTTCCGTGTGACCTCTAAAAATAGATGTTAAAAATAGAGACAAACTGGTTTGTCCAAAGCAGTTCCTTTTGTTTCATCTTATTGTTGAAACGAATACTTCATGTCTGTTTTTTTTCTCCCCCGGTACGAGTACAATTGGAAGAGGTAAAAAAAAAAGATGTTTATTTGAAAAGAAAAGCCGATTCACTTGAGGAAACAATACAAAAACAACACCACCGCTATTGTGTACAGTTAGTCTAGAGACCAACGACTACATCAAAAAAAAATAACCAACAAAAAACGGCAGTCGATTCACTTGTCACGTTTAATTAGTTTACAGTAGAGTTCCCAAATGTAAAAAAAAAAAAGAACCGAGGTCCTATCGGAAGTTGTCTCTACTCATCCGCGGCGTGTTTCTCGCAGTCACGTTGACCCTGGAGCTGGCGCGCCTGGCCAGCCAGCGTCCAGGCAGCGAGCGCGTGCGCGCGAGAGCAGGAAAAACAGTGTGCGGAGCAGCACATCGTAGTATAACATTGTGTCAACACTGGAGCCTGATAACCACAAGTCAACATGTTTTCAAACCAGACGCGCGTGAGCAAACGTGCACGGCTGCGGGCCGCCGCTGGCCACGGGCTGCAGCGGTGGAGAGACGGTGGAAACAACAGAGGAGACGCAGCAGCCCGTCTATGCACGTGCACGGCCACCTGCTTCGGTAATGTTTATTATCACCTGCAGCTGCCTCACGTGCACGCTACACGCATAGATGGATGCACACGCACACGCACACACGCACACACACACACACACACACACACACACACACACACACACACACACACACACACACACACACACACACACACACACACACACACACACACACACACACACACACACACACACACACACACACACACACACACAGCTGGACAAACAGTGCACGTTAGCGTAGAAGCCCTTAACTGCCATGTTTGCGGACATTGTTTTCCGCCCTATCAGGAGTCTTTGTTATGACCGGCTTGGCTGACCTGTGGGGTATACTACGAACCTCGATTAGTGGGTTAGCGAGAGCCAAGGTTAGCTGGGACACGAAAGTCGCTCTCTTTTAGCGTCGCTGTATCACCATGGTGACTTATGCTGTCAACCAAACCTGGTCGGGAGCAGGTTTTCATCTTAGTCTATCACAGGGGTGTCAAACGTACGGCCCGCGGGCCTAATCCGGCCCGGAGTGTAATTTAATCCGGCCCGCCAGATAATATCTAATGTCTATCAGAACTTGCCCGCCGGCATATCGCATTTCAGCGTTAACGCGTTGATGCGTGTCTTGGCGGTAACCATTTCTTATATAGGGTGTATTTAAAGTGAATTCCCTAAATTATAGTACAAGGCAGGTTGGACGTTGCTCATGCATTTTGAAGTCATCATCACTCTATTGGGATTAATGGCAAACAATTCATCATTTGGCATAGTTATTTTATGGACTATATGCAGAATCCTTTCACTTATACGAATTTACACGATTGGCTATTTTTTGCCAGCACGCCTCCCTAGCCAGTATGTGCAATTGTGTTGCCCCTAGCTGTTTTTTTTAAACTCCTCATAGGAGTTGATTATGACTATCTGTTCCTCTTGAGTGAAATAGACTGCTCTTGCTCTATCCATTTTGTAAAGGTGAGTAAAATGACGCGATAAACACCCCTTTCACGTGAATGCCTGTTGAACCTAAAGTGGAAAACCTGGCTCGCCTAATCGAATCCTAAGTGAGAGTCGTGGTACTATTTAACTCTGATCGCGAGTTGCGTCTCTGTCGATCCAGGTTTTCCCAAGAAAGCCTGGGTATGTTCAGCGAGGTTCGTAGTATACCCCACTGAGGGGTATTTCATCAAAGTCGCTAACGAAAGCAGCGCTTAGTTGATTAAGCCCAGTTAGAACTAGCGCCAACTTCCACTTGAGGCCAGGCTAACGTTATTGTGGATTATGGGCGTTCACGAGATATGTAACCAGCCCAGAACCGTGAATGTCGAATCATGGATCAAATGTCCGAAAAGGACCGAGCGGGATCTTTTCCAGCGGCGAACAGAAGCTGCTTGTGGAGGTCTATGAGGAGTACAAGCATATAATAACTCAAAAAGGGAACACCGTAACCATTAATAAAAACAGGGAGGCCGCCTGGCAAAAAAATCGCCGTTCTCTTGGATGCATAAGTAGTATTAAGCCAACAGAATAAAGTATATAACCAACAGAATAAAGTCAGATCGCAGCATTCAGACAACAGCTATGGGCGTAAAATAAATAGACCAGACCGCATAGTTTTTCCTTGTGATTCCACTGTTGATTTATTGGATTTATTGGATCCATGTGTCCATCTCCAGAACTTTGTTTTTGAATGGTGTCTGGATCCCGTCACAATCATACGTCGGCATTTTAAAAACCCTTTCGTTCATTTTCTCCAGCTCTTAAATCTGAGAAAAATGGATGCGTTTTCAAATGTCTCTGCATTAGTGTGAACGTACACACCAACAACGGACGTGTTCTCCTTCAGCCCTCACTTTCTTCCCATGACTCTCCCTGGCCGTCTGTTCATGATCATTCCCTTTGACAACATGACTAAAACTAGCAGTAAGTAGCGCAGACAAACAATCCCTAGTAATTCAATGACGAACGGTTCCTCTTAAAATCTTTGCTTTTCCCTTTCCCACTAACGGGAAAACATGAACGTGTATGAGTGTAGGGTTGAGGGTTGAGGGTTAAGCCTGAGAATCTCATTTGAATGGGACTCTCCTGTACCTGCGTACTAGTCTCTGCATCAGTGATGAAGAGCTTCAGAAGAGCACTTGACTTACACTTTCAAATGCAGCAGCAACAACAACAACAACAACAACAACAACGTGACACCACAGAGCCGGGATTGTCGTCTTAATATAGCGATGTGATGCTCAGAGCTATCTCATTGGCTCTCATGCAGGTCCCAGCGGCATGTCGGTAAGTGATGGGTGTGTGTCTCTGTGTGTGTGTGTGTGTGTGCGTGCGTGCGTGCGTGTGTAGGCAGGGAAGGGATCTTAAGCTTCCAGTTTCAGTCAATACGGTCCCAGCAGGCCGGTGAGTAGTGCACAAGCTTTCTCGTCTCCGATGCTCCATGAAACATTGACGCTAACGACTCCCTACTGCTACCCACAACTACTCTTGTGTTTAGAGGAGGCTGTTGTCAGCCCAGCAGCCTACGCTAGGCTGGCTCTCTGTGGCAACCCCCCCCCCCCCCCCCCCATTGCCTTTGTCTGAACGATAGCCTGCAGGAATGCAATATAGACCTCGGAACGGTTATTGCTCATATCTACGTATATTGCTGCCACCTTGGAAAGTCAGTGACATGTTTGCTGTTCCACTATGTTTAGGATGTTGGTCTGCTCCCGGTTCCTTTAGTCTTGAGTCTTTATTCTATAGTCCCCTAATGAGGGTCGGTAAAGCCTTTTCTGATTCATTTTGAAAAATGCTCCCCCTAACTAAAGTGAAGTTAAAACAGAACTATCAACACAAATAATGGATATAAAATGAGTGTATATAAATATATATATATATATATAACTTCCCAAACAACACCCCGGACAAACATTCTGACAACCCAACCGATGACGTCTGATCGCTGCATTCCAACAATGGATAGCTTTCGGCGGTATAGATACTAAATCTCGGGGATGGGGAGAAACGCAGTTTTGGTTTTGATCGGAAAAGGCGACAGACTTGTAATTCCACTGGTAGAGTCATGAGGAGTCACCGTGGGGATTTATTTATAATCAATAAGCAGGTCACGTATCAGCCAGCGAGATCGGGATCCAGTCACCGTGAGGGAGCCGATTAAATTATCCTCGACGCGTCTCGCAGGAATCTGAATGACACCGAGACTGCCTCCAGGGCTTCCAGAGAAACGATAACTTGCCTGTTCAACACTCGCAGACACAAAGCCGGCTTTGTTATATCAGAACAGCAACAAATACCAAATGCGTTGCTTTCCTGAACAGAGGAAGAGACGAGTAGAAAGCAACACAACACTTTCGAACATCAGGCGTGTCTACGAAAAAACTGAAAAATGGGGCGATTGAACACTAACCACACACACACACACACACACACACACACACACACACACACACACACACACAAACACACACATACACACACACAGGTCTAATACAAAAGCTCCACAAACAAATTGTTGTGAGACGGCTGCTGGTCTGCTTACGCAGGCAGGCGGTCAGCACGGGCGCCACCCAAACACAGCAGCGATTCATTCACTATCCACGTGAAAAATACGCTAAGTAAATCATCCACACGAGATATTAAATGTTTCGACCAACCCTTGTCGTGTCCCATATATATATTTTAATGTGTCTGTGTCCATTTCATTACAAATCGTGAACGCCCACCCAAGCCTTGGCAAGTTCCCGATAACTGTACAACTATTCGTTGCCAAGTTTGTCGTTTTCAGTTTGTGGGTTAGTTTTGGGTTTTGGGTTTCAATGTCTACTCATTGGCTAATTAAGTTGAATAGTTATATATTCAACTGGGGTCGTTTTTTGTTTTACCAGTCTGCTGATCTGGGAACTCATCTGGGAAGTGGCCCGACCAAATTACACCTTGTGGTACACAGGTGTATAACACAGGTTTACACAGGTAGCGGTACTATGCTACGTCATTCCCTGTCTCTTCTAACACCCCTCACTGTAAAGGGTCCATAAATCATGGATATGAAAAAATAAATGATTAGAACAACAAACTTACAAGGCATCAAATAGAAAGTGAAACACACACACACACACACACACACACACACACACACACACACACACACACACACACACACACACACACACACACACACACACACACACACACACACACACACACACACACACACACACTTGGTCTCTCTCTCTCTCTCTCTCTCTCTCTCTCTCTCTCTCTCGTCTGTTACGAAAGGGCTGGCTTCCCCCGGCAGTGTTCATGGCAGGTGTTACTTATCTGTGTTTACATATGCAACGTCAGTTTACGTCCGCCTGGGCTGAGATAAACCCCAAATGGATCTTGGAAAGCCAGGGGAAGTTTCTAGAAGGTCTTTTACAGTTTACACAGGGGGCTCTCTCTCTGGGCTCCACCGCGCTCCGTCGCCGCTGACGCTGACCAGGGCAGCTGCTTCCAGAGACAAACGTTTACGACACGCGTTTCTGCAGAACTTCTAATTAATACAGCTCGCACAAAAAGCCTGTGCCAACAGGTCACACCCCTGTGTGTGTGTGTGTGTGTGCGTGTGCGTGTGTGTGGCGGCTCTCGCGCTGGCCCTGAGGAGATCCAGATGCCCATTGGTTTACAGACAGAAGTGAGGCCTCCGCCTCAATTCGGAGTCACGACACTAGCACACAACACAAGTAACAGAAAAACCATACCAGTACACACCATGAGTACACAAAACAAGTACACTACACAACACACCGAGTCCAACTGGGTCGTCTCCAGCTGACACTCCGTCTTCCTCATCAACACGTTTCCTGTTCTGTTAGTCTGCTTCTTGCTCCTTTTAAAGTCTTTCATCTCTGAATAAGGGTCTGTAAAGCCCCATTTCGAACCATTCTGATGAAAGTCTACATACACTGTAAATAGTTTAGACTTTATAGTTAGACTTTTTCTGACACTTGCCTGGAATCGATGTGAAACAATGACTGGACCCTACATTAACACTGAGTCCACTCTCAACTACTGACAACACAGAGCTGGGCTTCACTACACATCATATGGAGAAACAAATGGAATACAACTTCAAACTTCCCAAGCAATTCCTCAACACACACACACACACACATGGTTTGTGTAGAAGCTGCGGTTAACCTTGGCAGTGTGGAGGTCAGTGGAGATTGTTTCACGTGAACTTCTAAGAAGACGTCTTGTTTCTCTGTCACGGCTAATCACAGCTACAACAACCCCTCCTGCTTCACCTCCGTCTGCACCTTCTTCCAATCCCTGTCCTTTGTTGTCTGTAGGGTCTGGCTGGCTCTTATCAGTGAGTGTTGTGTCTTGCAGCCCAAGGTCAGGGCTTTAACTACAGGTGGGGGAAACCCAAGCGGAATGATTCTTCAGTTTGATTAAATTTAAATCTCACTCCTCTGGAATTCGTTGAAGGTTAAAGCCTCTCGTTTTCAACTGGAGGGTGTTTTGGTCTGACTCCGGTGTGTATGTGTGTGTGAGTGCGAGTGTGTGTGTGTGTATGTGTGTGTGTGTGTGTGTGTGTGTGTGCGTGTCCAACCCCGATATGATACCGCCTTTTATCAAGCTACATGCGGCTGTGTGTGGGTTCCAAGGATTCTCAAAACAGCCCAGAGGCATCATGGGAGAGCACTGTGAAACCTCTAGTTCTTATAGCAGTGTTGTGCCTATACAGATCTGCCCTTTGGCGCTGTCTTCTATGGTTTCAATACCACTAAATCTCATGGATTCAATATCACGGTCATGGATTCAAAATTAGATGGATTTAATATCACAAATCGCATTGTCTAACTCGAGACACCTCAGTCGTATCAAATTGGAATTCACACAGCGTCAAATCAGGGATTATGCCGAAAACAAAGGCCTTCATTTCCTGAGATACGCATCTACTGAAACAGGTTCTGTAGCGCTGTTCCAGGACCATGCAGGTCACTCATTGCACATGCCTTTAGACAACTTACTAAGCACCGCTGGCTCTGTAACCTTGCAACACTGCGAGGCACGGAGGCAGTAATATAGCCATAGCGCTTGATGTATTTTGTTATAGCGTTTAGATGTTCTCTATTCAGCTCGTAAACGTCGGTGACTCTTGCATGCATCACTGCGCTGTGGAACATGACTCAGCCAATCACAGCGGCCGAATGAAAGCCGACCCTGTGTGTGTGTGTGTGTGTGTGTGTGTGTGTGTGTGTGTGTGTGTGTGTGTGTGTGTGTGTGTGTGTGTGTGTGTGTGTGTGTGTGTGTGTGATGACATCACAAGTGCAATCTCATTTAAAACCTCACAGCAGTCGCTCTCTATTTCTGAGACCAGCACAAAACCCCTGCAGCACATCCCCCCTCCCCCCTCCTCCTCCTCCTCCCCCCACCACCCCCCTCGGCTCCAGCACCAGTACACATGAGCAGCTCTATTCACAGCAGGTCTATCATCATGCGTTCATTAATTTGGAAGGAAGAGCGTTCCCCTTAATCAAAAGTCATTGTATCATTTCCTCTGCTTTTGTCCCATCTATACTGCCACTGCTGCCACAGGGATTACATGCCGTGCTGAGTGAATCCGTACATTATATTCTGCATCGATGCTCACTAAACACTCTTTCCACGTCAATGGCAGAAGCCAACCGCCGTTTCCTGGCAGGGTTTCTTGGGATGACAAGATTGTGCCGATTTTTTTGTACCCGTATGCAAATCGTACAAAACGGCAGACTCTTTTCATGTCCAAATGTGCACAAAAAAGGTCCACTGAATTGCCCGCTTCCTCAATGGTTTTCCCAGGGTGAGTAACCAACTGCCTGACCCAAACATGACTGACACACACACACAGAACCCTGTCTCCGATGCCCCCCCCCCCCCCCTTCACTGGAGAAGACACAGTTAATCTTTCAACATCCAGACCATTACCGCTTTCATAAAATGGTTTTGATATACAAGTCAAAGTAAATCACAATGGTCCTTCCGAAGCCAAAAGCGACTTGCGTCCCTGAAGTCAGCTGCATTAAGGAGCGGGTAGGAGGTTTGGGCATCTTGCTTGAGGGTTGCTGACGGGTAAGGCTGCGGATACTGGTGAGCAAACCCAGAACCTTACAGGCCGCTGCGGCTGCAACACACTAACCAGTACTATCATTCCCCCTGCTTGCTTTTAGATGCGCTGTGAGATGTATGCAGATATAGGGAGTCGACTGCATGCTAAAGACATGATCCAAATACTGGACCTCTTTATCTAATTTACTGTAATCTCTTTATCATAATGTAACCATTAGGTCCACTAAATATTAATCCAGTGCTCTTTTATTTAGTATAAGAAACAATCTTATGTAAGAAGAGAGTTCTTTGACGTTGTAGGGACATCCAAGTCAGTTTCCCAGAGCATAGAGGTTATTTTTAAACTCCGGCTTTCGATTGGTTGGATGGGTTGAGTCAAGGGCAACCGGGAAGCATTTGGAAACTATTGGCTGAGTGTTATGTCAACTTGTTGGGTCACAGACCCACTGTCCCCAGCAGGGTGGATTGGCTCAAATGTTTAAAAAAACCACAGGGCTATCCAAAACAGCTGTTGACAATGCGTGCAGATCTGATCTTATTCAATCACATTCAATCAAGCTCTGGAAGCCTTCCTCCCCCTCCTCCCCCTCCTCCCCCTCCCCATGACAGCCTCACCTTGGGCGGACTGGGTCAGCCCAAGGCCACAGTGTTCCTACTTTACTGAGCCCTTAATCACAAGACAATAATCAATCTAATTTCCCTTACAGCCCTGCTGCCAGACTATTTTGGGAGAGGGGACAAAGGCTTCTGATTGATGCGGATACATTTTTACATCTGCAGGACGTTTATAAAACCTAATAAACCACACACACACACACACACACACACACACACACACACACATACATACAGACACACACACACACATCTAGGCACTTCCTGTAGGTTACAGGAAGAAGGAAGTCTGCCAGCTGCTGTTCTGGTGCCGTCATCATCACATGATGGACAGAGAACACACGTTGGACGGAAAGAAATGAAAGACCCCTATCGAAAAATAAAAAAGGGATCATGGCAAATGACAGGAAGTGGAAGTTGTAAAGGAGTGCTTTTTCATCCAAAAATGGAGGCTGTCATCAAAGGTGTGTTGCATGAGTTAGATGTCCTGACGGACTAAGAGAAGGACTGAAGCTAATAGGAAGCACACAGACACAGATTTGTTGAACCACCCCCTACCCCTAATATTGTGTGTGTGTGTGTGTGTGTGTGTGTGTGTGTGTGTGTGTGTGTGTGTGTGTGTGTGTGTGTGTATTGACCTTGGAGTCAGTGGGAACTGTGGGCTGACCTTTGACCTGTGAGGGCACAGACTTCCCAGATCCCCTCCGCACAACAACATCCTCACACACACACACACACACACACACACACACACACACTACTATTTAGTCATTTTGTTTTTACCCAAAGCGGGGATTTCACATGCATGTCATTAAGGAGCAGGTAGGGTTGCATCCTAGTTCAAGCATGCCTACAGCTTCAGGCTGTAGACATCGGTGTTTAGTACTGAAGCTATGTGTTGACTTTTATGTTGTAAAGAAAGCAGGAGGAAGGAGTGGAGGATGGCTGCAGGTGCTAAAGGAGGAGTTGGTTTACATATCAGTTTAATCATTAGTCAGTTCTGCTGCATGTGAAATAGAAATAATAAGACCCTGCTTCAGGGGCGTAGGGGCGTGTGTGCGTGTGTGCCTCCAGGCGTCTGTGTACGTGTGCGTGCCTTTATGTGTGTGAGAGCCTGGCGGTGACGGTGATTGTACAAGTGATCAGACACGACGGTGATGTCACCGGGCACGCCGTGGGCTGCTGGATGCTCTCGAACGCTTTAGGGTCGAGACGTGCTCTGGATGACATCATCATCGACTGTAGTATTGATTGACACACATGGCGGGGGTGTGTGTGCGTGTGCGTGTGTGTAAATGATGGAGGACACCCTAAATCAAACATGCGTGAGTCGCACTGGGGGGGGGACGTGCAGCGGTCATACTCCTAACCAAATTACTCAACACTGCGTCATACACGACCGCTATTCTTAGAGCTATTGTTGACTCAGACCTTGTTACCTCCGAGCAAAATGGAGCGGACCTACAGTATGTGTTTCCACTAATGGAAAGAATGCGTAAATGCAAATATTATCTATTTAATTTGCTCACAGGTGACGAAGAATACGGATAATCCGGCCAGCGAGCTGGTTATTTCGATTTTAACGGTAGGGGCTCACAGTCGATTTAAATGAGCGTCCTAAACTAGCAACTTACTGAAAGATGCCCAAAGGTGGAGCCTGCGATCATGGACAGAGATCGAACCCAGTGCCTTTAAACTGGGAGTCAGATACAGCTACCACTACACTATCCAAGGTTGGTGATCGAACAGAAGTAGCTCATTCTGGCCATTGTTTACAACCAGCATTCAGACCACGCCCCCTAACACATCCAACACCTCGTTAGCCACATCGCCGCAATGCCAGCCCCAAGTCTCGGCAGTGTCACCAAATGATCAGCTCTCCCAAAAACATAATGTTCTATCCTTACAGATCATGCACGCCTGTGTCTGTGTATGTCTCTGAATGGGACAATGACTAATTTGATTACAGAGAAAGTGAGCTAGTGAGAGAGTGACACAGGCCAGACACAGACCACCACCCCCATAACCACAACCAAACACCACCTCCGCCCCCACAACGTCCAGGTCACATGACAGTCAGTCTGCAACAAGGATCATGTGATTGAGAAGCAAGATAAGACATTGTTGTGGTTGGGAAGCATGTTGAGGAGAAGGAGGAGGAAGGGGGAGGGGGAGGAGCAGGAGGAGGAGAGTCAACAGCATGGGTAAACACTCGGAGGGGGTTGAGGGAGGACAAGTCATGCTTGTTGCTCAGCATACACGCACCCTCGCCGGTTTCCCTCCCCGCTCCTGGGAGGCCTCAACTGCCACTTGGTGTTGGGCTGCCGGGGTTTGCATACCATTTGCATGTTAGCCCCGCGGCAGGAGCTAGCAGTCACAGCACGCGGTTGCATAACCTGCACTCACAGAGCCCCCCCCTAGCCTAT
>NC_140274.1:15850221-15915390 GCF_964030765.1 Micromesistius poutassou
CGAAGACGGGGAGGTCTCCGCAGTGCTTCACCAGGAACTTCTCATGCTCCGTCTGGAGGTCACTGCCCCACTGGAGGTCAACAACAGGTCAATGTGGTCAAAGACACAGGACTGTGCACAACACCTGAGTGCACAACACCTGAGTTGTGCACAGGTTTACACAGGTGAATTCAGATACGTCCTTGAGGGGTAGAGGTTAGGCATATTTTTTCTTCTGATCCCTATATATCAGTAAAATTAGTTTGAGAAACAGATGTATCGCTTACAGTTGTTGGAAAGACGAACTTGTGTGAGGATCGGTTGAGGATGTCAATGGCTTCTGTGTAGCTGATCCTAGGTCACATTCAAATAAAGGGATTTCAACAGTTCCTCACACACACTTAGACACAATGTTCGGTTACACACTTAAACAACATTTAAACTTTAAATATTATTACAATCATTAGGTGTACATGTTTTTATACAGCACTTTGCATCTTAGATTTTAAATATAGGGTTAGGGTTAACAAAATATAACATGAAAAATATTCTCCAATGATTTTTTTTTGCTGTTTATTACGTGTTTGTACTGTTGTGGTAGACATTACTTCAAGTATTTAATTCCCTTAATAATAAAAAATAATAATAATTAACCGCATTTCTATAGGACTTTTCAAGACACAAAAGGCACCTTTACATAATGAGTGTAAGTGTGTCTTCTGCTCACTGTTCTATTGATGTGCACATGACAAAAAGGTTTAAATGTTATGTGTTGTTGAGGTTAGTGATCATGTTGTTGTCACTCACACAGTGAAGCTCTTCTTCAGCATGGCCTCCACTACGGCCTTGGATCAGGGACGAGAGAACAGATTTAGAAACGAGACCTTAGTTAGAGATATTTTGGTATGGAGGTCCCATTAAACCCCACTTCTGTTCCAATACAAATCAATGCATTTCTCGATACCTTACTTTGAGTGTAAACACATTTATGTACAGTTGGAAAATATATATATATTTAGTTTAACTTTTTTAAGTATATATAAATAACAAGTATGACAAATACAAACCATAGCTGAACAGAAAGAAAAACACAAATTTCTGATCTGTATTTCAGTCGGGACCTAAAAAGTACTTGGGTTCGCTACCAAGCCCTATTGTAGTGTACAGTGTGTACTACATGATCACTACTCATCATGTAGTTTCCAGTACCAGGTACCTAGTACGTAGCAGCCCAGATCATCATACTGAACCCTGGTAGTACCCAGGAACTACCCACCCTGTGCCCGGGAGAGACCCGCTGGTGAAACAGATCCATGTCTTCAGAACACCGGTTCAAGACCTGCTCCGTAACACTGCGGAACAAGTCCTCCATCACCTGTTAAACAAATCCAACCCCCAAAACCAACCCCCAGTTGAGTAAGGAAGACCCGGATCTTGGAATACACTTAATCAGTCCCATCCCGGGTAGGGGGTGTGTCTAGACTAATAGTAGGGGTGGCATAGAATAACACCGGTCTACAAACACTAACTTTTTATAATAGGCTAGAGGATTCATATACCTCCCAAAATGAACTGAATGAATGAAGTATCTGATAGATCATTCCATAAACTAGGGGCACAGCAATGTGTCCAATACAAAAATATTGTGTAGCAATATACTTCAAATACTTTCAAATGTCAGATTGATTTGGGTTACTAAACAAAAATTGGGGGGAAGACACACGACCCTGTCCCTAGGGCTCCTGTGTTAGAGGAGGAAAGCCCACCTTGGTGAGGTCTTCCAGGGACTGTGTAAAGGCCAGCTCGGCCTCCACCATGTAGAACTCAGCTAGGTGGCGCCGGCTCTGGGAGTTCTCGGCTCGGAATGTCGGTCCGAACGTGTAGACCCGGGAGAACGCCCTGGGAAAGAAGAGGGGGAGAAGAGATAGAGAGAAAGAAAGAGAAAGAGAGAAAGAAAGAAAGAAAGAAAGAAAAGAGAGAATAAAGAGAAGAGAGAAGAGAGAGAGATTGTCTTTGATTTTGTGACTTAAGATCTTCCGGTTCTGTGTCTAAAATACAGACGATGATAAGAGAACAGTGATTTACACACACAGACTCACGCAATGAATATTATTAGACCTGGTCTCTTCAAACACATATTGAGCGTTCTCTTCAGTACAGGTGGGTGGGTGGCTGGATAAATGGATGGATGGATGTGCGGTACGATGGATGGATGGACGGATGTTCATACCCTGACATGACCTCTAGATGCAGTTGACCAGATACTGTCAGGAAGGCAGGAACTGAGAAGAAGTTCTGGTCTGGTTCCTTCGTCTGGCCAGAGGGCTGTGGTAAACACAAAAATTCATACAAACATGAATGCAAATGCATCAGCTTGTTCTAGTAAGATTGCCAAAACATTAATAAACAAAATTTAAAAAAAAAAAACTCAAATGAAGACTACCGAAACAGCACCAAACACAGGTTATTCAACTGTAGTTTTAGATGTTCTGTTTAAATAATTGTTTTTAATACACAATGGCTGGTTGATTTTAAATTTGAATGACACTCGCCTCCACCTGGAAGAGTTCTCCTGCTCCTTCACAGTCGTTGGAGGTGATCACTGGAGTGTGAATCTGGACAAAGCCTCTTTCCTTTAGGAACCACAAGAAGAGATACATTTGGTGTTGCTGCTCAGCTTTCTAACTGAGATGTCCCTCATCTAACTGCCTAGAAATTATGAAGACTGTGATCCCTATTTAGTTGCACTTTAGAGCGTTTGTAGGGTTAGGGCGGGTCCTTAAATGTGGGCCTGTGAAGCCCATGGACACTGTTAATGTAATTAAGGGATACAAATAAAACTTAAATTGACTTGATGGCGTTCCTCACCGTGAAGTGGGAGTGGACAGCCGCTGAGGCTGCGCTTCTTATTCTCATCATGGAGCTGAAGACGTTGGTTCTGCATCTCATGTGAGGATATTGGCGGACATAGTCAAGGCCATGTCTCTCTTTGATTTTAAATGGAAAGTCCTAAAAGAAAACAAAAACAGAGTGATCACTTTAGGGTCCAATGGCGATGGCACAACATACATTATCCAGACAGTGTCACTGTGTCTACCCATTAAGTGTGTCTCACGGGAACTAATTACAGATTAAGATTAAGATTACAGAAGATACATTGTGTTTACCAGAGTGTCACATTCTCCGACTACATTGATTCGGTCAGCCAGCAACTCCACTGGCTGCTTCCTGCTTGGGCTTTTCTTCAGACAACCGGTGACTTCCACAGCACTCCCAAACGTCAGCAGGCTATAAATTAAAACAGAATTACCAGAGGTCGGACGATGCTGTGAAGACACACATCCACACAAACATATATAGATTAAAAACACTCACGCGTCACTGAGCTCAGAGCTGGCGACTATCTGCAGTGGCTGCAGACAGCTTCCATCGTTCACATGCACAAACAAGTTATCCTTTTGAGACCTGACGGACCGAACCCAACCCTTGGAATTGAACAAAACAATAGAGCCATTAAAGATATGTGTCATCTCTCAGATACAGTATAACATCTACATCTACTTGTATAGTAACATTTATATTGTAGTGTTTGCAAAATGTTCTGAATTCATATGATGCAATATAATTATCTCTATATAAATCCCACAATGTTTTGCATTGCATGATGTAGCCTTACCATAGAAGCTCCAGTAGTGCATAGTATCCAATGCAATGAAATATAATGTCGGTTCTATATAGTTACAATACGAACAGATTTTCTCTCACATTAATTGGAAACGCATACATTGGATGGTAACCATAACAATAGTTCATATAAAACGCTGTACCTGTACTGTGATGTTGGATCCCACATCTGACCCTTCAAGTGCCTCTATTACTCTCAGCCTCTTTGGTGACTTCTTGCAGTAATGCCGAATACTACATAGCACTATCCTCCGAGATAAGGACACATTCAACACAACATCTACTGCTTTAATAGCGGCGTTAAACATCGAGTCTGCTAAGATTGATACGTTGGATGAATTGCCAATTTATGACAATGGTTATTATTAAATGTTTATTTTGTATAGTTGAGCATCACCGGTGACTTTCACGTTGTGTCCTGCCTGACAATCACTTCCTGTTTAGGTATGTTGCTGCGTTCAAGTCATGTGGGACTGAAAGCGAGTTCAACACCCGAAAACTGTAATAATAGGATTGTTACAGAGTGTTTAACATCAGTCGGTAAATGCAAAACGGACACCACCAAGTCGCCCTTTTCCCGCGTGTTTTTGAAAGTTGTGGAAACAGTGTCAATGATCCAAACGGCGTTAAACTTGGATTTGTTTGGATTGCACATCGGTTAGCCGGAACGCAGCTTATTCTCATTGGCGCGCCTCAGTCACAGGGGTTTGGTGCCCAACCAATGGCAGTATTTAAATTTCCTACAAAAAAGGCTTGATGGCCAAGGGAACTGTAGTTTTCTTGGTTGGAACAAATTAAATCCAGACATTCCCCCTACTGTCACTATAGAATATTGCAAATCATTATGTTTACTTATTTTTCATGATGAGGTATTTTCGATACCTTAAATGATAACCTTTTACAAGCTGGAATGTTAATGTCTACTTAATGTTCAATTTAAAATTATTATAACAGTGTAGAATAGAGATGCAATACGAATAAGTTTCTCATGTTATTGTTTTTTATATAGGCTTAAATTATAAATACATTTACTTAAAAATATATTCATCATATTTTATCCGTTTGCCTAATATTATATTTTCTTGTTTCTTTTGAAGTCCTCTCAAATCCGCCGGATGTTTGTGCAGACTCATCTAATGAAGCTTTGGTTGGCCAAAAATATAACAAAAGCTGATTTTACAGACATGGCCATAGTTAGTAGGAAAAAACATCCAGGCATGAAGCTGTGATTCATCAAACACAACGAGAGGTAAAGAGACAACAATAACAGGCCCTTGTAAACTGCGTTGAATCTTGCTTATTTAGCTGGCAGCAGTCTAGTGGTGCATAACACCCTGTAATCCAATAGCAGCGACTCCCGTGTCTTTCTAATACGCTCCTAGGAAAGGAAACAGCCTATATCAGATCACATCAACAATACAATAAAATGCCACCGAAAATTACCCACTTGGCCTTGGCTGTCAGACCGAGAGGAGGAGGATAAGAAAGATGAGAGAGAGCGGAGGAGGGTGGAGGGAGGGAGGAAAGAGTGAGGGGATGATCAGAGGAGGAAGGGAGGGGGATGATGGTGTGAGGACAGAGGGGGATGATGGTGGGAGAAAGAGGAAGTATAGAGAGGGAGGGGATTAAGGAAGGAGAGAGGGAGAAGAGAGTGGGAGGGAGGCGGAGAGAGGGAAGGGATTGAGGGAGAGAGGGGGATGATGGAGGAAGGAGGGTGGGTGGAAGGAAGTGGGGAGGAAAGAGGGATGGGATGGAGGAAGGAGAGAGGGAGGGGAGGATATAGAGGGAGGATGGAGGGAGAGATGGTGGGGATGGAGGGAAGGGGGTGATAACACATAATGGCCTCACTGTCTCCCCCTTTGGCGTCCATCGCCACTAACATGTTGTCAGTAAGTCAACAGGGTCAACGCTATTAATTGCCTTCCGCGTGACTGTTGGAATTATACACACTAAAGTGTGTGTGTGTGTGTGTATGTGTGTGTGTGTGTGTGTGTGTGTGTGTGTGTGTGTGAATGAGGTTATAGTGTAGGATGACACAATGGTAGCACAGTCTCCTTGCACGTTGGCACATAGATTCAGACGTATTTCAGTTAAGCTACCACAAGGGCAGTGGTTGTTCTGAGTTAAATATACACGTTGTATAAGTATTATATCAAGATAACCTCAGATTGTATTAACTTCAAGATATTGTTGAAAGTGTAACACAATCTATCAGTTTTTTGTTGGGAAATATGTCCAATATATTTACCTCACCCCGACACCAGAGGGCACTCTCACTCCATAACACTCTTCCGTTCACTCCTGCCAAGATATATAAGGGAATACATCTGAGTGGTTGCCACCAAGCTATTTATTCTTCTAACATGCCGAACCTCCAGTGTTTGCGTAAATGGAATCCGGCATTATTTCCCTTCACAATTATAGAGAATATATAATGCAACGTGCCCAACGGTGCTTATCGGCAGTCTTGCCAGATGACAGGGTTACAGACGAGATGGGGTGAATCCAGTACACAGTTTTCTATGGAAGGCCATTTAGTCGAGGCAAACGTGTGGCGTTCCATTGGCCTCCGACTTTATTTATGTGCGATGCGTGTAATTTCTTTTTTTTTGCTTTCTCTTCTCAGGGTCGACATCCGACACATTCAGTCGTAGCCATCGTGCACGTGAGACACGGAGGCTTCTGATAGTGCATTACGTGGTCTACATCCTCTCGATCACGAGAGAGAGAGAGAGAGAGAGAGAGAGAGAGAGAGAGAGAGAGAAAGAAAGAAAAAGAGAGCGAGAGCCACAGAGAATGAGACAGAGCAACAGAGACAGATACAAGCCAGAGAGAGACTTTTGGAAAACATTTGTTCCTTTGTTTACAAGCCAGAGAGAGACTTTTGGAAAACATTTGTTCCTTTGTTTGCGTCTTTTAAGCCAATTTTCTCAAAATAAAATACAACCATACTGCTATAAAATCCTTTAGTCAACTCCCAGGAGTGCAGTGAAGACTGCAGATTCACTACGAAGACGCATCCTCAGCCTCAGGTAGGGAAATAGTTGGCCCTGGGCTGGGTCTGATGACATCCCTTATTTGCTCTTAACAAACGTGTTATAAAAATCAATAGGTGGTTAGTCAGCAAAACAAAGGGTTGTGCTTTCAACAAAAAGGGGGCCTTGTTCTAAAAAGCTGGGATCAGACAGGCGGACACCTAGGGACCCGCATGCCCTGCACCCTGCCACCTCCACATCAGCGTATCGACAGAAGTCTGCCCTGTCATTAATTGGAGCAGAATATTCTGGATTCTCACACGCATTGATTTTTTTCAGCACGGCTCGTTAAGGGCTGATTAGACCGTTATAGCGGTGTGATTTCAGGGGGGTAGGGGGGGCAGTGATGGGGGGGGGGGGGGGTGCCGGTGGCATCCAATCACACATGCAGCGGTGACGGGGGAGTTAGAGAGAGAGAGGGAGGATTGGTGTGCACTCTTCACTCAAGGTATTATTACAATTAGAGACACTATTTCTCTGCACCTATCAGCCTATAAAACGCTGATGACTTGTGTTGTTAAACACAAGTCACCTCACACACACACACACACCTTGTGGATGTTAGAGCTACCCTTACTATTCATAAGACCCATAACAGTAACAATTATCAGCAATAAGACTAAAGATATATAGACCTTTTCTTCTTCTTTTCGTTTTCTGTTCATGTGGTTTTGAAATGGTCATATATATTTGACCATACCGTGATAGATTCCACTCCCGTACGCTCATGCTTAGCCATACAAAGGCTAATTTACTCCCTTGTTGAGATTATATGGAAATAGTTTGATATAGCGACACTACTACTGTATCTCAGTTCTTCTTTTCATTTTGTTTCCGTACAGGAAAAAAAATCTGCAGCACCAAGTCCTATAGCTCGACACTTCACAAAAGTACCAACTTTTCAAACGTACCGATCATCAAGCGAGCCAAGATTTATCCCAGAGAGGAATGGAGTATTCTGTATGATTCCATCAAGTCAAAACAAGATTTAACTAAAGCCAACAAAGCATCAAAACAAAACTGAAGCAACTGTTTGACTTTGTTATTTCTCAATCCTTGTATCCATTAGGCATGGGGAATTCACCTCCCACCCACCGAGGAAATTGACAGTGACGGTGATGGTGTTAATGATGGTGATAGCGACCAATGGCGACGATGAAAGCAAATTTTAACAAAGCACAGTTGGTACAGTTGGTACGCATAATAGTTTTGAGTTAGGCTGCTTTTTGAGGAGACGGTTGTTAAAAAAGATTTAGAGAGATCATTAAGGCTATTTCACTGATTTACTGAGCCTTTTGTACCATTATTTGTTTTCAACTTGGATTTCGTCCCACTTGGAATTTTATATTTACTTTGAAACATCAAGGATTGTTCGTGTCCATAGCACTGACTCCTCACACACCAAACGTTTTGTTTTATACCTCCATAATATCGATTTTTTTCATGAGATTTAAAATGTGAAATTCAAAAGTAAAAGGGCAATAGTAAAATAGTGTTCCTAATTATATCCCATGAACCTATCCTCACACAGCAGTTTTAGTTTTTTATCCACTAAACATGCTTGTCCCAATATATAGCAAATTCAATTTCCATGTAGGCCTACAAATGGACAGTGCTAATATGAAACACCCATTGCTACCTAATGAGGGACACAACACAAGGGGGGGGAGATTTAGTTGGAAATAATTTACTTTACTCTGTTTTGTAAACACTGTGTTACTAAGAAAAATTAAAGTGCATCCCAAGTGTATTATGGATTGGCTAATGGGTCGCACCAAACGTTCTACTCTCTACTAGCCGTCTAAGTGATGCAGTATTTTACCTCCCCTCTACACATCTCTCCTTCAGCTATGATAAGTCTGTCTCAATCACAAGAATATTGCCGCGGCTTACTCTTCATATAGTTGGATACATTCGGAGCTGGAGTTGTTCTTCTTTATGAAATGAAAATGTACAAAAGTACCAAAGCCCAGAGGACAAGAGAGTTATTAGTGATGCCATGCTAGTATAAATGGAGCTCTTGTTCCCCAAGTACTGAGCGAATGTTGAGTTATTGAATGTTTCATATGGTATTTTAAAGGATAAAAATGTCCTACACATGTATATTTGATCAGAAAGGTCAGAGTGCCGTAGCAACCTGTGCCCAGCCGCGCTTCCTTAATCAAGGGCACAATGGCCATCGGAAATGTTGTATTAAACCCCCTCCCATCTGCCACACACACACACACACACACACACAAAACTATGAAGCTAGCAATATCACTGTATTGTGGCTGATACTGGATGACTTACTATAACTATTCTACGACTACTATTCCCATAATGCTTTATTCTCCCAAAAAAAAACATGGCCTAAACCGCACCAAAGCCTTAACTAAACAAACTCCTCTTGAAACGCTAAACACAGGTTACATCAGCGATGTCGTGGTGTCCGATGCTGCTACAGCCCCAAATATTTTATGAATAGTCAGTAAAAAAAAGAGAAAAAGAAAGAATCTGTCATTCCGATCATGCATTTAATCCCTCAAATGATATACCGTTGATCAAAATTGAGTAGGTTTTGGGTCCTCTGTGTCATCCAAGAAGCAGATCTACTTCACACTACTCTCTACGTGCACATTTTGACAGACAGACAGAGGAAGAGAGAGAGAGAACCAAGGACTTGTCATTGAATAGCGTTGCATGAACTGTATCTGAAAATGCTTTTGAGGTACACATTAAAAATGTTCAACGATTAAGACATGTACTTTGACTAAGAGGCTAGAAAGCATAAAAAAGCATAACATTTAGGTCCCCCCCCCCCCCCCTCCTACAGTGGCCTAGGCTAAGCCCTGAATATCTTAAAATCCTACAAACGCAGCTGGGTTAATGTCTATCCTCAATTAATTAGCAGAGGAGGGACATAGAAAATCTGTGTCCTCTCCAGAATTTGAAATCAATCATCTGGTTTGGCTAATTAGCAGATTACCCCAGCTCAGATGTATACATAATGAGTGAAATCTGGCCGGCACAGAATAAAACATTATGGTTTACAGCTGGACTTTTGTAGCATACCTTTTGAGTTGATATTTCCTGCCTATTCAACAGTTTACCAAAACGTATCTGACCATAACATGACATTTTTCGGCTCTCCCTCATATAAAGCTTGGCAGGGTGGAGGCTAACACATGATTTCAGATCCCATTCCACCTACATTCAGATGGGTGATGACCCATTTGATTCTGAAACATGTCACCTTGCGGAAGTAAGACGCTGAAGGCCACTCCAGGCTGTCTGCAAGTTGGCTGATTGCTTATTGGTTACAGCTGGGCTATCTCTACGTCTGATTGGACTTGGCTGGGGAAGAATTGGCGAGGCCACGCCCACAGGAGCCTGCCAATGAGAGGTCATCCCTGGTTTTGGTTTGTTATGATTGGCTAAACTTCAAAGAGTCCTTCACATTAAAGCAACGTTATATAATACAGGGGCTGGAAGTAGTTAGTGTATCGTGCAGAAAAATCATGAAATTGTACATATTATCCGACACCGCCCACAAAAAACATTAAAGTCTAAAACACAAAGAGAAATACAAACATAATACAAATCGTGACTATAAGTTATATTGTACAGTGAAACTATAAGTTATCCAGAAACATGGTTTCAGACAGTGTCAGCCTTCTATGGAAAGGAAATACAACACCTCTACCAGGATTACCAGCACCACCACCATCATCATCATCATCACCCTTACCATCATCATCATCTATCGCTAGCAGTGGTTCTAGGCCAGCCAAGCTAAAACTGCCGCCTCACTGTTGTGTGCAGTGTTTGCTTAAGAACTGTAAAAATGAATTAATATTCATTGAGTTTTCTCTGACAAGCCGAGAGCCGTCTACGGTCTCCATAGAGGCATCTGCTGCCTCAGTGGACATCGAAGCTTAATTTAATTATTCATTATCTTAGTTTATCAAGGCAAAGCAACTGGCCACTAATTAGGCATAAAGAAATGCGTTGCCTTGGGTTTATATTATTATGTGTATTTTTACACTCACAGCCTCACTTTAAAAAAATTAGAGGTTCAATCACAGCGTGTTCTGGCTTATTCAGGACACTATTGTTTTCATGATCATAAATAAAATAATGTGTCTAATCCACTAGCACATACGCTTCTTGTTAGAGAGGTCCCAATGAAGTCACATGGTCACAATGCAAACACATTATTTCAATCGGAGTCCATAATCACATAGATTCATGTCAGCCTATAAATGTTTAAACCATGTGATATTGTATACCTGACGATGCCTGTTCCTTTTGCTTTGAGTTACAGACATTGCAAATCGGGGAAAGTAAAGTAAGATGCAAGATGAAGGGTGTACATTAAATGACAGTGGATTATGTGTTATATATTATACTGTATTATAATATGTAATATATACACCACACATAAACCTATACAAGCACTCGTTTTTTGGCCTACAGTAAATAAAGCCATAAAAAACTGATTAAATTCCCGAAAGCAAATGATTAAGAATGATTTACAAAATTTAAAGAGTCATAATTAAGTAAAAAATGATTTTTAAAAAGAGAGTAGTCATAATGACTTTATGTCATAATTACAATAAATCCAAAAGAGAATCGGTATATTGACTTCAATTCATAATAAAATGTAGGCCTAATCAAAAAGTGAATGGTCACATTGACTTCACGTTACATTATTTTCTTTGACAGCATCTAAATGCATTCTACACGTGTGACAATTTGGTTTAAAAGACGCACACTAAACCCAACAACCCGAGGTGTCATAGAAACGCGTGTGGCAGATTTCATCCTCACTCGAGAGAGAGAGAGAGAGAGAGAGAGAGAGAGAGAGAGAGAGAGAGAGAGAGAGAGAGAGAGAGAGAGAGAGAGAGAGAGAGAGAGAGAGAGAGAGTCTCATTGGTATGGGCAGTGGGAGCGGAGACTCTGCGTGTCACATTCCAAATGCATGATGGGGAATTAAATTGCCCGGGGCTGATCTACATAATAGTATTCGGAGTGGGCACAAAAAATATCTGCAACGAAAATAATTCTGTCATACTGATGGGGAGTGGGGGGCGGGGGGGCTATAAGTTTAAAGCTGAAAAAACACATAGCAGAATGTCGGAGACAAGACAAGGCGAGAGGAGGCAAAACAGCCAAGCCATCGCACCAACAAACGCTGATCTTTAACCATTGGTTCAAATGAGTGCCGAGTGATGTCATTTGCCATGCGGACTGTGACATCATCTTGCACCAATTTGAGCCAATCAGAAGCATCAGTTGCAATAAATCGTGAGTGGCCGGATTTGGGGCTGTGCCCGAGGTTTGATTTTAGTGCAAGATTACACTTTAATCTTTTATAATTGAAACGCTGAATACTTACTTTAGCCATTTCCAGAACAAGAAGGGAGAATTGTTGCCAGCCACCAATTTCATTCAGATCTCTTGTAAAAGAGCTGCAGTGATATAATAGGTAATTTGCTCAAACGTGAAGATCATTCATTCCTTGAGGATCAGAGCTAGAATCATTGTCCACTATTTAGTTTAGTTTCATAGTCGAGATGATTGTTAGATTAGATTCGGTCTAGGACTGGACAAGTTTATATCATAATTCATAACTCAATTCATTGGTGGAGTAGGCAGTGCCCTCATGTTCCAAACCACCACTTTCTGACCAACAGGAGATGCTGATTAACACCATGTTGAATCAGCCATGATAAAAGTAAATCTGGTGCTGTGGGGCAGCCGAGCGTAACTAATGCCAAACTGCCCCCCATCCACTGCTTATCAACTGTTAGCCTAGTGTAGCCTAGCCTAGTAGGCTGATCAATATTTTTGTGCCTGAAGGCTCGGACACAAACCATAACATAAATTCAGACTAATAAAAACAGAGTCCCGTTGGAGCATGAAACCAAGATAGAGGCCAAGGCCTGAGGCGGTGACCACAACCACGCAGCACAACGCCAGGAAGCTAATAGCCATCTGTACCAGCTCCTCATTCCTAATGAAATCAAACTTTTAACGCTGGAAATTGGCAACGTTGGCGAGAAATCTGACCTTTTAAATGTCTCATGTTATAGTTTAAATATTGCCTGCTGCTTAACACTTTGTGGCAGCTCAACTTGATCAAGTATGCATGGGTGGGGGGGGTTGCAGGCCTAGGAACAGACGATCTGCTAACACAACTAAACCTGCAGTTAATGGCAAGCAATCACCGCATGGGCAGGCTATAACATTATTATGCATCATCACATATAGGTCTCTCTCTCTCTCAGCAGGGGAGGGTGTCATAGAACATTAGGCTCCAGTAACATGGTTCCCCCAGACCCCCCCCCCCCCCCCCCCCCCCACACACACACACTGCACCTGTACTCCACACTTCTCCCAGTACCACCCAAAGTTTAACTCTGGCTTACTAAAATAGTGTTGAAATACAAGACACATACGTGTAGTGGCAAGGCAACCAGTGTGTGCCACTACATTTGTTGCCAAAGTGGCACTACGGTTTCACAAATAGGTGCAGCCTCCTTATTGCGGGGGGGGGGGGGGGGGGGGGGGGCGTTTCCTTATTCTCATGAGGAAACGGTTGTTGAAAATGAAACTTAAACGTCACCCACGACTTTTATTTGGGCGGTAGCACTACTCTCTTTCTGGAGAAAAGGAACAACGCACATCAACGGACTCTGCGGAATCTTTTTACGGTTAGTAAAGAAAATATCAAAAAGAATGTCCACTTCAAAGTGATAGAGCAAATGTTTTATCTGAATGGTCTCTGCTAGGTTGAACTATTGGGGGGTAGGCCTATCTAACGTTATTGGCTAACGTTATTAACGTTATGCAGGGTTGCCAACTGTCAGGCGTGTTAAGCGTGACACTCGCGTCGCGCTTTCAGCATGAATCTCACGCTCTCACGCACACGCAACAAATGTCAAGCCAAAAGAAGAAAAATACCCGTTACTGTGTGTTCACACCGCACTTTGTCCCATTTCGCCTATTCGCGCGAATAGGCGAATGTTGCCGCGCGACAAATCATAATCTGTCGCTGTGCATTTTTGTGTGCATTCGCGGGGCGAATTTTTTTTTTGCCTGACAACGGTCATTCATGCCATTCTCATCAACCATGGCCGAGATGTGTGTCTGTACCTGTTGTGGAAGAGGGAGAGCCCGTCGTTTATGGGTTAATAATATAATCCGGAGGCGCACACCGCTTTGTGCCGTGATATTATATATATCGTATATATTATATGATATAGATATTTATATATTATATGTAGATATAGAGCGGGAGTCGCAAACGGCAACAATCACTTTCTCCTCCAAGCTGCGGTTCACTGAACGGTTGAACGGTGATTGGCTGTTTTACGTTACTTCACCCAGGGAGTGAACTGATTGGCTGTTACGTGACGTCACCCAGGGAGTGAACGCTGATTGGCTGTTTTACGTTACTTCACCCACGTTACCCACAGGGAGTGAACGCTGATTGGCTGTTTCAACGCGAATGCCGCGAAGAAGTTGAAATATTTTAACTTTATTCGCGGGGCGAATTATTCGCGGCGCGAATCCACGTGAACGCGCTCGCCGTTCACGAGGAAAAATTTCGCGCTGTCAATCAAATCTTGTCGCGCGTATCGGCGAAAAAAAAAATTCGCCCGATTCGCGTCTCCACGTTCACTTAACATTGAAACGTGTCGCGGGGCGAAGTGCGGTGTGAACACACCTTTAGATCTCTTGTTGCTTCGGAAGAGCGCTAAACTGCTGCGGTACCCCCCGTCAACAACTCCGCCAGCCCGTAATCTCGTACCCCCCGTCAACAATTCCACCCGCGGACCCTGTTAAAAGGTAAGCATTATAAGACAGTCTCACTCCGGCCAAAAACCAAAAGTTGGCAAAACTGCGTTATGTGATGGATAGGTGAGGTGTGTGGATGGGGTGGAAGCCAGGGAAATATATTATTTTATTATTGGCTGTAAAAGGAAGTATTTGAGTGGCAATATTATGATTTGTATGTAGCCTACTTTTCTTTAGTAGATGCACCACCCTCTTCTGTCAGTTAAGGGTAGGCTATAATGTCCCCAAATAGTTTTTCTGTAATCAGTGAAGATGGATGCTTCTAATCTATGAGACGTCCCCTCCCAAATCTTGCCGTAACGGACCTACCATCCTCTCCCTCTAGCGTTATTATCGTTTAATGATTATTAAAATCGTTAAAGGTCCCATGGCATGAAAATTTCACTTTGAGGTTTTCTAACATTAAGTTGAGTTCCCCTAGCCTCCCTATGGTCCCCCAGTAGCTAAAAATTGCGTTAGGTGTAAACCGAGAAGTAGGTATCTTGCTCCGCCTTTGAAAAAAGGATCGCTGAAACGCAATTTGCGAGCTGACCCCATATTACGTCATATGGGGCCATGTTACCTCCCCTTTCACTGCTTGGCCAGCCTGTACTTAATGTTGACGTGGAAGTGGAAGAACCAGAGGCATCTGAGAACCCGACGCAGTCGTTTGAGATTCATAATATCATCCGGAGGCGCAAACAGCTTTTGACCATGATAATATATATTATATTATATATACATATCTAAATATAATATATTATTTAGATATAGAGCTCCAGGACTCCCGCCGGAGCACCCGGAGTGTTCAGTGTTCCACTGTAAACACTAGCGCATGGTACCGTGGCCACAAGCTGCTCAGGGCCATACCCCCACCCTCCACCTTGACCCGCCTCTAAAAACTGCACGTTTGTGGAGAGCTCATTGTGGGACTGGCTCGTAGTGGCTGTAACTCTGCATCAAGGCTGAATTTCTTGAACGTCTTCAAGTACTGTATTAGGGGCCCACTAACACCTATATTAAAGCATCCATAAAATAGCATGCTATGAGACCTTTAAAAAGTTAAAAAGATTTAATGGCAAGTGAAGTTGACTGTTTAAAAGTCACATGCAGGTTCATTGATAACTGAAACACGAAAGCAAAGTTTATAAATCATACGTTTTTAGTAACTCCAGCCTTCTAACCTTTCTTAGAATTATAAGAGGGCCAATTATTTATGCAATAAAATTATACTCTTCAAGTGATGTAAGGATGACACTACAAACAAACATAAACATTATGAAATAGAGAGACTACAAAAAAATCACCTTCGTTAATAGGTATTTATCATTACATCATTAGGCTAAATCAGACAGTACAGTGCAGTACAATGCTGTTTATACGTAACAATATTATGAAATGGTAACATTGCTGTAGGGATGTTACAATACCAGAAATTTAGTAGTCGATACCAATACCAGTGAAATTCCATGATTCTCGATACCCAATTCGATACCACGGTCAAAAACAAAACAATAAATCCCATGTACTTTATTTATTAAAAACATTTAAACATTACAAAAAACAGTGGCACTGGCATGTAGCCTTCAATTAATGAATAAAAATAAACCATTATTAACATTACAAAAAAAGTACAGTGGCATGTAGTGTTCAAGTAATAATAATAATAATAATAATAAAAATAATCACTGAAAGCAGGCAGCTATGCGGCTCGCGTTTACACTTGCGTGCATGGCGGGGTTTAAAACATAACTTCCAACCTAATATTAAGTATTATAAAACGGGTGGCTTAAATCAAGTGATCTGATTGGTTCCCAACTGTTGTATATTGAGCGTATACACACAGCTATGACGCCCGTTCAGTTTACGGAGTTCAGTATCACTCCGCGCCTATCTCTAACTGTTGTTTATGTATATATAAAAGCGATAGCATAGTTCACTGAAGCCTAAAAAACATGTTGATTGCTGGAGAGGGTGGAAATGTTGTAAAGCAATAGGCACACGGTCTGCAACTCGATAGAAGGCTAAATTGCCGGCGAACCAAGCTACCGTCTGTAGCCTAGCCTTCTCTCTGAAGGACGCTACAGTGTGTTGCATAGCAACCGCCGTACACTTTGCAGGCAGCCGGGAGGGACTACTTTTTTGTATTTGTTAAAAAAAATGCTTTTCCGACTTTCTAGCTTTTTCAAAATTGAGGGTGTCTATGACTTTAATTTCGCCATATTTACGTAACCGTTTTATAAAAGCAATAGATCACTTCAGTCAGTGATATACGGTCATTATACCACAGTGAAGGGGGTCGCCGCCCCTCCGCTGCGCGTCGGGACGGACAACGCCCCTTAACTGTGGTATAATGAGCGTATACCACAGCCTGTCGTGATCTATTGCTTAAATATAACGCAGGTGCGCAAGGCAGCCACAGGAGACGCCAACATTGTTTTCAACCGCTCGGTACTGCGCCGTATTAATTACCAAGTTTTGAAAATAAAAAGTATTTGAAGTGAATAAGCAATGCTGTTTTTGATTTGTTTATTTGGTTTTGAACGAATAGTTTTGGATGCATGCATCGGCTTTGAGTTGGTTTGTTTACTTTGAAATTGCATACGCTCGCAACACACATGCGCACATGCACGCACACATTCACCGCCGCACCCACTACAACCTGCCGATCTTCAATCAAAACAATATCAACTAAGTGATGCCGAACGCAGTCGTACCATGCGTGTTTAGAAGCGCAATATTGAAACGGGTCCCGTCTGAAACAGTCGCGCGGTGCAGCGTTCCAAACGCAAAGTACTTCCAGACACGACTCTTGTTATTCTTTTTATCGACGAGTCGAGGCGGAGCCGTCGCACTCGCTGCAGCTGCAGTTGCCGTCTTCCATGTTCCCGTGTAGGTGTATATGCTGCCCACGTGACGTCCGGAGGAATTGCATCTTCGGTACCTATGGTACTAAGATAAACGAGTACCGTCACGTTTTTTGAATTTTGGTATCGACTTGGTACCGAAGTATCGGTTCTCGTGACATCCCTACATTGCTGTAGTCCCTAATGTCACTACAGTCGTTTATTATGGTAACAAAACAGTCCATTGCCCCCTGGCTGTGTGTGCGCAGCCAACTATGTTTGTTAACGGGAAAAAAAAAACAGTAATTACTTGTGTTTTTAAGATGGGAAAAGTACACGAATACCTGGCTGAATATGTAAATGAATAGATTTCCAGTTTGTGATAAAAGTGTAGCCTACATTAATTTAACCCTTTAACCCTAACCCTACCATAACTCTAATTTGTTGATTGGAGAGAGTGAGAGAGAGAAAGCGTTAGAGACAGATACAGAGAGAGAGATGTGGAGGTTATTTGCTTAGAGGGGAATTTGCGGCGAAAATTGTACCCAGGGTCTTTTTCAGCATGAAGAGCTATAAAATAAGCCCTCCAGACACTTTTTTTCATTGATAATCGAGTATAGAGCTTGCCCGGAGAAATGTAACAGCCCAAATGGCTTCCATGTTATTGGCTAGGGGCACAGCAACGCTTCCAAATCTGCATTTTTTTCTCACTAATATTGCTCAAAATAGAACCAAACCTCTGCAGTAGCATGACTAAGGTCCCTACACATAAAACAAAGCATCAACAACTTTATTAGCGTAGCGGGAGTTTATTAAAAAATGTTTTCCAAGTCTGTGCCTTACTGGTACAGTCCCAACATGCTTCAAGGCCTCAACCATCATCCCCATCCCCAAGAAGGCCAAGGTCACAGGCCTAATTGACTACAGACCAGCCGCCCTGACCTCTGTTGTCATGAAGGTGCTGGAGCGCCTTGTCCTGGCCCACCTGAAGTCCATTACAGATCTGGTATTGGACCCCCTGCAGTTCGCGTACAGAGCCAATAGATCCACAGATGACGCGGTGAACATGGCTCTGCACTACGTGCTGGAACATCTGGACACTGCAGGGAACTACGCCAGGATTCTATTCGTGGACTTCAGCTCAGCCTTCAATACCATCATTCCTCACACCCTGGAGCGCCAGCTATCCCTGCTGCAGGTGTCAGTCTCTACCTGTAAGTGGATTACTGACTTCCTGACCAACAGGTCTCAGCGGGTGAAGCTGGGGAAGAGCATTTCCAGCTCCAGGTCCACCAGCACTGGCTCCCCGCAGGGCTGCGTCCTGTCTCCCGCCCTGTTTTCCCTGTACACCAACAGCTGCACCTCCCTCCAACCGTCGGTCAAGCTCATGAAGTTTGCAGACGACACCACCCTGGTGGGCCTCATCTCCAGGGGGGACGAGTCTGCATACAGGAGGGAGATCGAGTGGCTACAGAGCTGGTGCAGCTGCAACAACCTGGAGCTCAACGCGCGGAAGATGGTGGTGGACTTCAGGAGAAACGCAGCTCCCATCATGCTGTGAGACCGTTGAGTCCTGCCGCTTTCTTGGCTTGACCATCTCCAGGGACTTGAAGTGGGAGCTGAACATCATAGCTCTTTCAAAGAAGGCCCACATGAGAATGTTCTTCCTCCGGCAGCTTAAAAAATTTAGGCTGCCGAGAACAATGATGACCCAGTTTTACACCTCCATCATTGAGTCCATCCTCACCCATTCCATCATCACCTGGTTCCCCACTGCATTGGCCAAGGACAAGGCTAAGCTGCAGCAGGTGTTTCAATCAGTGGAGAGGGTGATCGTCGTTCCCTTGCCCTCCCTCAAGTCCCTACATGACACTAGGGCTCTGAGAAGGGCAAAAAAGATCATGGCCGACGCCTCGCACCCAGGTCACAGCCTCTTCACCCCGCTTCCTTCTGGGAGAAGGCTGCGCCTGCCTAGAACTGTTCCCCTCGTAAACGACTTTGGCTACCGACCCGCCCTCCCCCTCCCTCCTCCCCTGTGATACCTGTCCAGGACTAGAATCACATTGGACTTAATTCTGCACTTGCACTTTTATTATCTAGCATGTATCTCATCACCCATTGCTTTGATTGTCCTGTTATGTCTTGTTAGCACTGTCCTGTCCTGTTGCACTTTATTTATTTGTTGAAACACACACACTGGAACGCTGAGACAAATTCCTACTATGTTAGCATAAATGGCAATAAATGAGTCTGAAGTCTGAAGTCTGGTAGGTCCATGTTTCCAGGAAGTCCATACAAGTCGACTACCAGCTACTGTAAATAATATAATAGAGGCGCCAACAAATTTAAAACAGCCAAGTATCAAGAGGGGAGATTGTTAATTTAAATTTGTTGGCGCCTGTTGGCGTTGTTGATGCTTTGTTTTATGTGTAGGGACCCTAGTCATGCTACTGCAGAAGTTTGGTACCCTGGAAATCCAGAGTTCCCGCAAGAGCACAATTTGAATTTGCTCAGCGAGTCACTCTGGGAATGAGCAATATACTCACTCCCCGCTTCCCCTGGCCCAGAACATTGACCAATCACATCGGTGTATCTGATAAAGGCGGGCCAAAAGCGTTGCTGTTTTACTGACCGGATTTGGTAAGAGTCGTATCTATTGGTTAGCTCCGCTGGTCTGGATACGTCACCCTTGTATTCTTCTGATTGGTGGTAGTGTTATGAAATTGCGTGCAGTGATATTTTCAAATGCATGCTTGGTGCCGCCCCTCGAGTTGGGCCATTTTCATTACCTGTTGCCAGACCCTACAGCTTTCTAGATGTGGGTCTGGATTTCCAGGCTAGAGGTTTGGTTCTATAAGGTTCAATATTAGTTGTTAAAAAAAATGCAGATTTGGAAGTGTTCGCTGTGCCTTTAGCCAATAACATGGAAGCCATTTGGGCTATTACATTGCTGCGGGCAAGCTCTATACTCGATTATCAACGAAAAAAAGTGTCTGGAGGGCTTATTTTATGGGTCTTCATGCTGAAAAAGACCTTGGGTTCAATTTTCGCCAGAATAACACTAAGGAACAAACAATATGTAGTTGTGTTTGTGTACAGGTCTCCATTCTACGATGAATGAGGAGAGAGAGGATGGGGGTCCCAACTCTAAAACCACTCTGTCTGGGGAACATGGCTGCCAGAGCAAAGCTAAGAGGTTAGAAGAGGATCTTTAACTGTCTGACTGTCCATCTCAGCGCTCAGCAGTGACATATTATGACACCATCATTTGTCTGAGTAAAAGCTGTGTCTGTCTTGTGTTCAAGCCCAGAGCAGCAGAAGCTGCTAGCAGAAGTTAACTCCCCTGGACCCAGCTGTGTCTCCATGAAAAGTGACTGGTCTATGGATAGTCCTCCAAACTTTCAAGATGGAGGTCACCAACGTGCTGAGAACAGGTAAGAATGATCAAATAATTTATCTAATTAAACGACAAATACAAATCCTGACTTCCAGATTCGTGTTTTTTTCTAGTGGGAAGCAGGAGGGTGCAGACTCACTTGGACCCAGCTGTGTCTCCAAGAAAAGTGACTACTCTCTGGGTCTTTTTACTGACTTCAAAGAAGGACTCCCCTCCAAAGAAGAGAGGTAGGAGTTTCAAACTGATGATGGAAACACACCAGTTGATCATTATCAGTCTCTAACGATACTGATGTTAAGAAGTCAGGAGAAATATAGTAGAGCCAATGTGTGTGTGTGTGTGTGTGTGTGTGTGTGTGTGTGTGTGTGTGTGTGTGTGTGTGTGTGTGTGTGTGTGTGTGTGTGTGTGTGTGTGTGTGTGTGTGTGTGTTCTCCACAGACAACACCTGGAGTGGTCAAAGGTTTCCGGTGCTCAGTCTGCACCCCAGTTTCAAACAGAGCTGATCAAGGTGTTTTCATGTCCGACAATTCATTTAATTTTACTTTAGCTCAACATTAACTTTTATTATAATGCATCTCTTGTGTATTCTCCAGCCTTCCCTTTTTAGACCAGTGGGATGTGAATCTAGGATAGATGTTCCCGATGTCCTCAGTTACTCCAGAGTTAAATTCTCATTGACATTCGTTATTTTCCAGATTGCTGAGAAGAAGGCACACGCTTTTCTAGACAAGGAGCTGAAGAAGCTCTGGAGGGTTATTTTCCTCCATGATCCACAATGCTCAGAGGGTCAGAGGGAAGAGGAGGAAGAGGAGGTGTTGGATTGTAAGAATGAGGATCAGAGGAGGCGTGCAATTGAGGGAGTAGTAGACATCACAAAGCTCTGCCTGATAGAGCTCAACCAGGAGGAACTGGCCTACAAACTGAGGAGCGGTAGGTGAAGCAACAGAAAACACAGAAGAGACTCTTATTTTAAAAGAGCATTAAGGGACATTTATTTAGAAAACGAAGATACTGATATTTTGAAATAATAACAGTAAAAATATAAGGTTATTGTGGGGGTATCAGGTTAAATGGTTTGATCCAGATGTAAGGTAACTCAGTGGAAGAGATCTCTTGCTATATCAGCATAGCAAATCACTTTCCACTGATACACAACAATAATATAACTCCTTAGCAAGTCATAAGACACATCTAAAGTCAAATTTAAAGTACCACTGTCATCAGACCAATCGTATTAATGTGAAAAATCATACAGTTCTCTGGTTTGTCTAATTTAGAAACTGTTGCTGTTGAGTGCCAACATAAAATCAAGGCTCATCTGATGGAGAAGTACAGGTGTGCGTTTGAGGGAGTCCCTAAAGCAGGACAGCCAACAGCTCTGAATACCTTCTACACAGAGCACTACATCACAGAGAGAGGCACCGGAGAGGTCAACAAGGAACATGAGGTCAGACAGATTGAAAAAACTTCCAAGAAAACTGCCAAGGACGGAACACCAATTAAATGTGAAGACATCTTTAAACCCTTGCTAGGACAAGACCAACCAATCAGAACAATAATGACAACTGGAGTGGCTGGCATTGGTAAAACCGTTTTAACACACAAGTTCACTCTTGACTGGGCTGAAGGCAAAGCCAACCAGGACATAGACTTCACATTTCCCTTCTCTTTCAGAGAGCTGAATTTACTGAATGAGAAGGAGTTTAGCTTGGTGGGACTTCTTCATCATTTCTTTATTGAAACCAAAGTGGCAGGAATCAGCAAATACGATCAGTTCCAAGTGGTCTTCATCTTGGATGGTCTGGATGAGTGTCGACTTCCTCTGGACTTCCAGAACAACCAGATCTGGACTGATGTCACAGAGTCGACCTCGGTGGACGTGCTGCTGACAAACCTCATCATGGGCAACCTGCTTCCCTCTGCACGCATCTGGATAACCACACGCCCTGCGGCAGCCAATCAGATCCCTGCTGAGTGTGTTGACATGGTGACAGAGGTGAGAGGGTTCACCGACCCACAGAAGGAGGATTACTTCAAGAAGAGATTCAGAGAGTATGCACTGGCCAGCACCATCCTCTCCCATATCAAGAAATCACGAAGCCTCTACATCATGTGTCACATCCCAGTCTTCTGTTGGATCAGTGCTACAGTCCTGGATGACTTCTTCAAAACATCCCAGAGCGGAGAAAAGATGCCCCAGACCCAGACTCAGTTGTACATCCATTTCGTGAGAGTTCAGTCCATACAAGGGATCAAGAAGTATCATGGGAGTGCAGAAACAGAACCTCACTTGAGTACAAGGAGCAGAGAGATCATTGTTTCTCTGGGAAAACTTGCTTTTAACCAACTAGATAAAGGCAACCTGATCTTCTACGAGGCAGACCTGGCAGAATGCGGCATCGATATCCGAGCAGCCACAGAGTACTCAGGAGTGTTCACCCAGATGTTCAAAGAGGAATGTGAGCTGTACCATGTGAAGGTGTACTGCTTTGTCCATCTGAGCATTCAGGAGTTTCTGGCTGCCCTTTATGTCTTTATGTCCTACAGAGACACTTGTGTAAATCTGCTCTCAGAAGAACAACTGAGCTCACAGGAAGATGAATTCTTACTCCTCTACCAGAGTGCTGTGGACAAGGCCTTGCAGAGTGAGAACGGACACCTGGACATGTTCCTCCGCTTCCTCCTGGGTTTCTCTCTGGAGACCAATCAGATTATCCTACAAGGTCTGCTGGGACAGACAGAAAGTAGCTCATGGAACAATCATGGAATAGTGTCATACATTAAGGAGAAGATAAGTGGAGATCTCCCTCCAGAGAAGAGCATCAACCTGTTCCACTGTCTGAATGAGCTGAATGACCATTCTCTAGTGGAGGAGATTCAACAGTACCTGACATCAGGAAGTCCCTCCAAAGAATCTCTCTCCCCTTCTCAATGGTCAGCTCTGGTCTTCATCTTACTGTCCTCTGAGGAGAAGCTGGACGTGTTTGACCTAAAGAAGTACTCAGCTTCAGAGGAGGGTCTTCTGAGGATGCTGCCAGTGGTCAAAGCCTCCAAAACATCTCTGTAGGTTCACTAAAAACATGTATTATTATACACATAAACCAATATACATAAGCCTACCATATACAAGTTAATGATATGCGAAACCCTACAAACCCTACAATGTTACTGCTACAAGCAATTTATTAATCTGCCTTTTAAGCCCAATACATAATTAACATTGATAAAACATAAAATATATACTTTTTAATAACAGCTACAAATATTTTCCTGTTTATTTTGTGTAAAGGCTGAATTGCTGTAAGCTGTCAGAGAGATGCTGTGAAGCTCTGTCTTCAGTTCTCAGCTCCAACTCTTGTTTGAGAGAGATGGACCTGAGTGGTAATGATCTGCAGGATTCAGGAGTGAAGCTGCTCTCTGCTGGACTGGGGAGTCCACACTGTACACTGGAAAGTCTCAGGTCAGTTCTACTTAGTGGTGTAACTGCAAACACTCCATATTAGAAGACATTTGACATTTTAGTGTAAAAGTATCCAAAGACACACAAATTCCATAGTATGGGTGTAGGGGTACTAGTTTTACTAGTTGTCCCGCATTTAAACATTAAACTAGTCACTACAGGCGAAAATCTTCAGGAATGTTTTTTTTATTATTATTTTGGGCCAGCCCTACTCAGTTCCTGACATGTTCCTGTTTATTTTATGTCAAGGCTGAATGACTGTAAGCTGTCAGAGAGATGTTGTGGAGCTCTGGCCTCAGTTCTCAGCTCCAGCTCCTCTAGTCTAAAAGAGCTGGACCTGAGTGATAATGATCTTCAGGATTCAGGAGTGAAGCTGCTCTCTGCTGGACTGGGAAGTCCACACTGTACACTGGAAACTCTCAGGTCAGTTTAACTTACAGGGACAACTTTGTGATTTTTCTACCTGAAGCCTAATTTCCGATCATTTAAAATAAAACTTGCCTGCACATAATAACAAACATAGAATATCTATTGGATCCTATGAGGGGCGCTATGGCCCCAAATTATTACATTGCAGCCCGTTTTGGCAGATTACAGCTGCAGCGTTCTCGCTCCATACTGGTTCCATTTCAGAAATTGTTGTCCCTTTGACATAACATCATCCGAAAATAGGGTCAAGGATGAACCTTTAATGTCCAAAAACCACAAGATTTCATATCAGAAGACATTTAACAGATTTACATCCATAAAAGTTAAAATTCACACCTTAAATATAGATATTTTAATCTATGTATGTGTGTTTGTTTGTGTGCATCTGTGTAGGTTGTCTGGCTGCCTGGTCACAAAGGAAGGCTGTGTTTCTCTGGCTTCAGCTCTGAGCTCCAACCCTAACTATCTGAGAGATCTGGACCTGAGCTACAATCACCCAGGAGACTCAGGAGTTTTGCTATCTGCCAGACATGAGGATCCACGCTGTAGTCTGGAGACTCTCAGGTTCGTAGAGGACAGCTCACAGCTTAGCGACAAGGTCTCCTCCTACAAGGGATTCAACCACCTGCTAGATGAAGTGGTTTCAAAATGCAAATGTAACTCATGTTGTTTAGAAAGTGATGATACTGCAGATTATGAATTAAAATGATTCCATGTTTAAAGACAACAAGCTGCTCTCACTATTTCCCCCGCAGTGTGGAGCACGGTGGAGTGTGGAGGCTGAAATCAGCTCTGAAGAAATGTAAGTGTCTGTTTAGTTTGATTCATCACAACACGCTAACTATTTAGATTGAATGCCCATCAACACGGCATTAGGTGACGTCCGTTCATTCAAATTTATTTAGCTATTTTTTAATCATTATTTGTTAAAGGTCCCATGGCATGACATTTTCACTTTATGAGGTTTTCTAACATTAATATGAGTTCCCTTAGCCTGCCTATGGTCCCCCAGTAGCTAAAAATTGTGTTAGGTGTAAAACGAGCAGTAGGTATCTTGCTCCGCCTTTGAAAAAATGAACGCTCAAATGCGCAGATTTGGGATCTGGCCCCATATGTCGTCATATGGGGCCAGGTTACCTCCCCTTTCTCTGCTTGGCCAGCCCAGAGAATTTGGCCCGCTAATGAGACAATAAGCTAGGACCGTGCAATCGCCACATGTATGTGTGTGAATACACTCTGTAACTCTGTGTTCTTTGTTATTTGGATAACCGTTCTGCTGTTGGTGTTATGGCGCATAACACGCAACACAATAACGCAAGCTTGCATAAAGCTCCCATTTGGTGAAAAGACTAGACTGCGATTCGTAGTGGGGGTTATCTCGGCCATGGTTGAGAAGGAATTGAGAACCGCGACAGGAGAAAGGGATTGTTGCCCAGGATTGTCTGCCGGAGCCCCGCTGAACGCTGCCAGTTGCTGTCTCCCACCGGAGCCCCGCTGCTCCGGTGGGCAGCGGGGCTCCGGCGGGCAGCGGGGCTCCGGTGGGAGACAACCCCCGGGCAACAATCGCGGGCAACAATCCCCCTTTCCCCTCCATTTTGTGGTTCAGTCTGTTCTTAATATTGACGTGGAAGTGAAAGAACCAGAGGCGTCTGAGAACCCAACGCAGTCGTTTAAGTTTCATAATATCATCCGGAGGCGCAAACAGCTTTTGACCATGATAATATATATTATATTATATAGATATCTAAATATAATATGATATTATTTAGATATAGAGCTCCAGGACTCATGCCGGAGCACCCGGAGTGTTCAGTGTTCCACTGTAAACACTAGCGCATGGTACCGTGGCCACAAGCTGCTCAGGGCCACACCCCCACCCTCCACCTTGACCCGCCTCTAAAAACGGCACGTTTGTGGAGAGCTCATTGTGGGACTGGCTCGTAGTGGCTGTAATTATGCACCAAGGCTGAATTTCTTGAACGTCTTCAAATACTGTATTAGGGGCCCACTAACACCTATATATGAGCATCCATAAAGTAGCATGCCATGGGATCTTTAATAATTATTACTGTATTTTTTGTTACTATATGATTGTGATCATTTTGACTATTACTATTACTTTAAATATTACATGAGCCAATACATCATACGTTTAGCCCTGGGGCCTGTTTAATACCGGGTTTGGGTTGCTATTACTATTAAAAAAAACACGTTTACGTTTAACGTTTAATACTATTCATTATTTATTATTTTTTGTTATATGTTTTATGATAATTAAATCACCTCCTTACATTCAAAGCAGGTGGTCTTAAAGATTTTCCACCAGTTTTGCGTCATTGCAATATGGGTAGTGTATGCGGGTGGGCGATGTTTGCCTCTCCTCCATGTTGCATGCACCCGCATTTGTACTTTAAGTTTCGCCGCTGGGTGGCACATTCCACGTCAGTTTACCAAACAATGTTCCCCTTTAAGGTTGATTCATACCTCCGGATCCGGACGAAATTCGTCTATCCGTACTAAACGTTGTCTCCGGGACTACCCTTCATACCTCCATCCGGTTTCAGCGCTGTTATGGATGTTACGCAATACATCCTCTAGAGGGCAGTGACTCATGTCGCAAATTACCGGCATCGACAATCGCAAACATGGTATCTGTAGAGGAGATGATTTTGTTGTGTCATCCGAAATCAACAAAAAAAAAAAGGCGCACAAAGTATAGGCGGCGGTGGCATGTGACACCCCTCACCAACCTGCAGATTCTCTGCTCAAAATTGAAATGAAAAAAATAATAATTGCCATGAAAAATATACATTTGCATTGCCAAAGCAGGTGAACAATAAAATAATAAGGTCAGGTATATAGTATAATATAAGTATAAAACGTTAAATACAAAATATATATACATCAGATATTATAGGCCTACTACTCGATCTCCGGTGGTATTGCTCCGGTTCGTCCGGAGCACTAGCTCAGAGGCGACGGACCCACTGACGGACAAAACTACCTCCGGGACAAAAGGGTCCGTATCCGTATTTACCGTAGGGTGTGAATGGGTCTTCAGGTGTGTTGTGTTTCCAATGAAAAGCACTCAGACCGGCGCTGCCATACAGCAGCACTCAAACTTCCCACACCATTCAAAACCCTGACATACATCGCAGCAGCATTGTGCGTGTGTGTGTCAGCAGTGTGTGTCATAATGTTTATGACAATTTAACATTATACACAGAAAGAGACCTAAAATGAAATCTTCCCAAATGCGTGGTCCTTGCTACTACTTGATGCTGCGTGACACACACTGAAGCTCTGCCTTGACCGAGTCGGACTCTGACTTCTTCTGACTTCTTCCCCACAGCACTTACTCCTGATATTGTAGTTGATCCAATAAAATATGTGTTCGAACCAATTAGAAATTGGTTCAAATTACATTTCTGCATGGTGGGAAACGTAGTGTGCTTGTACGTTGTTCGGGGGAAAACGAAAAAAAGGACTTATGCTGTTGATTCTAATGAGAATAATCCAAACATTTGCATTGTGATGTAAACACTAAACACTAATAGAGATATCACTTCCACATTATTTAAATGGCTCTTCTTTGATGAACTACCTCATCCTTTTATTTCCTTGTGTTTTGAAAGCCTTATCGTGTCTTGTTCTCCCGTCAGATGCCTGTGAACTCACACTGGACCCAAACACAGCCAACGTAAAACTCTCTCTGTCTGATGACAACACAAAGGTGACAGTGGTTGAAGAAAAACAGCCGTATCCTGATCACCCAGAGAGATTTGACTTCTTTAAACAGGTATTGTGTAGAGAGGGTCTTACTGGCCGCTGTTACTGGGAGATAGAGAGGGAAGGAGATATTGCCACAGGAGTGACATACAGAGGAATCCCAAGGCTAGGATATGGTGGTGATAGCGCATTTGGATGGAACAGGAAGTCCTGGCGTCTTGATTGTCGTGAAGATGGTTATACTGCCTGGTACAACGGTATTAGAACAGAAATATGTCTTCCCCCCCCTGGCTCCAACAGCGTAGGAGTGTATCTGGATTGGTCTGCTGGTACTCTGTCCTTCTACAGAGTGTCCCCAGGTATTGAAGGGTCCTCAGACACACTGAAACACATCTACACCTTCCATGCCACATTCACCCAGGAACTCCACCCTGGGTTTAGGTTATGGAGTTCTGGGGCCAGATTCACAAAAGTATCTTAAAAAGCAAGTGAACCTGCTGCGCTTTTTTTTGTGTTTTTCCATTTGCACTTTGGGCCATGCTGAGTCAGTACTTGACTTGGGTTTCCACTACCAGTTTAAACAAGCCGAGCCACACCCGAGAAGGACCATCTCCAAGGACTAGCCAAACATGCCTGAACGGCCTCTAAGAGGGCTGCGGTGACATCAGCCCTGGTTACTGTTTGGAGCGAGATGGTCTATCAAATTGTAGGATATAGATTCTTTCATGGAGGATGTACGCCTTCTACAACCAGTAATTACATACCGCCTGTCTCTCAAACTCCTCTATTCACCCTTGATCTTGTTCCGACGAGTGTTGTTGTAGATGCGCTCCTCCTCCTCCTTTTAATTTTCACATAAAAAATCTTGTATGTCGATTGCGACAAAAAATTGGCTATTTTTATAGGAACAAAACCACCTTCCCTTTATTTTGTAGGAAAATAATTATTGAGGCAGTTTTCATGTCTGTCAGTGATGTTGTTTACTGGCATGCATCACATTCATGTCTTAAACTCCTGGGGCCTCATGTACTAAGACTTGCATGGATTTCTGACTAAAACTTTGCGGACGCCAAAATCTGGAAAGCTGCTGCCCACATCAAGGTGGACGTAAAAAGAAAGGTGTTTGCCCACCGGAGAAGCGTGGGTCAGACGGGCAGCGGGACTGGAGTCAGGGAGCTTGCCCTATTTGACCAAAGGATGGCGGCTGTGATTTGGGATCGGCTCCTTTTTGGCCAAAAAAATCATAATAGTCGCGGAACACCCCTTCATTTCGAATGCGACCATCTTCTAACAAGGCCAACACTGCCATTGTCAACCTATCGATTATTGCCACATTTTGTGCATGCTTTTATATTCTCATTTATTTGGATGCATGCTGACAATAGGTTGTTCCCATACACCCAAGGTGTCAATATGTACATAATTTGAAATCGACCGACTGGTTCATTGATAGATTGATTTTAAGTAACAATGGCTTGTTCTTACTCCACGCAAAATCAAATAATATTGCAGTCAAGAATCTGACGACAAATGTGTGACGAGATCCATTAGCCCAGATGTCATGCGTGGTCCTGAAATATGTAACGTTTGATAAACAACAAGTCATCACTGAAAATAATATTGCTGGGGCTTCCTTTTAATTTCCTTTTAACTCCAATAGTGACAATATATTTTTATGGGTCTGTTTACGTTAATAATAATTACCTCATCCTCATCCTCATCGTCGTCCGCTTATCCGGGGTCGGGTCGCGGGGGCAGCAGCTCAAGCAGGGGGCCCCAGACTTCCCTTTCCCGGGCCACATTGACCAGCTCTGACGGGGGGATCCCGAGGCGTTCCCAGGCCAGTGTTGAGATATAATCTCTCCACCTAGTCCTGGGTCTTCCCCGGGGTCTCCTCCCCACTGGTCGTGCCTGGAACACCTCCCAAGGGAGGCGTCCAGTGGGCATCCTTACCAGATCCCCGAACCACCTCAACTGACTCCTTTCTAAGCAAAGGAGCAGCGGCTCTAATCCGAGTTCCTCCCGGATGACTGAACTTCTCACCCTATCCCTAAGGGAGAAGCCAGCCACCCTCCTGAGAAAACTCATCTCGGCCGCTTGTATCCGCGATCTCGTCCTTTCAGTCATCACCCACCCCTCATGACCATAGGTGAGGGTAGGAACGAAGATCGACCGGTAGATCGAGAGCTTTGCCTTGCGGCTCAGCTCTCTTTTCGTCACAACAGTGCGGTACAGCGAACGCAATACCGCCCCCGCTGCTCCGATTCTCCGGCCAATCTCACGCTCCATCGTACCCTCACTCGCGAACAAGACCCCGAGGTACTTAAACTCCTTCACTTGGGCTAAGGACTCATTTCCTACCCGGAGAGGGCAATCCACCGGTTTCCTGCTAAGAGTCATGGCCTCAGATTTAGTGGTGCTGATCTTCATCCCAGCCGCTTCACACTCGGCAGCCAGCCGATCCAGTGAGTGCTGAAGGTCACAGGCCGATGATGCCATTAGGACCACATCATCTGCAAAGAGCAGTGATGCGATCCTCAGATCACCGAACTGCAACCCCTCCCCACCACGACTACGCCTCGATATCCTGTCCATGAATATCACAAACAGGATTGGTGACAAGGCGCAGCCCTGGCGGAGGCCAACACCCACCGGGAACGGAACTGATTGGCTGCCGAGAACGCGGACACAGCTCTCGCTTTGGGAGTACAGAGATTGGATGGCCCTGAGGAATGAACCCCTTACCCCGTACTCCCGCAGCACCTCCCACAGTTTCTCCCGGGGGACCCGGTCATATGCCTTCTCCAAATCCACAAAACACATGTAGACCGGATGGGCATACTCCCAGGCCCCCTCCAGGATCCTTGCGAGAGTGAAGAGCTGATCCGTAGTTCCACGTCCAGGGCGGAAACCGCATTGTTCCTCTTCAATCTGAGGTTCGACAATCGGCCGAACCCTCCTTTCCAGCACCTTAGAGTAGACTTTCCCAGGGAGGCTGAGAAGTGTGATACCCCGGTAATTGGCATAATAATAATTACGTTAACTAATATCAACAACAGTGTCACATTATGCGTCTCGACAACAATAACGCATGATTGAAGTGCATTTAAGATCACACATCCCGACGTTTGCATGGAGAACCGCAGTTTCTCACGTCAAGGCAGTCTTTGTACATCCGAACGTCTGCTTGAGAAGTGGCTTACGCAGCTTATTTGTGCGTAAGCAAGCTTTGTACATGAGGCCCCTGGACTCGGTTTTTCACTCTGCTCTGAGGTTAATCACAGGAGATGCCTATGGCACACACCATTGTGTCTTATATGGAAAAGTTGGGTGGTCCTCTCTAAAAGATAGACGTGACACACATTGGCACATTTTTATTTATAAAGCCCTGTCCGGGAAACCTCCCCATTATTTGTCTGAAATGCTGCAAATTTCAGATGGGCTTTTTCAAACACGCTCCACTGACAGCTTTTAGCTTCAGTGCCCCTGACTCCTGGAACAACTTACAGCAACAAATTAAAAGTAATAGCTTAATATCGTTTAACCAATTTAGACATATTATCATAAATCTGCCAAACTCTACCTGCAACTGTTTTCATTAAGCTATATTTTATTTTAATTCCAGCCATTCCACATTGTTGAAATTTTCTTTTTCGCTTTATCAGTTGTATATTTGATGTATTTGCATTGTATATTGTGTACATATTGTTGTTTTTGCTGACTCGACATCATTGCAAATGAGGGTCAATTGATCTTTTGAGTATAAATAAAGGTTACTTACTTACTTATGGTTTATTTGATAGGGACAGATACAAGTCATGTGGATTGTACAACAATCCAACAGAAAGCATCATAGCATTTGTAGCCTTAGCTAATTTCCAATGCCCGTCCCTAGAGGGGCCTTTAAAATAACTTACAAAAAAAAACATGTTTAAGAAAAACATCCTAATCATTCATCCATCTCTCCAATCAACCATCCATCCATCTGTACATAAGCAATAGCATCCTATCCATTCATCCCTCCAGTCAACCATTCATCCATCTATGGATGAATGCGACCATCTGGATGGATTCATCCATCCGTCTATGATCTGCTGGTTTGGTAACCTCAGTCTTGCTAACAAAAACAGGCTAAGCAGTATCATTAAACAATGCCGAAAGATCATTGGCACTGACCTTGATGATCTAGGTCTGATCTATCAAGTCAGGTGTGTTCAGAGGGCAAAGGTCATACTGGCAGATCCTGATCATCCTCTGAACAAGGAGTTTAGATTGTTACCCTCAGGAAGGAGGATGTCTTTTACTAGGAAGGCCAGGTCAAATAGATACTTGAGATCATTCGTCCCGCTAGCTGTTAAATATTTGAACCAGCTGTAGCTGATGATTTGATGTGACTTGCAGGTAATAATTTTTATGATGTATCCTGGTATTTCTATTTCTTGTATCGTTATGTTTTAATATACGATGTATTTCTATCTATTTATTGCTACCTATGTGTTGCATCTGGTGTGTTTATTGTGCCAACTGCTGTTGTATACTAAATTGCCCCCTTGGGGATATTAAAGTAAATCAATCCATCCATCCATAAATATATTAAATAACACGTCACATAATAGCCTACCTTTCCCTTAATCTGGACCTAGAGTTTAACTACCATAATGTAGATACATACATGTACATATTACATTCAAGCATACACTCACACACACACATACATATATACATACATACATACATAGCCCCCCCCCCCCCTCACATACATATATACATAAATAGTCCCCTCCCCCCCACACACACACACATACAATCACTCATAAAATACCCACATTTCCCTATAAATGGCTACATACCTGGTTGTCTTTTAGGAACTCCTTAATTTTGCTCCTGGACTGCCCATGACTATGAATTGCCTTGAGCTTGGTGGGTAAACTGTTCCAAATATTAACCCCCTTAATGAGGAATGAAGACTGGCCAAAGGAGGTTTTTCGGTGAGGTACCCTACAGTTCCCTGCAGCAGCGCTTCTAGTGGACCGCCCTACAACCTGCATCGGTTGGACCAGGTCACAGAGAACCTGAGGGGCCCGATCATGCAGGCACTTGTGAATTAGGTTGATGTTGGATAAAGCTATATAACTATCAAAGCTGAGCATGTTCAGGTCCCACTGGACATCGCAGTGATGAGATCTTATCGGCCTCTTACCTAAAGTTTTTAATGCGCGGTTGTAAAGTCTCTCCAGAGGTTTGACTATCGAAGGACTTGCCTGCGACCATGCAGTTACACAATAGCCGAGGTGTGAGAGGATCATTGAGTGTAGATACTGTATATATTCATACTTTGCGGTCACGTGACTACCTTGGATACCTGGAGGGCAACAAACGCTAGCAAAATGGCGACGAACAACGGCCAACCAGGGGAATTGCAGCCTGATTGGCCAATACAGATTTCCGATACTTAAATAAATCAACTATTTAGACCATTTGTCACAAAATGTTAAAATTAGATACGAAGAGAAGATCCATACACAGCACCCGCTGATGTAGGTTATTCATTGCTTTGAAGCTGGCAAAGACGCTACCAGACTTGGAGTTTGGAGATATTTCCATTTATCTCATAGAGAATCCGTCACTTTATACCGCACAACAATTGAAAGCCTACGGATGGGTTAACAACGCTGTCATATGGGAGGTGAAAAACAGGAATATCTTCATAATCAAAGCAAAGGTGAATGTTACTATTCCACCATCCACTATGAAATGTCCCCTTTTGTCCGCGATTACATAGCCAATGTGGTCTTATTATAGCCCGATCATTCACTAAAATACACATAGAAAGATTAAAGCATCCAGCATATGATTTCAACAATGTGTGAGGGCAGGGATGATCGCACAGTTGCTGTTACAGAATGCTGCGCGATTTAATCTGCACAGTGTGCTCACAAAATGAGCGCTGGGCGGAGATGTTCGCGCATTTCAGAAGCAGGGAGATTCCGTACAAAAATATATGTCTAATTTGTCAGTTTGCCATGTGTATGCCTGGCACAAATGCTCCCGTTTAACTAATCTTTCCATCATGGCGGTATTTGGACTGAGAGGAACCTAAGGACCGTTTGTGTGGTAAAACTGGCGACGTCCTGATTATGTTACTAGGTTTCGTTGCTGGAGTTCTTGCCCGCCAGCCAGTGGTTGTGACGTCACGTGCAAAGTATGAATTGGCTGCTTCAAATGTTAAACAATCTCTGATTAGTCTGAAGGTAAATAAGTTCAGTCTAACCATTTTGCTGATTTTCTTTACGTGCTTATCAAATTTGAGATGAGCATCCAACATTAGACCTAAATATTTAACTTCTGTGACCTGGCTAATTGGTTGATTATTGATGTTAATATTTAGAGCAATTGGTGTAGGGCGCCTACCAGAGGAAAAGCAAATTGACACAGTTTTATTAACATTAAGCGCCAGACAGGACTTGTCAAGCCAAAGAGCTACAGCCTCTAGATGTCCATTTAGCTTATGGGAGACTGCAGCAGATATTTTACCATGGGCATAAATAACCGCATCATCTGCATACATTTGAAAGTCAGCCCCTTGGCATGAATCAGGGAGGTCATTAATAAACATACTGAAGAGTATTGGTCCTAACACCGACCCCTGTGGAATTCCAGTTTTGGTTTTTAAAAATGACGATTTGGCATTGTTGATAGCAACACATTGTTCATGGTTTAGAAGGTATGATTTGAACCAAGCCAGTGTTTTTTCTGCAAAATTATAATTGTCTAGTTTAGATATTAATATACTGTGGTTCAGTGTCAAATGCTTTTTTAAGGTCTAAGAACACTGCCCCCACCAAATTACCTTTGTCTATGTAAGATTTAATTTGTTCCAAGAGGAAACAATTTGCGCTCTCTGTTGAGAACTTTGCCCCAAATCCAAATTGCAATGGATGTAGATGTGTGTTGCTTTCGAGATGTTTCATTAATTGTGTAGCAACCGCCTTCTCCAAAATCTTAGATAGGGCAGGCAGGATGCTGATTGGCCGGTAATTGTTCACTTGGTCCTTCACTCCAGATTTAAATATTGGTATTACCCTTGCTTGTTTCCAGGCTTCAGGAAACGTCCCACTTACCATTGAGGTATTTACCAAGTGGGTCAGCTGTTCGGCCAGTGCATTAACATTTCTTTTAACAAAAGCTATATCTAAATTAAAGAGATCTTTAGAATGGGTGGTTTTTAATTTTTTAATTATCTCAACTACTTGGTCCTTAGATATGTTTGAGTTCAAACATTTCGCCTTGCTTTTCAGCTATTGTTGGGCCAGACCAGACACTTTAAAAGTTCGGGCTATATCCTCAACTGACCCGACAAAATAGTCATTAAGTGTTTGCGCAATTGTTCCACTGTCTGAGAGGGTTTGATCTCCAGTTTTGAGTTCCTGCACCGTGCTTTGAGCTTTCTGCGGTTCTATTAAGCTTTTAATTTGACAAGTGAGCTGTTACCCTTTGCCTCCGTTAAGAGTGAAATATAATATGTTGTTTTAGCTGCACGTAGTTCTTTTGTGACTCTATTACGGAGCTCTTTATATAAGGCTAGGGCTGTGTTTGTACGACTCTTCAGACAAGCCTTGAGCTCAAAATCCTGTTGTTTCAATAGTTGTCTAATAGGTGAATTAACCCACAGAAGGGATTTTTTTCTTTTAGATTTTTTAGCCGTTTTGAGGAACTTTGAGATAATGAGTTTTTTATTTAGCACACAAATTTCAATGGTGCAAGGAGGGAACGAAGCCGGTTGGCTTGTACATAGGTTCCACCCCTATAACAAATTACAACAAGACAAATTTCAATGGCTAACAAATAAACATAAAAAGGAGATAAAGTGCATACATAATCAATGTTATGTGAGCAAAAGAAAACAGAAATGAGAAAAAAATAGAGAGATAAAGTGCAAAGTAATTCGGTAACAAATAAGGACAATAGAGATAATATACAAAAAATTTATTTATTAATTAGGAGAGAGTGAAAGAGAGAGAGGAAAGAGTGGGACATTCAAGAGAAATTGAGATGTATTTTTAACTGCTTTTTAAAAAGTGAATAAGAAGAAATGGATCTTAATGAGGGAGATAGTCCATTCCAAAACATTGGACCTCTGTATGTCATATTAAACTGATGGTGTGATGTGCGGATAAAGGGTAAATATAGAGTAAGATTATTACTGTGTCTAGTGCGGTGAGAATGTACATTATGAGTGAAGGTAAAGAAATTTTGAAAAGTGACAGGGAGATCTTGATTCTTGTAAATGAACTTGTGAACAAACAAACAAATCTGATAGTTATTCAATTTGTGAATTGGTAGAAGAGAATACTTAGTGAATAGTGGTGCTGATGGAGCATATCTATTTGAATGTGAGATGAATCTTATGAATCTCTTCTGAATAGTACATAATTTCTTGAGATGTGTAGGAGATGTAGCTGCCCAGACCATGTTACAGTAGTTCAAATAAGGAAATAAAAAACTATAATATAACGTTAAATGAGCAGAAGGATGTATAAATGGGCACACTTTTCTTAGGATGCCCATCATCTTTGTTAATCTCTTGCAAACAAGGTCTATGTGATTTGTCCAATCAAGTCTTTCATCAACCAATATTCCGAGGAATTTGGTAGTTTTGACTTGGGTCATTTCTATTCCATTAATGTATAATTTAGCTTGATCTTTAGGATAAGACTTGTTAATATTGCAAAAGATTATAAAGTTACATTTCTTCACATTGAGTGTTAATTTATTCAGTTGAAACCATTTTGAAATTGAAGATAAATCATTGTTCACAGAATCAATCAGATAATTAAAATTATTATGAGTTGCTATGAGGGTAGTGTCATCAGCAAATAACACAGGAAAAAAATATTTACAAGATAAAGCTAAATCGTTTATATAAATCAAAAATAATAAAGGGCCCAAAATAGAGCCTTGAGGCACCCCGTGTAGAATACTGGACTTGGCAGAGGAGTGGCCATTAAATGTCACATATTGTTGCCTATTAAATAAATAATTTTTAAACCAATTCAGGGCAATATCCTCCACACCGTATCTATTTAATTTGGCAATCAAAATACTGTGATTGACAGTATCGAATGCCTTAGTTAAGTCTAGAAAGACCCCAAGGGCAAATTTTTTCTGGTCCATAGCAGATGAAATAATATTAGTTAACTGAAGTAATGCATGCTCCGTAGAATGTTTTTTACGAAATCCATACTGGTGATCATGTAAAATATAATTTTCTTGTAGGTGCTTCAATATTCTAGAGTAAACTAATTTCTCCAGTAATTTAGAAATACAGGGCAGGATGGATATAGGTCGATAATTATATCCATCAATTATATCCATCAATAATTGTATTAATGGCCTTCATAAGTTCACTACAACATGTGTTCGGGTCAGTACTTTGCAGAACATCGTCCCATGTTACTTCGTTTAGTTTGTGTTCCAATGTTGGTAGATCTTGCTTCGGTATAATGAGTTTATCTACGTTCGGTAGGTCTAGTCTATAATTGACAAAACGTTTCTTGGTTAATTTCCTAGCTGCCAAGATCATATTGTGGTCTGATAAGCCTGTTATGAGGTTGAATGTTTTTATTATGCGTTCAGTCCTGTTTGTGAATATGAGATCTATCTGCGACTGAGTTGATCTAGTGATTCTCGTTGGCCCTTTAATTATTTGACTGAAATCATGTTTAGACATAGTACTTTTCAGTTTACTTCTAGCTTTTTCATCTGCCCAGTTAATATTGAAATCACAGAATATCATCACCTCTGTTTTGTGAGAGATCGCTTTAAGCAGTTTCTCTAATTTTTCATAAAATCACTATCATGTGTGGGCGGGTTATATAGGACTAAAATGCGAAAATGCATGTCCGGGGATAGATAAACATTTAATCCAAGGCACTCAATAGGAACATCATAGTCAAACTCAATTTCAGAGCACTTGAAGGAATCCCTTATGTAGACAACCACTCCGCCTCCTCTGCCAATTTCCCTATCTTTTCTAAAACAATTGTACCCAGGCACGTCAACAATTGAAGTTAAAACCTTGCCATGAAGCCAGCTTTCGCTAAGGCATAAGAAGTCCAGGTTTGAGTCCATCCTCATCCTCATCCTCATCGTCGTCCGCTTATCCGGGGTCGGGTCGCGGGGGCAGCAGCTCAAGCAGGGGGCCCCAAACTTCCCTTTCCCGGGCCACATTGACCAGCTCTGACGGGGGGATCCCGAGGCGTTCCCAGGCCAGTGTTGAGATATAATCTCTCCACCTAGTCCTGGGTCTTCCCCAGGGTCACCCACCCCTCATGACCATAGGTGAGGGTAGGAACGAAGATCGACCGGTAGATCGAGAGCTTTGCCTTGCGGCTCAGCTCTCTTTTCGTCACAACAGTGCGGTAAAGCGAACGCAATACCGCCCCCGCTGCTCTGATTCTCCGGCCAATCTCACGCTCCATCGTACCCTCACTCGCGAACAAGACCCCGAGGTACCCCGAGGCTGTGGGTCGTGTGTATACGGCTGCATCCACACTGCTCCCTCAGCAGTGCCCAGCTGGAGTCCTCAGATTGCACGTCGCCTCCGGCTCTCAATCCGACACCCCCCAATGCGAGACAGTCCGATTCTGGCTGGAAGGCCAGGGTTCCTGACGCGAGGTCGGGTGCCATGATGGAGCAGTTGGTAACTCTCCCCGCGATCAGGTTCTCCCTTGCAGAGTGCGTCCCTGCAGAGTACACCTCCGGGGATGTAGGCCTAGTGCTATCGGTCGCACCACGCACCTCCATACAGCTGAGAGTCGGCGTTCCCTGTAGAGTTTCGCTGGGGCCAGGATTCAGTTGGACATCGCCAGCTAGCAATATCAGCAGGATGTGGATTATGGCTGTTTTTATCCAGGCGCGCTTATTGTTCCGAGTGGTGTGATTTGCGTTTTTCGAACCTGGCGTGCATGTTCGTGCCTGGCCATTGTTGAGTATGCAGGCAAAAATGGCGTGAGAACCAAAGCCAAACTTGAGTAGGCAAGGGTTCATTGGAAGCAGTAAGTCCACGTTTCTGGTTAAGGTGAGTAAGCATTGTCCTTTTGTCAAAGGCACCAGCAACAGCAGTGCGCATGTGAGTAGTATTGGTAGGTTATCTTGTAGTTTGCTCATAGGCAACTTCAGATGGTGACGGCGTTGTTTGCCGGAGATTAATCCATACCTTTTAAAACTACTCACTCTAGGTCGAGGCGGCGAGTTGTTTATCTTAAACACGCATAGAACGTTGATAAGTAGAGACAGATCTTTCAGCGCGGAGCCCAACAAACCACGCTTGCCAGTGTCTGACTGTCACCTGCGATGCAGCCACCTGCGCCATCTTTTTGCACCATCGTTAAATTAAATGAGATCTATAAAAAATACAATAAGCTGCATTCTTGTGTATGAGACACATTGCCATGCAAAAGTATGGCTAGAGTTCTCCACAGCTTGCTATCAGACATATCAGATACTATAGGCCTACTACTCTCTCTCTATTTTCACAAATGGTTGGACTTCTGCCTCTACTGCCGCCTCGATCTCCGGTGGTATTGCTCTGTTTCGTCTGGAGCACTCCGGATTCGTAAGCTCAGAGGCGACGGACCCACTGACGGACAAAATGACCTCCAGGACCGGAGGAAAGCGTCCGTATCCGTATTTACCGTAGGGTGTGAACCCACTCTTAACCCACTCTCAGAAACAATCATCAAAAAGAACCACTAGCCAGACAGAGCTCCACACATCCACACACACCCTGCCATGGGTATCAGCGTGACATCAAAGAGTACACCGACATGCACTTCGGCATCACAAAAGGAAAAGTTACCATTGTTTGACACGGAATGTAATGTAGTGTTTTGGGGAGACTGTCAAAATATTCAATATTTCTTTAGTACCATCTTTGCGTATGAGCATTCTACTACTCTCTCTCTATTTTCACAAATGGTTGGACTTCTGCCTCTACTGCCGCCTCGATCTCCGGTGGTATTGCTCTGTTTCGTCTGGAGCACTCCGGATTCGTAAGCTCAGAGGCGACGGACCCACTGACGGACAAAATGACCTCCAGGACCGGAGGAAAGCGTCCGTATCCGTATTTACCGTAGGGTGTGAACCTACTCTTAACCCACTCTCAGAAACAATCATCAAAAAGAACCACTAGCCAGACAGAGCTCCACACATCCACACACACCCTGCCACGGGTATCAGCGTGACATCAAAGAGTACACCGACATGCACTTCGGCATCACAAAAGGAAAAGTTACCATTGTTTGACACGGAATGTAATGTAGTGTTTTGGGGAGACTGTCAAAATATTCAATATTTCTTTAGTACCATCTTTGCGTATGAGCATTCAATTAGACCATTCAATAGACCTTTTCTCAATGCTCAACACCATAGGTGTTATACTATAATTGTCCGTGAAGCCTAACCCTCTCTTGGACGCAAACATCAAAATCAACGGAATGAGCTCCACACATACACACCGTGGCCTTATACTAAGTGTCTATACGTTTCTTTAAGTAGTAGACTCATCCTGCCACCCAGTTTGTGAACTTACTGCTCAGCTCTGAACTCAAGTTGCATTCTTTTCATGAGATCAAAGTGCTTCAGAAAGCCACTTTGACGGAACAGGTGTTTATCTTACACTTCAAGATTTAAATTTTCAAATCCCATGTAAACTATTTTTTTCTTAAGAAATTATCTGAATCCGCCCACTCCCCCCGTGTGTGTAGGAACACACACAAATATATAAATACACAGACATACATTACAAGCATGTTTAAAAACACACACACACACACACACACACACACACACACACACACACACACACACACACACACACACACACACACACACACACACACACACACACACACACACACACACACACACACACACACACACACACACACACACACACACGTAATATGTAGCTCACCATTAGCACCACCATTAGATTAGAGGGGAACTCTGCTGGTCTGGGGCGGTCTCACACCCCTGATGCAATGGTTGCTTGTAATAACCAGTTATCTGTGCATACATTTGGAATAGATGTATCTTTATGCCTGGATGTATTGCATTGTAGTGTTTTAATAGCAGCTGTTTTTGCTCTGAACAAGTCAACTTGGAGTGTTTAAATGTTGAAGATGCTAAAGGGCTTTTTATTTTGACACGTTTTGATTTGACAAGTCTTACATGGAACCTGATTTAAAAGATTGAATATTGTATTCTTGTATTCTTTGAGTGGTTGACGGGGAAAGCGAATGATGTTCATTATGTGAATGACAAACTGAATATGTATTCCCTGTGTTTAGTTGGGAACACAACAAAAGCAGAAAATGTTTATTTATTAAAGATATGTGCCGCCTGTTTATGATTTCCAATAACTTGTATTATTTTAGTAGTTTGTGTTCATGTAAGGGACAATTTTTTCTGTTCTGTTTTTTAATAAAGCATAACAGTAATAAATAGCTCAGTGGATCCAACTGGATGTTGTTGTGTGTTCAGCCGATGATTCTTCCCGTTTCTTCAGTTGAAAGCTTAGCAGATGTTTCTCCAGAACACAGCACTGGGTTGGTTATCCTAGCTGCACACCTGGAATGTCTTTCCAGCCCCTTTGGAACTTAGCAGATCTCTGGTGTCCTGCCCCCTGATGTCGGCCAAGTCTTCAGGTCTTGAAAGGTACTGATTCCCAATGTCCCCAGCCTAACCTGTAGGGATCCTTTTAAGCAAGATTCCTGCTAACCCCTACCTGTTCCTTAATCACATGTATCTGTATTCACGGAAAGTAGCTTTGGATGAATGCAACTGATAAGATACTACAATTTTAGGCTTTTTAATCAAGTCATGTTTTAGTACTTTTTTTTGCGTTTGAAAACACTAGGGCAGTGAATCCATCACGCTGCGGTTCACCCTCTGGCCAACATAATAAGGGCGAAGGGGACAGGTGTGTGTGTGGTTTCTGTTTTTGGAATGGATGCGGATCCTTTGGTGACACACACACACACACACACACACACACACACACACACACACACACACACACACACACACACACACACACACACACACACACACACACACACACACACACACTATTTCAAGAAGGTAGGTCAACCGTATTCATCCTTTCACCAGTGACTAAATGACTCAGTTAGAAAATTAATCATTGGATGGGGCTTTTCGAAGCATGAAGTGTAAAAGGAGCCGTATGAAACAAATGTACTGTACTTCATCATAAAACGATGATATGTCATCAGAGATTAAGTCAACTTGCTAAGTGGAAATACTGGCTTCTCTGAAACTACAGCCAGTATGATCTCCTTTGAAATGACCATTCCAGGTCAGAACGTTTGTAATTGTTTTGGCCTGTGTGTCATTCACTATTATCAGAGTTAACCGAGTTGGCAGATACGGAACAAGATGGCACAGAAACACAGCATGCTATGCCCTTTAAGCCAGCAAAGGAACTGGATCAACTGAGCTAACGCAGGATTCTACCAGACCTAGAACGCATCGTCGTCCGAAAAAGCATCACAAACAGAACATGATGTTGGGGGTGCATTTGAAAGATTTCGACAGCTTAGAGCCCAGAGGGATTTGAAGATGTATATACCACATCTCTACTCTGTTGCTACCATTAGACAGACAAACACTGCGTCAATTCACACAGAGAAATGAAAGAAGAACATAACCCTATTAAAGCTATTCTACTCTAAATGATGTACTGCCTATTTTATACTGGTCGAATATTGTTACGACCTAAGTATAGGGTAATAGTCCGCAACCGTATACCAACCCCGTTAGACATGAGACATGAGATATACCTACAGAAAATAGAAGCGCCTGGAGCTCGCGTGGACCCGCCCTCTCAGCAGCTGGCTCACGCGGGCCTGGGCCTGCTTGTGCGGTTCTTCTCTGTTCATTAAGCGCTGTGCTGCTCCAGGTCCCGCGATACTCACCCCATATCATATACAAGTGTACAGTGTCCAACACGCCAGAGAAGTTAATTACTTTTTGTGGCACGACATTCTGAGTCCTGTCTTGCACGCACGCTGATCGCAGCATTCCTACGTCCACGCATTACGATTAAATCCCCGAACGACAGGTTTATTACAATATCACTCCAACAACACATAGGCCTACTCATCTTCTCTCGGTGTCTATACGTTGTTTTTTTCTTGGTCGCGGCATGTTCCCACAGGTGAGTTAAATCACAGCGGATTAGTCACTTGTGGGTCTGATCAGCCAATCCCAGCGCCACCGTAGTAGCGCGCACGCACTCACACACGCTGATCACAGCATTCCTACGTCCACGCATTACGATTACATCCCCGAACGACAGGTTTATTACACACACACACACACACACACACACACACACACACACACACACACACACACACACACACACACACACACACACACACACTTTCTCTCTCTCACTCACACATAATCACACTTTCTCCCTCTCACACACGCACACACACTCACTTTCTCTCTCACATGAAGATGGACACACATTCACTCTCTCTCACACACACATTCTCTCTGACATACACACACACACACACACACGTCATGAATAGTGAGGTTTTCGCTACAACCTTTATGTAAAGGTCACACTAACCTTTAGTAGGTTACAGTCTTCACTCTCCTCCTTGTGTGGGCTATGGTCTCTGTACCTACCGAGAGGTACAACGTACCGCCCTCTGACCCAAATCACACACTCGTCTTGGTCTTCAGGAAGAAATATACCTGCTAGCATACTCTTATATACACACTTATTCAATTTGTACTCGTTTGATTTATAGGCCAAGTAATTACATTTTTACACCATTTTATTTGGAAAATGGAGGTACATGCACATTACACACACAAAATATTGCCCAATATTCGGAGTGAAGTCATGCCCTTGGTTGCTGTTCGGTTTATTGACTTGGAGACACACCTGAAGGAATTCTCTCTCGCGCTCTCTCGCTCTCTGGCTGGTTGGCTTGCTAGGCCCTTGCCCCATTAGCTTTTATGCCTTATATATCATTAGCATAACTGGTAGACAGGGGACAGGGCACGCAAATGGTTCCACACACAGACCAAGCTCTTCTTTTAGCCTGCCCTGCGGAGCTAGTTAGCTAATTTGCTAGCCTGCATGTTTGCTAGCTCTGGGACTAATGATAGCAAGGTAGCACACTATTTTATCCCCTTCTGGGAGATCTGACACCATAGTGGCCCTGTTTAGGCCATGTCCCCACTCATGCGGATACACAACATGTTTTCCCTTTTTTTGGCCCTCTGTTCAAACTAAGGCCCCGTCCACATGGAAACTATTTTTTTGTGAAAACACGTAAGTCTTGTGCGTTTGGGCCGAAAGTCCAGACAGATCCGGCGTTTTCGGTGCCAGAAAACACACTTTTTTGAAACCAGGTCCCAGGGTGAATAAGAAAAAAACGCCCTATGCGTTTCGTGTGAGGATTCATGTGGACGCCTGATACGCAAACGATGATGTCATCTCCCCCCCCCCCACCAGCTGGGCAATGTTAGAGTTGCGTCAAATTTGTTTTGTTTGATTTGTATCCTTTTTGTAGCTTTAAATACAGCTCCTTGGTAAATTGAATTACTAACTGTACATTAAGTATTTTCTACTCAATCTACATGGTTTAACAACTGCTTTCTCCTCCTTGACTGTATGTTTGTATACAGTGCGCAGGCTTGATGCGCATGCTCCGCCTAGTCTTCTTTTATTGGTGGAGAACCAGCACTACATAGTGGCCTTGAATATGTACTACAGCGTTTCTACAGCTAGATGCATTTTTGCAATGAGTCCTTCTTTACAGAGAAATTCCTGAAATGCTTCCAAGGAAAACGGAGGGGAAAAGATTGTTTTCGCTCGTGTGGATGGCCTAAAACTGTGGTTTTGTCCCCCAAATACGTAGAAGACGTTCAAAGTCCCACCAATACGTCATTTTGAAGAGACCCTCCCAAGTGGCTGAATTGGAAAAAGGTCTGTTGGAGCAGCGCTAGAGAAAGCCTATGAAAACTGAGGCTTTTCAAAACGCGTGATGACTGTGACGTGATCCCGGCATCTGCGTCTGGCTAAAGTGGTCCGGACTTACCTTGTGCATGAGACCGAGCAAGTCTGGACCGCTAACTTTTTGCCACAAAGACAGCATTTGAACATTTAGCAGGCGTGGTGTGGACATGGTCCGAGAGACTCCTGGGACAGCCGAGTAAGAGAAAACAAGACCGACTTTATTTATTCTTCCTCCTGGTGTCGTCCTCCATGACATCCACAGAGATGATTGTACTTGACGTTCCCCTAACGGTTCCCGTGACAGCAGCTGATGCAGAGTGATTGACAGGTAGCGTGTGTTGTTAAGGCAATGTTTTTGACTGTTTCTCGTGGTTATTTTGGGAATGCGTCCGTCATAAATTTGGTCCGCAAACACAATAACATTTCATGGTTTGATAGCCTCGCCTGGAATCCCGCCTGATTTTCTTTTTTTGATTTCGGAAAACTGGGAATTTGAGTACAGTTTGTGTTAACCTAATGTAGAGCAGTCTTAATGTACCGTTTCACACCATTTTTAATTGAGAACAAACCCAGGTGTATTTAAAATCAGAAGGGATTTTAACATGCGACAATATGAAAGAAAAATCCAAAGCCATGATCCAAACCCAGTACGCTACTATAACCATGTGGACAACTACAAACTTACAGAAGACAAAACGCTAGTCCGGAGAAGAGGGAGGAGCCTTAAAGAGGAGGCATATCCGATGGACGTTAAGTGATCCTGATCCATCTCTGGGAACCATCTCACTTGCCAAACACACAAAACTCTTTTGTTTTGTGTTTGGGGAGATGAGATTTATGATCATTTGCAGAGTATTTGTATCGTAAGTCCTTCCATTTGTTTGAAAAAATTTGCTGCCCCAATGTGGTTGGAGCTTGGCCTTCGTCTATAAAGTCAGTAGATCACTATGTCCTCCCATATGACTCTATTCTCTATACAAAGGAATCAAAACTATAGTTTGAGATTCATTAAGACACCGGCTTATATAATTCTAGCAGCCAACTGCAGCTCAGCTGTCACGAATCCTCCAACATAGCTCAGAAGAACAGAACGTTTTGACCCGCATTGAAACCCGCTAGAAGACAGCCGCCCCAAGATTTCAAATCCGGCTGTTAAACGCAGTGAAAGAAATAAAACGTTAGTCTAACATCACCTAAAGCTGTAGTGGGTCGTGACAGCTATTCAAATTGCACAGACGTCGAACAGAGAGCGAACGAATAAAGGGAAGGTTTATTTCCTCCGGTGCAAATTAATGCTGTGTGGAAAAACACACCGCGCTGCGGCCGTCTGCCGAGGTTAAACAGGGTGCCGTGCGTGCCTGCTGCTCCCAGGTGACTTGCACCACTGCGCCTGCGGAGAGTGTAAATGTCCTGTCTTAACCCCCCCCCCCCGCCCCGTCACCCGGCTCCCCAGACACGCTTTTAGCCCCAGCGGTGCTCGTATATAACAAAGTTATCAGTTTTAGGAAACGCCGCCCCACAGCCCAGTACGGCGCTCGCACCTCTTGACAGTTCCATTAGCAGTTTCCGGGCCAGCGCAGTCGCAGACTGGAGGCCTGTTTGTATTCCTGACAGTTCAACATATTTATTGTTGGATTAGACTGTAGCAGAGTAGTGTAACGCGGCAGATGTCTGGCCGATATGGGACGACCACGGTGAGTTTGAGGACAGGTGGGCGACGGAGATGTGTGGCAATGCGAATGTTGAATGTTAAATAACAGCCCCACTGCTAGGTTATCACACAGACATATTTCATCTCAGATTACCCTTGTATCTGTCACCGGGAATGTACTGCAGGGTGAAAATTAAAGTTTTGTCTAGGTGACAGTGACACACACCTCTGCGATGGAACATATTGTTGGAGCATATGTATTTGTTGTGAAGAAACTAGGCTTAAACGTTTTTTCGTTGGAAGGAAACTACTTAACATGTGGGTTGTGAAAGTGTTGCGGAGGCAGGAGTGCATTCGACGCTCGACAAAAAACACATGAAATGTAAACACAAAATATTTCCTTTATTTATTTTTTTCCCTACCTAAAGACTACACAGAATCACTGATGTAGTTCTAAAGAGGCCTCTACATCTGCAGTATTTTACAGCTCCACATCTTCCTATATACAAGTTTACAGAGAAGCGTTGGAAACACAGTGTTGAGAACAATCCCAAACCTCGGGGCAGTCAAGGGACTTAAAAAACGAAAACGAAAAGAAAATAGTCTTTATGACGCAACATTTCTCAGTGCAACAGTCCACAATGCAAATATCCTTCATTCAGAGTATGTTAAACATACATACACATTTTTTTTGTGTTATTTTTTTAAGTTAAAAAAAAAAAACATGTCACCGCAATGATCCAACAGCAGAAATAAGAAAACAGCTTCACGTTTGTACAGCTAGAGACTCTCACTGACCCCCCCCACCCACACCTCCCCCTTCACCCTCCCCCTAACACATTCACATCTTCCACACCAGAAAGCAACGCAAGGTCGGCAAAAAAAACAAAAACCGACCAGCTGGGTCTCGTCATCGAGGGGTTTCATATCCTTCAGGTGAGTGACATTTTCCCCGCCATAATTTGTCAACCCCTATCCCCATCGCCCTCACCCCCCCCAGGGGATGGGGGGGATGAGGACATATGGGAGAGCAGGGGAACGCGGGCCAGCGGTAATTACGTCCTGGTGGATTACATCGCCGCTGCGGCGCGCATCGCTGACCTTTTCCCTGCGCCTCACCTGCAGGTTTAAATGCGCTGGAGCCCGGAGGCATGTCGGGATGCGCTAACCTGCGGACGTAGAGCTCCACAGACACGCGCACCGTGCCACCCGGGTAGCCCCCCCCCCCCTAAAGGCCAAACGCAACTCCCCCCCCCCCCCCCCACTCCTGCTTTGCAACCGGGCGGCGAGCCAACCTATCGGGAGCGCCGTGTCGAGGAGCAGCATCTTCAGTCCTCTTCGTCTTTTTTTTTTTTTAAGTAAGCCGACATTCACAAACTCTTCAATCACAGGCTTTATAAGGTTTGAGATATTTATGAGGAATACTGAGGAAAAGTACATCGCAAAACAGAAGAAAACACTGCAACTGTAGATGTCATGGAGGTCCGCTGTTGGGTGGAATCAGTGGCTGAGTGGAACTAAAGGAATAATCGGACCAAACTTAAAACCATCTGGTATAATTTATTCCGTATATGGAATCACCCTCGAGTACAACATTCAACAATAAATGGGACGACAGTTCACTTGTTTTTTTTTGTTGTTTAAATTCACATTTGTTTATACTGTTATTTCATATAGTCATTTTATGAAACACAATTCAAAGTAATTCAAAACCATTCCCGTAAAATATCGCTTGTTTAATACAGACATTGATTCCACAGTTTTGCTCTGACAGTGCTGGCTCTGAACTACGCTTAGTGTCGAGTTTTTTTGGACCGCTGTCAAACAAGGATCAGCAAAGAAAACATTCCTTTTTTTTTCTTCTTCTCTGAAGCAAATTCCAAAATAACTAAAAGCCTTAACAGAAAAACATGACCTATTCCTTTGTTGGCCTCGGTGCACAATGCCAGCTTCATAAAGCCTTTTGAGACATTTTCCAAATTTTAAAGAAGGCTTTCACATGCACAGTGTGCATGACGGGCCTTCAAGGCTCGGGAAAAGTAGCAAAGCCTTTCCTAATAAGAAACATAAACAAAATAAAACAAAATTCAATGAAACAAACCACAGGACGTCACGCAAATGAAGGTGCTTTGAAACATTTGCTAGGGGTTTTTCATTTTTTAATCAAGGGCTCACCGGCGATGAAGCCGACACACACACCATCCATCGCGTTTGCGCAACCGGGGGCTACCAGGTTTTCAAGTATAAAACAAAGAAAGCAGGGGGGAGGGGATCTCCTTGGCGTGGCTGAGAAGGCAGAACAGAGCAAGCTGGGGGGGGGGGAAGGTGGGGGCAAATCTGCTACTCTGGGGCCGAATGGAGCCAGAATCGCACAACATCACGATGGATTACCCACAATCCACCTGGGGGTTCCCACACCGAACCACCGGCGGGCTTGATGGAGCGGACATGGGGGTACTTCGACTTTTTCACCTCGGGACCCAAAAGACAATTTCAGTCTTTTCCGTTGGGGCCCGACCACATACTCAGAAAACTCTTGAGCACACTTGGAATTTGCCAATCCTTTTGGAACAGGGGGTTCTGTGCATTGTCCGGCCGTGACCCACCTCCAAGTGGACCGCGGCCCGCGGCCCGCTTTAGGTCCCGACCCATAGTTTAAGAGACACTGCAGTAAAGTCAGGAAATTAAGCCACAAACTAACGCCGAGTCCCTCCCCCCAGGGGCGTCTCCCAGTGGGGGGGGGGGGGGGGGGCTTTTCTCTGTAACAAGCTGGCTGTAACAAGGGGCCTCCCACCCCTCAACCCCCCTGCCCAGCGTTTTAAAACCACAAGTGGGACACAACCGTCCAAGGAAACCCAGTGGTGGTGGAGTAGGCAGCTGTCTTTGGCAACAAGTCTGGTGTGTGTGTGCATGTGTGTGTTTGTACGTGTGTGTGTGTGTGTGTCAGTGCGCGCGAGCGTGTGCTAGTCCCTCACCAGCGGGGCCCTGTGTTCATGTCACCTGCGGCCCACCTCGCTCTGTCTCATGAAGTGGACGTTGTTGACGCTGTCGGCCAGCTCGGGGTACTGGTCCACCGACACCACGTAGAAGCCGTCGTAGCCCAGCACGCGGCCCGAGCCCAGCAGCTGCTGCTTCTCGCCCTCCGTCCAGCTCCGCGAGCACTCCTCTCCGTCCCGCAGTCTCTGGCGCTCGCGGGCCCAGGCGCGCGCCACCGCCCGCTCCCGCGCCGCCTCCAGCACGCGCGCCTTCTCCTCGTCCACGCTGCTGCCGTAGCGCGTGTTCAGGCTGAGCGCGCCGTACTGCAGCTGGATGTCGGTGATGCGCCGCGTGCGCCCGCCCACCACCGTGTTCACCTGGGACACTGTGAGGTTCACGCCCGTCTCCAGCGTGCGCCGGCCCACCGTCATGCCCAGCAGGGCCAGGTCGGCCTCCACCGAGCCCAGCTTGACGAAGTAGTGCGTGTCCACGCCGGCCACGGTGAAGTGCAGGTCCTCCAGGTACGCGGCGTCGTCGAGGACGGCCGCCATGCGCCGCCCGTCCTCATTGGCCAGGCTGATGATGTCGGTGCTCATGCGGCCGTCGCGGATGGCGAACTTCACGCCCTTGCCGAAGATGGAGCCGGAGGAGGCGAACTGCTTCCGGGTCTCGGCCTGCGGGCAGCCGGCGCCCTTGGCCCGGTAGATCTGCCCGAAGCGCTCCAGCTTGACGAAGGACTTGAGCTGTCTCTGGACCTCACACTGCACCCCGAGGAAGGACTGGGGGACAAGAGAACACACAAGGAAACACCAGTCAGTCCCCGGCACCATGGAACAAGGCTTAAGAGAGTACAGCTTCAGTTAATAATAATAATAATAATAATAATAATAATAATACTAACTTGGATTTATATAGAGCCTTTCATGGTACCCAAGGTCGCTTAACAAAAAGCGAAGGAGGAAAGGGGGGAGGGGGGATTAGGGGTCAAAGGACTAGGTGAAAAGGAATGTCTTAAGGTGCTTTTTGAACATGGGCAGGGATGGGGCAGAGCGAATGTGGAGTGGTAGGCTGTTCCAGAGTGTGGGAGCATTGGCAGAGAATGCCCTAAAGGTCCATGGTTAGCATTAGTGATAGCTTCATATTCACGATACAAAATAAAACAAGGAAAATAAATATGACTGGAAATGTCAATTCATGTTGATATTATTACCAAGCAGGAAGAGTCACTTGAAATCTCATTTCTCAGCCTTCAAAAAGACGACAGCAAAAAATCTAAGCTCGGTAAAAATAAAACGGTATTGATATTTTAGGTCAATAACAACACCCTAGCTCAGTACAGTACACTCCCTCCAGTAGCCAGAGGGACGAGACACCCACCCCCCGGAGCCTCCAGCGCCCCCCCCCGAACTAAAAAACACAACAAGTGTAGCTGGATACTTGTGCTCCTTCATTAGCACATCAAATATCTCCGCCGCTCTGCTGACAGTGGCAGAGGATGAGGCTGCTGTTCATGTTGCTGTGTTCCGCTGAAACGCCATGATTAATAGTGTTGGTTTTATGGGCTGCTTTCTCTGCGAATGCTAATGTTGGATCTGGCTATTGAATACCCCCTCCCTCCCCACCGCCCCTTTCCCTTCACGAAACCATGACGCTAAAAGTTTGCTAACAAACAACAGTGAAACCCGCAAGCCTTGAACATGGTGGGGGGGGGTGGCGAACAAACACAATTAAAATTTAATTTTGTGGAAATATTATGACACAAATTCCTGGAGGACATTCTTTACGTCCCTGTTGTTTAATTTTTTATCAATCTAGAAATAATGTTTAGCCTCCAATGAAAATACAGGGAACAGGGAAAGTAGCCTGAGCCTTGTTCATCAGGTCAAATTAAATCAAATTCAGGTGCCACTCTGACAGGCCGTCCAAAATGGTGGACTCTGGCTACACAACGGTTGGCTGGCAGGCAATCCTGGCATCTTTGAAGTTGTGAACACACCACGCATCACCCCAGTGGGTGGGGGGGTGGGGGGGTGGGGGGGTGGGGTTGTGTGTGTGTCAAGGCGTGTTCGTCTCTCTGATCAGTGGTGACATGCGTGGTATTTTAAAAACAGGGAGACATGCCACTCTCCTGACAGCCCGCACTGCAGCAAACATGCAACCTGGAGTCAGCGGGTGGGGACACCACACACCACCCCCTCACCAGCACTACAACCTCCATCAGTACCACAACTACAACCGGTAACTCCTTAACCATCAACACCACCCATACCAACACTACTACCACCACTAGTACCACAACTACAACCAGTACCTCTACCACCATCACCACCACCCACACCAGCACCCCCTCACCAATGCTATTATCAGCATCACTACCACCACACCACCTCCTCCACCACCACCACCAGTACCTCCACAACCATCTATACCACCAACATCACTACACAGCCCTACTACCACCACCTCCAGCGCCAACACAATCACTGCACCGCCACCACCACCCTTACTATGCCACCATCACCACCACCTCCTCAACCACCACACAAACCTTACCTCACAAACCTTACCTCACAAAACAAGTTAATCAGACTTGTTTTGGACCTCCCCACGAGAACCCACCTTGAATCATCCCACTTTGATAAGGTGGGATGGTTGAAGGTGGAGGATCGTGTATCTCAGATGCAATTATGTACGGTACATAGGAGTGTTTATGGGGTGGTACCCAATTATTTTAAAAATTATATAATTATTATTATTATTAATGGGTAAAGAGTCCTTTCTTTATGTTGGAAGTATTCTTTGGAACAGGTTACCTGGCCCACTCAAATCAGTCAGAAGCATAAGCAGTTTTAAACAAAACTTGAAAAAATGGTTTAGACACCAATCTTAGACCGTTGGCAATTTGTATTTGTCATGTATATTTGAAACTGTAATTTATGTCTTTATGTGTCTTATGAATGATTGATGTATGTATGTATATACATACAAAGTATGTATGTATGTATGTATCTATGAATGATACATGTTTGATGTATGTATGATATGCTGCTACTTGCCCTGTCTCCTGCCCTATAGGGACCACAATGGAAATAAGCCTTAGGGCTTTATTGTGTCATCCCTGACTATTTTTATTTTTATAACGTTTGGCACAGGTTGCTGTTTCATATTTTTATATCAAGAATGGTCAAATAAAATCAATCAATCAATCAACCATTGCACCCACCACCACCACCACCACTACTATCAAACCCCCCTCACGACCACCACCATCCCCCCCCCACTACCAGTAGATCAACATAGACCCCCACCTCCGCCCTGTAGACACGCTAGCCCTGTCTCCTAATATCTACTGACAAGAGACACTCCGGCAGAGGACGGGAGTGAGAGAGGAGGGGGTGGAGGGGGAGAGGAAGGGGCCGATCCAGTCCTCCCTCGCCTCCACTACCACCATCATGCCCACCACCATCATCATCATGGGGGGTGGGCGGGGTGGGTCGTATAACTGCTAATCTACTCCTCCCCCCCAAGACGCTCTGTGTATGTGTGTGTTTGTGTGTGTGTTCCTCTGTGTGTGTGTGTGTGTGTGTGTGTGTTCCTCTGTGTGTGTGTGTGTGTGTGTGTGTGTGTGTGTGTGTGTGTGTGTGTGTGTGTGTGAAAATGTGTGTGTATGTGTGAGTGCTTGTGCGTGTAAGCTGAGGAGGGGTGGCAGGCAGGGGTGTCAGATGTGTGTCCGACCCAGGCAGGGGGTGCCTACCCTGGGGGTAACTTTGCACCATGTCAGGCTGTGTTTGTTTACCGCGCCTGGACAATGACCCAGTCATCTGGGCCTCAGGCTGGTGTAAATGGGGCAGGGGGGGGGGGGGGTGGTGGTTGCAGCAATGACCTTAGCTTTCTAGTTGAGGTGCCCTCCTCCTGGGATGCTGCCAAAGACCGCCCCCCCTCACCCCACCACCACCAACACCACCCTCACAACCGCCCCCTACCCTTACCCCCACCACATTGGAACACTGCAGGCCGTGATCAGTCAGCATCAGAACCGACCAGGGGGTTGGTGGAGCCATGCCCACAGGGACCGATTTCCTCCCCCTGGACCCTGACAGCAGTGCCCTATCCATGGGCTGACACAGCGCCACACTGCTCCCCGGGAACCGGGCTCTGGATGAAAACAGTCACGAAGGAGAACGAGGACTGTGGAAGTGGAAGATGCAGCCTGGCTGTCTATATTTATGCTTCAAAGGACGCTGCATTTAATTGGGTTGTTTGCAGCCGGGGAGCACTGCCATCGACAGAATACCCCAGTATGGTATTCATGTGTTGGCCTTAACGTACTTCTTATGATTATCATAGCTCAGTGTGTGCGAAACCAACTCATTCTTTCCTCCCTTTCCCTGCTGTGTAGTCTCCGGAGGTCAACCCAAATAAAGCTTTGTACGAATACACACGAATACAAAGCATCACACCACTCTAAATCTAGGCTAGTAATGCTATTTAAAGTCACTTTGTTCTTAAATAATGTTATGTTAGTTATGTCCCTTCATGAGTGTTTACCTGAACGGCTTTTCGGCGTAAATAGAAAAATGTGCTTGCGTTGTTCCAGTCTCATTACTCAGCCAGGCCCCACTTCCTACCTCTTCTCGGGGAAGAACATAAAACCGGCTAATGGAAGCTCAGAATAGCCCCTGAATGGACTCATCGTGTCCGTTCCTCTTTCAAAAACCCTCCACTGAAAAACAAGATTGAGAGGAAGAAGAACTACACAGGAAGAAGCAGAGTCCAGGGTTCACAAAGAAAGTGTCCTTCCCCCCAAAGCACAGCGTCTTGATTTGCTAATGAGCAAACCCACCCGGAGACACAGCCCATGAGTCAGCTGGGCTCTGAGGTGGCGGCGACGGAGCCAGAGAACCACGGAGTAAAAGATGACTTCTTTTCTAAAGCCGTTTTTATCTTGGCCACGGATAACCACCGGCTTTGACTCCCTATGGGGGTGGTAGACTTTGTAAACTGCAGGGTTGTGGCCAGGTGCATTAAAAGCCGATCTTTGAACACTATTAAAGAGAAAATCTATGTTGATTCAGAATCGGGATGCACCCGCCGGCTCCTGACTTCTCAAGAGAGCATTTCCTTCACTTCCGTATTCCACCGCATCCACGTGCTCCCGCGTTTGAAACGGGAAGCCTGTTGGAATATCTATGAATAGAATAACATAATCTGGCACTGTCAGGGGTCTCTGTAGTGCTAACACATGCCACGTTCGTCCCGGGCGTCCCACAGAGAGAGGAGGCTGGGGGTGGGGAGGGCAGGGCTTTTGCGACTGTACGTGGCGGTCCCTCGTGATGGACATCAAACAACCCGCCTGGAGCAGACCGCGAGGAGGAGGAAGACGAGAACCCGCGTGGGCTCCTAGTCTCACAAGCTCCAACTCAGACCAGCTCAAAACTTTGTGTTTCACTTTCTTCACTTTCTTCACACATTTGATTCGACCAATCATGTTGCTGGAGGTGGGAATCTGTAAGCACGTAATTGGTTATTTAACAGCTAACACAAATTTGGCCGGCACTATTAATCTGTAAGACCGTGTCTGTACACTGTCTCAAATCAACACCCTCAAGACTGGCCACTGTAGAAATACAGGTATTAAAATCTGCTTCTCAAAGTTCCGTCCACTCGTGCAAACACATTTCTCTTCGTTAGAATATCTCCCTAATAAAAGGAACAGCAAACAAGGAGCTATATCTCAGGTTCTGTGCAGTCTCCTCCCCAAGAAGATCTGCTGTTACATAGATATACACCTGCTGGATCCCAGATGCACTGTACCCTGCTCTGTGTACAGTGCCCCCTGTGCTGCACTGCAAAGGCACTTGGGAGACTGTGGCAGACTGCGGCACCTCCAGTATCCATCTGGTTAAACTGGCCTCTGTGAGTCTTTGGTGTTAAGCGTTAAGTGTATGTAATTGCCAGTGAACACTTACACAGCACGCTTTCAAATGTTGATTTCTATATTGTTATTTCTATATAGATTTTTATCTGTGTTTAGCGATGAAAATGACACATTGTTATTCCTTGAAAAACAACCGCGGGGGGATGTGTGGGGTTGACTCATACCACTTAGTCCTAATTTGGGAAGGTTTTTAATACACACGTTACATCACTCCTCTTTGTGTGGAATATTAATACCTTGAATCGAATACAATCCATCTTTTATGGCATTCGCCGTCGTATAGAAAGTGACACTCAGTTTTCCCTTTCTGTAGTTTCCATTTCTGCATCTTTTTCTGCCTCACCGTTCAGGCGTTTGGGTTCAAGAGTCTAGCCTTCCATTGGGAGTGGTTTCACTCATTACTTTCTAAGGCTTTTAGGGCTTCCAAAAGGGGGCCAGTCCTGCTCTTACTGCCCATGAAAAGCCTATCATGTTGAGGCGAGGGACCAGGGTGATGTTCTCGCGTCTGGTTCAGCCCGTCACTTGGCCCCGGCCGACGGCTGCCGTTCAGAAGAAGTCGCCACCCGACCCGGGGCCGTGGTGGCGGCTGCCTGTTCAATAATTCAGGTGAGTTGGGAGGCGACTAAAAAGGGCTGATAAAGGCGGGAACCAGAGCATGTCTGAGGGTGTAGATGTGAGCTGAAATCGATGGCAAGTGGTGGGGGGAATGGAGAGTGAATTTCCCTAATGGCAGAACAATTACAAGAGCTGTTTAGCCTGACCCCCTTTCCCCAAAGAGGTGGACAGAGTGCTAAGACCCGGATCACTGGGCCGCGGTTTGGCCCTGATCACTACCCCCCACCCCCCCTCAGTGTGTACACTGAGAACCCAACTCCCAGAGAACGTGTCTGTGAGCTAACGATTTTTTGGAAGGCAGAAGCAGTGTGGCCAGCTGGATGCGAACGATCTTTGACAAGGCGTGAGGTGTGGAGAACAGGTGCGCGGCGGTCTGGCTCTACCTTGGTGCTGTCCCACTCCTGCATCTTGAGCTGGGTGCTGCGCAGCTCGTAGGAGGGCTCCATGGTGTCCGTGCTGGGCTTCTGGTAGCCCGGGATCACGTTGTACAGCTGGAAGCCAAAGGTCACCAGCCAGCTGTTCACGTCTGTGGAGGGGAAAGGAAGACAGAGGACGTCATGCTACGTTAGAAGCATACAGGCAGCACAGCAGGGAGCCGACTCACAAACTGTGGGCAGGAGACTGTGGGGAATAGGCAGCAGACTGTTCAGCAGAAGTGTGGGTTGGCAGCTGACTGGGGGTCCACAAGAGGGCACTAAAGGAGCAACCATGCACAAACTGCTTGGTTGCGCTGAAGATTAATAATGGTCAAATAATTGTATTTTCATCATGTACAATCATTGGGAACCAAGGGTCAGACGGTCAGCCGAGCGGAGACACAGACGCTCGTCGCTTCCCGGAGAAGCGGCCGCAAGACGCTAACAATGGCCACTCGGTGTAGTGTCCCCTTGAAGCCCTCTTCAGCACTGCTCCACACACACTCGACGTGGCCCCTGAACCCGGCCACGCTTTGATTACCTCTCCAGTTGACGGCGGTTCATAACAAACACAGCTACAGGTGGTCCACTAATGACAGGCAGCTGGGTCTGCGATGGAGACCGCTGTCAACAGTGGAGCACTACGCCCCCTCAGGCTCGTTCTAAAGCAGCCTCACGTCTGTCCCAGATATAGCAGGGGTTATCATGGGATGTATGGGGGAATCAATGATTACCCCACGTGGAAAAAAAGACAAAAGAAGAAAGAAAAAAGTAAAAAAGCCAGTAATTAGCTTGACCTATGGCCCGCTTTCTGTGATATGTTTGCACTTGTATTGGCCCAACTACAGACAACTAATTAAATTACTAATTAATTACTAACTAATACAACCTCTTGTGTGTATAAAAGGGGGGAAGGGGCTTGAGCGAAGAATCGGGAGTGCAGCCTGTTGAATCCAACCAATGGCGGCGCAGTAGTACTCACAATATATTAGTAAAAGACATCAAAATGATGGCTGTGACCCCCGGGGGGAGGGGGGGAGGCGTGGCGCTGGCACCTCGTGTCACCTGACAAAGCTTTTTTAAATACAAATTTGAGGACAATGAAAGGAACCGGAGCAATTTAGTGAAAGGAATGGAAATGTCAGCGGCATCAATCACAATCGCGGCAGACCCTCTCTGCTGTATCTAACGGTCTGTTTAGCATTCAAATGCCAGCGAGGGCCCTAATGGGGGAGCGGAGCCAAACGGCACTCAGCTGGGCTGCCAGGGAGCAGGAAACAGCTCTGCTTAAACACAGAGCTGCCGAGAGCTATTGCTCACCTGGAACAACCCAAAAAAATATAACGCGCTATTTTTTCATTCAGTCAAGTCGGGACAAATGAGTGAAGGCTGGCAGATCTCGGCTGTATGTTTTTGTATTGTTTGTCAAACGGGTTAAGTGTAGAGGATTAACGGCAAAATGTGTGTGAATTGGATCTAATTAAACGTAGCTACAGTTTGGTTAAGTGGCTAAAACCAGGACTGTGTAAAACATCATAAATATTCGAATAGCGCTTTTAACCTTTAAAAATATATGTGAGATTGAAACGATTTTGTATAAGCTGACCTGCATCTGAATTCAATGTGTCATACAGTGAATTGAGATGCAGGTCATTAAGAGAAAGCAGGGATACGGCTTATTGCCCAAGGATGCCTACAAATAAACTCCCATCGTCTAGGAGTTGACCCCCCTAGACATAACACTATCCTCCCCGCAAATAAAACTGTATTATTAACCGTGTTTTTCTCCGTTCATTGTCAGGGTAACAAAAGCCTCATAATGAATATGTATTAATCTGGTTGGTCTCATTGAGATTCTCTTTTACAAGAGAAAAATACAAATGGAATTAACACACAATCTGTCTGAATTATACATGTGATGATCCCCATCTTTTTAGGTGCGAACCATATTATTTATAAATCGTTGTTTTGGCCGTGTCCACTTTGAACAGGGCTCATCCTTCACCGTGTGGACTTGCTCTCAGCAGTGGAGGCCAGCGCTGCCCCCTCTGGCTGGCTCTTTATTGTGCACTCCGCTGGGCAGCTTCCTCTGCCATTTACCCCCAGCGTCCCACAAAGCAACCCAGGGATGATGTGCTCTTTCTGGGAACAGTTCCGACCGCTTGGCCACAGAGGGGTCTTTGCTCCACACCATTGTTTCCTTTGGAGAGCCATAAATGATAGCTGGTGGATACGCGGTGCTCACGCACACACACACACACACACACGCACACGCATGCACACACGCACGCACACACACATGCACACACACACACACACACACACACACACACACACACACACACACAGACTGACACACACACACACACACACAGACTCATGCACGCAAACACTCATGTAAACACACCCATGTTAACACAAACACACACACATACACACACAGACATACACTCACACAGACAGACACACACACACTCACCCACAAACATAGATGTCAGTGCACCTGACATCTGCACAATATCTGCACAATATTGTACACAGTCACACACATGCACGCACACAAGCTCTAACATGCACATCCAAACACATAGACACGAGCGCTCAAATTCACAACCGCAGCGATTCTCTGCGCGGGGAAAAACAAAGTCCCAGCGAGATAGCTCTTGTAACCATTTTCCACCTTTTTCAATTTACTGTCGGCAGGAAATACCATTGCACACGCCCCTGTTGTCTTTCGGCAACGGCGTGCCGAAATCGACAACACAACCAAAACAAAACAGCAACAAAACACCCAGGTGATTATTTCAGCAGCAGTCTCATGACTTAGTAAACAAGGATATCTGTCAGTGTAGCTTCTGCCGCCTTTGTTCTGCTCCCACAACATCTGTCACCCTCCCTGTGTTCCCCCGGAAATCAGTGAGACTCAGTCGTCGCACCGGGGGGAGGTCACCCTTGTAAATAACCGTTTTGGGGCTAAATATCCCGCGCTCGCTCAGATTCCCGCCTGTCAAAGCCTCAGGTGGTGAGCACGAGTGGTAAACCTTCTCCCTCTTAGTGGAGGACGCCTCCTCTGACCTAGCAGTCGTAGAGAAACAAGCAGCTGATGGTCTCTGAGTGGAGCAGGGGCGTTCTGACCTACCAGTCACAAAGCTCAAACAGACGTTCTAGGGGTAAGTGGAAGGAGGAAAGTTCAGACCCACCTGTCGCGGAGCAACAGGCAGAATGTCTTCCTTCAGTGGAGGATAGTCGTTTAGATAGACAGCCTAAGAGTATGGACCACCTGCTCTATCTAAGAGGACTATGGACCATGGATAATGGACTATGGATTAGCTTCATCATCTAAGAATAGTATGGCCAATTTACATTTAGGGGATTTTGTCCACCATTAATTCACACATTCACACACCAACGGCGGAGTCAACCATGCAGGAGGAGGAGCAGTCAGGGTGAGGTGTCTTGCTCAGGGACACCACGACACTCCGCTAGGAGGAGCCGGTGATCGAACTAGCAACTTTCTGGATGCCAGCCAACCCCCTGAGCTACTGCCGTCACCCTTTATATGTTGTAGTACAATCATGGCCAATCTCACCTTACAAACAGGAGGTATGGAGCATCTGACCTATCTAAAAAGGAGTCTGGACCAGTCTGCCCTATCCAAGAGGGGTACGGCCCGTCCTCGCTCTCCGAGTATAGGATGACCACTCAGACCCACCTGTCATGTAGCACTTGGTCTCCTCGTTGTTGCTCAGCGGGTTGTTGTTCTTGAACATGTAGAGGTTGAAGGGCACGATGTGGTCGCTGTTGAGCCGCGCCCACACCTCGTGGTCGGGCGTGGTCCACCGGCCGGCCATCACGTCGTAGTCCCGCCGGCCCATGTGCACCAGCCGGCTGAGCGGCTCGTACAGGCCGCCCTGGTAGCCCACGATCACCTGGAAGCTGGGGTTGGTGTCCAGGTAGACCTCGCCGAACGCCGTGTACAGGATCTGCTTGATCATGAGGCCGGCGCCGCTGAACACGGCCAGCGGCGTGCCGATGTTGTCGCACGCCACGTAGAACTCGTCGCCGCTGTTGAGCTCCATGGCGAACAGGTGGCCCTGCAGGTCGTAGTACAGCGAGGTGATGTCCGAGCTGGTGTGGTTGTACATGTGGGTGACGCGCGTGGGGCTGGACAGGTCGGCGTAGAAGAACTGCAGGTGGTGGCCCGCGCTGCTGCGGCTGGACACGCGGCGGCCCAGCCCGTCGTAGCGGTAGCGGATGCTCCAGCCGCTCACCCGGTTGTACACCTTGGTGAGCAGGCCGGCCGAGCTGTACTCAAAGTAGTCGTTGCCGCGCTGCTTGAGGAAGCCGTCCTCGTCCGTGCGGTACAGCACGTCGCCCAGCCGCGTGATGCGGTCGCGCGGGTCGTAGCGCAGCGGCGTGAGGCGCGCCGTGTTGCCGGGGCTCAGCAGGTGCAGGTTGCCGTTGAGGTCGTAGCTGTAGCGCCACAGGGGCTTGTCGTTGATGGACACCACCTGCAGCTGCCCGTCGGCGTCGTACTCGTAGGTGTAGCGCGTGGTGTTGGCGTAGGGCCCCACCTTCAGCTCCTTCACCACCACGCGGCCCATGTTGTCGTAGTTCACCATCATCCAGTACATGAGCGAGCGGAAGATCTCGTACTGCACCTCCTTGACGCGGCCGTAGGCGTCAAAGTGCTTGGTGTGCGTCATCACTGCCGTGGTGATGATCTGGTTGATGTCGTAGTAGATCACGCCGAACTTGCCGAACTGCTCCGTCTTGCCCGACACGTCGTCGTAGCGGTACAGGTCGATGGGCATGGGCGTCTCGTTGATGACCGCCTGCATGCTGGTCACCCGGAAGCTGTTGTCGTAGACGTAGTCGAAGCGGGCGTTCACCATGCCCTCCTCGCTGAAGCGGAAGATCTGCCGGTCGATGAGCGGGCCGATCTGCCGGTAGCGGATGGTGCAGGTGAAGCCCTCGCTCTGCAGGTTCACCGTCTTCAGCATGCCCGACACCTCGTCGTAGGAGAAGGCGATGCGCGTGGTGTCGTACAGGATCTCCAGCAGCTTGTCCAGCTTGCCGTACTTGTAGACCACGCGGCGGCCGGTGCCCAGGTACGTGGTCTGGAGGAGCTGGCCGTCCTCGCTGTAGTCCTGCAGCACCGAGGCGTTGCCCTCGGGCGGGCGGTAGGTGTTGCGGTAGTAGCCGATGGAGCGCGTCGTCTCCAGGGTCTGGCGCGCCACGTTGGGCATGGTCACCGACGAGAGGCGGTCGTTCTTGTCGAACTCGAAGATGTACTGCCGCTGGCTGTAGAGCAGCAGCACCATGGACTGCAGAGACAGAAGGGAGACGAGAGCGGCGTTACGACCACCGTAGAGCGGCAGCACAATGGGGTTCAGGCATTTCATCGGAGAACAATGGATTTTTGCGGAAAGTCTTTCATGCTAATTTATTGAATTTGTTTTTTGTAAAAGGATTTATTTGTTCCCATACAAGATTGCCTCTCAATAAGCGAACAAAGCGCTAGTGAAATAATAACCGATTGTGCGTATCCTTAACACAGCAATTACATAGCGACAACAAGTTCACAAATGAAATGTATAAACAACATTCAACATAACGCTAAGTAGCTCTTAATGAGTTCAGCTTGTTACCTACGTAGCTCGTACTCAAGAAAATAAGGCGCAATAGACTTTGCAACATTATTATTCGAATGCACTTTCATGGCGGACCACAGAAAAACTAGTTTATTATCAAAAGCATTGCTATTTTTATTATGATTATTAAAGTGTTTACAATTCTTAATTTATTATGAAAAAATATATATATGTTTTAATTATTATTATAATTATAAATATTATGTTCTTGTTGTTATAGATTGGTTAGTGCTATTATTATTAGTATAATTTGTATTACTATTACTATATTATTAAAGTTCTAGTAGTAGCAGCAGCAGCAGTTATAATATTGTTTGTATTATTATTCAAAGGGTGAACGTATTAACACTCCAAGTTCATTTCCATATTAAAACTAAGCTGTTGATCCTCCCATGACACATCATTTCCTGAAGGGACAGCTCCTTATTTCCTGTCTGTCGGATCCTTTGAACCAAGCAGCATGAGGGAGACACATTTAACACAACACGCTAAAATGGCTGCCACAGTGAGTGCGCTTGCATGCCACAAAAAAAACGCCATTGAATTATTTCTATGGCTGTCACAACGGGCTGCCAGCATCTTAGTGCATGGCTTAAAAGAGGGGGCTGAGTGGTAATTATTAACAGGGTTACAGTCGTTAAGACACAGCACTGAAGCCTGTTACATTGGCTGCAAAGATCGCGCCTTTAATTAGCAAGCAATTTCTCTTGGTTCACGTCATCTAGGCTATTTTAGGCTGAGCCGCCATGTTGAGACGGTGGTATCAATCCCAGCCTTTCTGTATAACATGTATGTCTTCTTATGGCAAACACATCTTAATGTGGAGAAGCCTCTATCCAGTGGAGACCGCAGTCTGAAATAATAATAATCATAACCTTTGTTTGTGTAGCCCTTTTTCAAAGGACTTCTACATCAGATAAGCCGGTAGACAGTTAAGAACATGATAGGAGGGATAAAGTAAACAGTGAGCTATTTATGCACTTGATAAAATAACAAATATATACAGTGTATAGGTAAAAAGAGAAGAAATAAGAATACTGTTGATTGATGAGTTTAAGATAGTTCAGCAGGAAAAAAATATAACCAAGATGAAATGAAATCAGATAAAACAAAAAACAAACATATAATATAAAACAAACAAATACATGAATAGCTCGGTGAAGAATAATTATACGCTTAAAATAAAAATCTCTAAAGAATCAAACACTTTGTCCTTAACGTCTCAAGGTTGTTGCAGCCCAACGACTTCCTGTCGGGGATTTATAAAGAACTATCTTAACTTATCTTACCTTCTCTAGGTAGGTGAAGCTCAACAACTTCCTGTCTGGGATCGATAAGAGAACTATCTTAATTCATCTTACCTTCTCTAGGTAGGTGTAGCTCCATGACTTCCCGTCGGCAAAGATCTGGGAGGTGATGCGTCCGTTGGGGTCGTACTCCATGCGCACCGACATGGTGCCCCTCTGGATCCCGGCCACGTGGCCCCCCGGGGAGTAGGTGACGTTGACGCCATTGAGCCGGCTGCTGGGGGCCCAGAGGGTGGGTCGGCCCGCCTGGTCGTAGTGGATCCTCAGGGTGAACTTCCGGTGGTCATCGTACACCTTCTCCGTGCGCGTGATCCGGTCGAAGTCCAGCGACAGCAGGTTCCTGTTGTGGACCTGGAGGTGGAACGAGGGGTGGAGAGAGGCAGAGAGCAGGGGAGAGAGAGTGTGCGAGAGAGACGTCGGGGGCGAGAGAGAGTGGGAGAGAGAGGGAGTGTGAGTGTGAGTGTGAGTGAGAGAGAGAGAGAGAGAGAGAGAGAGAGAGAGAGAGAGAGAGAGAGAGAGAGAGAGAAAGGGGAGAGGGAGAGAGGGCAGAGGAGGAGTGAGACAAGGATAACAGGTAATAACGTCTAGTGTGGTGCTTACCAACCTTTGACTTTAGGTGTACCACTGTGTACCACAGTCCTGTGTGCTGTATGTTATTTAGCAAACACAAGCTTTTTATTACAGTGTAATTATAAAGCAACAACAAATTATCTCAAAACATCAATGGAAAACATAACAATGAAAAATTGATTAAATGTGCAAAACAACCCTTTTTGGAAATCATATTATATTAGTCATATTATTTACTGAACAATATTTATAAATCTTTTTATTTTCAATTGTAAATTCTATTACTCACTAAATTCTATTTCATATATTTATAAATGTGTCTAAAACATGAATAAAAGTACCACAGGTTGGATAAAAGGTTTCCAACCTTTTCTAGGAATGAAAATGTTTGAACCCAATGTTTGAACCCAATAACCAACTGCCCTTTTTTAACTCCCAACCAAAAGGTTCTGGGTTCGAACCCCAATGTCCGTAGTCTGAACTGTAGGCATCCTTGAGCAAGTAGCCCTCAGCCTCTCTGCTCATTAATGACCTCAAGGACTTTCGTGCTCTTTTCTCTTTTTGCAGAGTGAGACCTTGGAACAAGGTTTC
>NC_140274.1:15915590-16030590 GCF_964030765.1 Micromesistius poutassou
TCCGCTGGAGCAAGGGTGGGCCAAGAGGAAGCAATACTGCTGAACGGGGAGTTAACGGTAACGCGGGTCGTAAACCCTTCAGCCCCTTAGCGACGTGAAAAACTGCAATGATGTTTGAATGCGCCGCAGCGCTACAGCCGTGATCCAGTCCGAAGAAAGCAAAACCCCCCCAAAAAAAAGCTTGTCTGAGAGGGTCGACTTAGAAACCCCAAAAACATGTCCTCTTCACATTCCCCGTGCAAGCTGTTGCTCTTCTCTGGGACAGAGAGCATGGACTCTGTCCATCTGTGTTCACATTTTTGGTTGTTTTTTTCATCTAAAAATGTTTTAACGTCTTTTTAACTTATATATCTATCCTGCACGTTCAGATGTGATGCCCCAATCCCCCATCTGGGAGGGAGCAGGGTAAACTACCGTGGGGCGTGGGGCGGCCAGAGGCCCTCAGTACCCGCGCCGGTTGCCCAGCGATCTCTGCGCTGCGTCACGTTCACAATGCGGACACCAGGTGACTTAATTAGGAGGGAGCAGAGCTCCGGGGCGCCGGCCGGCCGGCCCGCCCCCGGAGCAGATGTCCCGGACAAGGTCGGCCGCGCGGCGGTGACCGGAGCGACCCGGCGGCCGCTCGGCCTGGACACCGGAGCTCAGCTTCTTGCGTTTCACAGCTGCCCCCGCGCGGCTCGGGAGGGGGGGGCCCGGGGCCTGGGGCCCGGGCCCCGGGCGGCTGGGCGGATGTGAAAGAGAGCTCTTTGAAATCAAACGGTAGACTCGGCGAGAACGGGGAGAGGAGGAGGAGAAGGAGGAGGAGGAGGAGGAGGAGGAGGACAAAAAAATCTTTACAATCTTTTATAAATTGAAGGAGGGCTGCTGAGTTCAAAGCTATGAACCGGTAATCAATACCGCAGCTGGTCAGGCACAGAACAGGATATCAGAACGCCCGAAGAAGCGGAGAGTAAATCAGAGAGAGAGAGAGAGAGAGAGAGAGAGAGAGGTAAAGAGGCAAAGCGAGGAGAGGAGGAGGGCAGAGAAGGGAGCACTGTACTTCAAAGATAGAGGGGAAGAGAGAGAGAGAGAGAGAGAGAGGGTTTCGATGCCGCCTCTGACTGCTGGGGTCTGATTGCGTTTCCTAAAGCCCCGACATTTCTCGTGGGCCCAACAACATTGTTTTATGAATTGGCCTCGGAGACAGAAAATCAATGTGTTTTCATATTGGTAAACGAAGTGTACACGACTACAAAGAGTTTGGAGGGAACATTTGGACGAACAGCAAACAAGCAGTTTCACAAGTCATGCACCCTGCGCCCGGAATCACCCTAGCGCAACGTGTAGCCTCACAGCTAATTGTGAGACGGAGTCTCCGCACAGAGCACAAAAGCCCCGTACAGGGTGAGGCTTTGTTTACGGGGCGGCTATAGAGAATCAACCAGACGGATGTCATGTCAGCTGCTCCTGCAGCATTAAAAGATTCAGAGCTGACGGAGCGGACTGCAGGTCTGGGGAGGTGAGAAGAGAGTGGGATGTGTGCGAGTGAGTTGTCAGTGCAGTTGGCGGTGGTACACTTCATCAGTATGTTCACATGGGAAGGATGTTTACGAGGCAAATACCATCAGGGAATCGCAAGTAAACACACTCGATAATAACAGACGTTAGAAGGTTGAAATGAGGTGATCATTTTAACACAATGTTGTCGACCGTAAAACTACAGATTATCCATAAAAAAAAACGCCCTCGTTCTGTGCAGATCAGACAAGCCTTATCATGAGATCCCCATGAACATTGATCCACAAAAAAAAGTACATTAGTTAAAAAGCAAATCCCCCAAAAAAAAACAATTAAAAATCCAAACCGCCACACAGACATGAGAGACGTCTTCCCCCTGATGTGATGGCGATTGGCTCCACTCTATCCGATCCGCACATGATCGCTGGTCCCCGATACCCAGTAGGACACCAGATACGGTCCCCTTATGGCGCTCAAAATGGCTTCAGTGATGGGTTGGCTCATTCAACCCCCCCCCCCCCCGGTCCTCAGGAGGCAGCTTACCCTGCATGAGTGTGTAGAAGGTCCCGGAGGCGGACAGGTTGGTGGTGATGGTGATGTCCTCCTTGTTAGAGCCCTCAGCCTGCACACGGACACTGCTGTCCATGTCGGAGCGGTAGCTGCTCACCCGGCCCGTGGGGTGGGTGACGTTGGTCAGCCGGCCGTAGGAGTCGTACCTGGGGAAACAAGCGGAGGGATATGGGGTCAGATACGACGACTGAGATGTGGAGCAGAAGCTTTTTCTCCAGTTTTTTTCGTGAATGAGCAGTTGGGTGGTTTTGCATCGTGCTTATCAATCAAACTTTATTTGCATATCACTTTTCATACAAGCAAATGTAACACTAAGTGCTTACTACCAGTCCCCCCCCCAGCCCCCCCACAACACACCCAGAGATATTCACACATGTAAAAATAATCCCCCCCTCCACCTCACACCCATTCCCAAAGCGATAACTTTGTGAAAATAAGTAATTCATTAAATAAATGGATGAATAAGTTATTTAATTAAAAGCCTGATTAAAAAGATATGTTTTGAGTTTGCCCTTAAAAACATCAACACTCTCTGCGGCCAGTGGGTCATCAGGCAGGATGACTGATGATGACTCATGGACGACTAGTAGGTAGAATGCAGGGGTCTGACCTCGGAAAAAAACCACTGGACGATTATGGCCCTGCCTATTGTACAAACAAACACGAGTGATCTAACGGTTTCAGCCTTCAGAAGCTACTCCCAATGTCATTCAGTCAATGTCAATCTTAGCATTTTATTGGTTAAAATGTTTGCCAAATCACATCACAGTAGGTTTATTTGTCTGTATATGCTGTTTAAAGGCTTTTAGCGGGCCTTTGATTGCAGGTGCTCGGCAAATGTAACCAAACAAAGGAAGAGCATCAGACAGAGGTCATCCTGACCGGGCCGTTGATTGCATGACTAACGACATCACCACACACTAAATCGTCAGCCCACCGGCGACCCCAACCCCCTGAATTCCACTACAGGGGGTGCCATCCCTTCGGTCCGCTGTTTAAGCCCTTACAGTAGCGCTTAGTACGTTTTAACCGTCGGATGTGTGCGTTTACACATCTAGGTACTAGCATAAATAATTCAACGCAAAAAAAAAAGCTGACAGGTAATCACAACCAGGACGAAGGGAGCACACACCTCTTCGCTCGAGAGAAAAAAAACAAAAAAAAAAACGCTTATTAGTCTGGAAGATTAGTGCTATCACCTCATCTCATTATGCAGCCGAAGGAAACGGCGAGCGGTGAAGTGGAGGGAGCACCTCGGAGAGAGGGACGGCATCGCGCCGCGGCCCGCCCGCGCCGCTTCACCACACACACAAACACCGGTGGCCAGATTGTCTCATTTCTCCGAGAGGGAGCGCATGGGCGCGGAACAATTTGAAATCCTTCAGCTTGTCAGGGGGTTCAGAATGAGCGAGCGGTACATTACTTGAGCATGAAGCCCATTACCTGCGCGGTGAATACAGAGTGGAGGCTCGGCCGCGGCTCAACGCTGTCTGGTCTCGCTGTAATGAAACCCCCGCTAATAAATGAGAGGACTGGGAGCCGCTCGCTAGATGTTTCCTCTGCGCGTTCATCTCTAATTTTCAATATGGGAGTGGAAAAGGACAGCGGCAGAGGAGTCCTCCGCCAGTGGATAAATGTTATCTGATAGCGAGCCCTGCCCCGGGATACGGCGATGTGTGACCCCGGGCGTTGTGCATGGCCCGTGACGACGTACGGTTGCTAGCGGAAAATTCAAAACAGCCGTGAAGACGTTTTTATCTCCAGCGTTTGATTTCCCTCCATTACGTATCTCGTCGCTATGACTATTGTCATCCCATCTGAGGATCTCCCCCACCCCTGTTCGCACCACGAGAAATGTAATATTTAGCTTTCTGTAAACGGGAGCCGCCAGCCCTAAGTGTACTTAATGGACCCGGCAGACTGTACCCTGTCAGCGGCGCCCCGGACGCCATCGCTGCTCTGACAGTCCCCGGAAAAAACCCACAGCGTTCCCGGGCGCCTGCACACCCCGAACAAAGGAGCCAGTTCCCCGGAAAGAAATCTCATTCCACAGCAATACGGCGTGTCCTGCCTTGATCACTGACCCAAACTCCTGGGGCGTCTCAATTAGGGCCTCGAGCGAGAGGCCCCCCCTCCCCCCCCCCTTTTCCTCCCGGGGGCGCCGCGGCTGAGCCCTAATGGCTCCGGCCTGCTGCGAATCAGCTGTCTATTAACTCGCCTTGCCCGGACAAGAGGCCGTACAGGGGGCAGGCCGCTGAGCAGTCCCCGGAGCAATTGTTCTTCCCCTGGATGGCCGCGGGTCCATTTGGATCGCATCACCCTCCCGGGCCAGGCGCCTGCTCTCTGACCTTTCACACCCCGGGGGGCTCCACAACGGGCTGACCCACGCCATCACTCCGCCATCACCACCGCCCAGCCTCACCTCCTGACCCCCCTCCGGCACAGCCTGCCAACTCTGCTCTAGAATCTTCTAAATATGAACGTACAATGACCTCGTTTTTCTACTTCATTTCCCCCCCCCCCCCACTCCTCCTATTTGACTAAGGATGCTAACGAGCACAGGCAGCTCTATGAGGAGGGACGGAGGGAGACGTTCTATGCGAGTCACATATCGTCTCAATGACAGAATCAATGGAATCATTTGACGCTTAACTTCAGAGCGTCAGGGGGAAGGTTCTTCGCCGCTGCGAGCGCTTGGGCGGGCGGCCGCGTTACTTAACAATTGCGCAGCGGTCCGGCTAATTACAAAAATTACAATCCTCCCGCCTTGCTCGTATCATAAGACTGATTAGCTTTGCCGATACCCCCGGGCTCATCTCTTTATCCAGACAAGCACAAACATCACAGGGCCCCGGCGCGGCGTCTGCCCGCCGTAAAACCCGGAGCAGATCCGGTGGCACGAGGGGTTACCGCCGCGCGACGGCACTAGCGTGTAGTGTCCTCTGCGTGTTCCGCTCCGGCCTTTGCTACCAGGTTTTGTGGGTGACACCGAAATCATATTTAGTCCATAGGCCGAGACATTTAAGCACACGTTCATTAGTTTGTGGTGTGGAGTGGTGAGGCTGCGAGCGGGGAGATGAATGGCGCTGGCCCTCCTTCCGACATCCGCAAATTACGGCTTTGACCCTCCGGTGGCGGGGTGACCTTCAAAGCTAATTATGCAAAGAAAACAGCATTTGTATTATGATGTCTGAATGAAGTATGGGCGGTGGAGATCGCTCGCAGGAACATACGAACTGATAATAATACCATATTGAACGCTGTTTGTTCTTTTTTTGTTCTTCATCTCTTTGAGTGATGTGCGTGATTATAGTTCTTATTGCGAGGACTGTGTGTTTGGTTGAAGGACACATCGAGGGCAGATGTGCGGGGCAGACGTATGGTTGAAAAACTGAAGAGGTAGAACAAGCAACACTATAGCACAGGTATTTGTTCAACGTTGCGGTTGTGGAGGCCATTGGAGGAAAATGAAATCCAACAGGCAGACAAAAGCCACCTATAGCTGCCTGAGCTGCACATTATGCATTCTGCCTTGAACTCCAATGTGTGTGTTAGCGTAGCCCCACAGCTGCTGCTGAGCCACCCTGTCTGTATGCTAATCACAGTATAAACATGATGTACAGATCCTCCCGTCCTCGTGTAGCATTCTAGGTGTACGAACAAAAAAAGGAAACAAAAAAACCTCCAGTTTCCCCGCTCTCCATATTTTAATCTCAGGAAAAATCCTTTCTGTGCTAATCGGTTTGTGTTTTGTTTCGCTGTTCTGCTCTACAAAGCAGTGAGGACACATTTTTAAGGGAAATTCAAAAGGAAAATAACTAAAGGGAGCTTTGACTACCCGTTGGGGGTTTCGCAAGCCCGTGGGCGCATCACTCTACCTTTCTAAATATCTCCACGCATGGCTGAATTAGCTCAATTTCCACATTATCTCTTCTGGATTCTTTTGCACCATCCTCCGTACCGCTGTCGCTGACGACAAGAAAATCAAACACGGGTGATAAACGCCTGCTTGGATTAATCAAAGCATCCGGCTATGTGTCAAAGTGTTCCTCTCCTCCAGTGAGGTGTAACAGATGCCTGACCAGCCCATCTGTTTAATCACACGTTTTTTGAGGAATACCCAGTTAGCCATGGATCCCTTAGGGTACCCAGGCATTAGCTGACTCTGACTGCCTCTATAGAACAGAAAAAAAAAAAAACTCTGAACGCTCTCTGAATGTCTTCCAGCAGCGCCGGAGAGAGTGAGATGACGCAATAGTTCCCTCTCGTCGATTTTGACCCAATCAACTCCTCCCCTGTGGCTATCTCATTATGCTTACACTAGCATGTAGCCTCAAGCCGCCCAGGGCTGGGCAAAAAAAAAAACTAGCTTGGCAAAAGCTATATGTTTTTCATGAAGCGCATAAATCCTGGAAAGCGATGAAGATGATGTGCACAGTCTGTCACCCAGAGTGGAGGTAGAGACACAATGAGTAACCCATCACCACCAGTAATCTCATTTGGAATGATAACAGCAAATAGGATTACATGTACAGCAACACAGACCTTGTGTTCTGAATGACAAACACTCACAGGCAAAAGGAAGGGGCTTGTGTGTCGTAATGCTTGACTCAGACGTAGGAAGGAGTTCTCAAACTGCTACTTAACACTCTTAGCATATTTGGCAGGTACTTTTTGCATGTTTTTTTGGGCATTATGTTCACATCCTGCACACCCCAGCGGAAACCTGTGATAAGGACATCTTATTCCCGCTAACCAACTGTTGGGTATAAAAACTCCAGGGACATGATGAGACTTTAAGCACACATCTGGGACTCCTAACTCTCTTCTAAATCTAACTCAATGTGCCAGACTCTAGCGCGACGACGAAGGGGAACTTTCGAAGATAGACCAAAAAAAAGTAAACTCACTCGTAAAACGTGGTCCATCCGTTCTCATTGGTCTTGGTGGCCAGCAGCCCCGAGCTCCCGTGGTAGGTCATCACCGCCAGCTCCTGGCCCTGGGCTGCGATGGTTTTCAGGGCGTTGTTGGTGCCCACCGTGAACCAGAAGGTCTGCCCGTCCGGCACCATGAGCCACAGGGGCATGCCCGTGGTGTCCCGGCGAATGGTCACCAGGTTCTTGTTCTTGTCCACAATGGTGGCCAGGTCCCCCTGGCCCGAGTACGTCAGGTTGTAGAGGTGGTCCCCGGTGGTCAGGCTCTGGGTATAGATGTGGCTGCCGTTGGCGTCAAACAGGTAGAGCTCGTCGTGGATGGGCGACGAAACCTCGTACATGTTGAGCGGGTTCAGGTAGGGCTTGTTCTTGCGCACAAACCGGATGCGGATGTTGGCCAGGTCGGCGATGAACAGCTCGCCGTCGGGCGACACGGCCAGGGACGACGGCGCGTTGAGCTTGGCGTCCTTGGCGTAGCCCTCGTCGCCCGAGTAGCAGTCGCAGTTGGCGTCGTTCTTGCAGTCGCAGCCGCTGGCCGCGCCCGCCACCAGCGAGATCTCGCCGTTGGTGGACACCTGGCGCACGCGGTTGATCTTCTTCTCGTCCGACTCGGCGATGTACAGGACGCCGGTGTGCGACACGGCCAGGGCGTTGGCCGACTCCAGAGTGGCGTGGATGGCCACCTTGCTCAGCAGGAAGTGGTCGATGCCCGGGACCTGGCAGTGCATGGGCCGCCCGGCTATGATGCGCACCTGGTGGTTCTCCGAGATCTGCAGCACCACGTTGTTGTCCAGCACGTACAGCGAGTTGTCCAGGGGGCTCACCGCCAGGTCGGTGGGCCACTCCAGACGCACCTGAGAGGACACACGCACGCACACGCACACACACACACACACACACACACACACGCACGCACACACGCACGCACACACACACACACACCGAAAAGATATCAGCTCACTGGAAGAAGAACTAGGCCATGCACTTATTGATCAGAACATTTTTCATTTTAAGGTAAACATTTTGAGGTAAACAGTCCGTCGTGGAAAAAAGGGGGTCGTTGAAAAGTGCATACAAAACCGAAAGAGGTGTCCCTTATCTCAAAGCTTAGCCAGAATGCAAAGGCCTCTTTATATTCTCTTTTCCGGGAAGAAATGATCTGATAAGGCGGAAAATATCAGGCCGGCACGCTTTTAACGGAGGAAAACAAATACATGATTTTTGAGATGGGAGCTGATCAGGGCAGCAGCGGGCGAGCACTAGGAGAGAGGAGATGTGTCAAACGATCTGATTAACCCCCCCTCAAAAACAACCGCCATTGTTACCTTTCACGCTGGCTGTCTTGAGCCTCGGCCAGCACATCCATCTCATCCCCAGAGAGCCCATCTCCTACTTAAGGGCTATTCATTACGAGATGCACGAAGACAACGGGGGGCCGTGCACATGAACCGGGGGACGCGCTCAACAAACGCAAGCTCCATCAATCTCTTACCTCCCAAAATCATGACTCATTGTTCTGCGAAGAATGCATCCTGGTTGCTAACAAGAGGAAATGATTGTACTCATCCAATTGGATGGTCTCCTCTGCACTTGAGCCCAGGGGGACTTCTCAGGAACATAATACCGACAGTCTCATTTCAATGGCGGACAAAAAAAAAAAAAGGAGCCTGATTAAAAACCTTGTCCTTATTTGCGGGAAATTACAATGAGGAGGTCGTATTCTTGGTGACCCATTATGGCGGCAGTCTAGGCATTGATTTGGAAAGGCTCATCCTGAAACTTGGAAACAGGAATGGGTGTAAAATTACCCAGCAATCACCATGCTTCAGTAATCTTTCATAATGATGTGGTAATGTCACGTTCACAAACCCCGGGCCGTGGAGAGAGCAGTCTTCGGAGAGGGTTGTTCTTTCATAATGTGGCGTAAACTATTGCTATGAATGTTAAGAAGAATTGAACATATTCTGACGATTATAATGCATATAAATGAGTGGAACAAATTACCATGATGCACAATGTCCTAGATGGGTGTTGGGCGTTGTGACAGCTCTGGGGGAGCCAGCGCAATTCAGAAATGGAGTGAGCAACCCTCGGTGGCATCGATTCAACTATTACTCAGCCAATAAATAAATGTAACATGTTTTTTGAATACAATCTAGTCATTTGTAGATTAAAAAGTCACAGGCAAATAGAAAATTGTCCCTGGTTAAGCACTTTGTATTGCTCTTTTGCACAAAAAAAACCCAATGTCATTTATTAAACATTTGATCCAGCATCACTTGCACTTTGTTTGAGTCACTACTTTAGAGGGCATAATTACCGCAGGACCTCACGACGCATCACAGTTAAGGAACACACAGTTAAGGATCTGTCTTATGATCTACACAGAGTCTCTGACTCACACTCCTTATTGTTCCATTTAGCGGCTGGATGGGAACCTCTGAGATCCTGCAGCAGTGAGTACATCTCCTTTGTGTCTCTCTGCAGCGCTGGATATCCCTGTCCTACCTGTGACTGGCATAAGCCTCACAGCTCTAAACCCACCTACTTACCCCCCGCCCCCACCCCGCCACGACACACAATAGAGGAGTACACAAGGAGGCATATCTTTAGCCCCGGCCACAAACAGACAGCCCACAGCCCACTCGCTTTTTTCCGTCTTTTCCACACGCGTGTGTGTGTGTGTGTGTTGCTGAAATTGCTTTTAACTTGGCCACCGAAAGGGGGGATATTTCCAATTTCTTAAAACCTATTTCTTGTCAACACCAGTGGTTAAATATTTCATGAGCCACGGTGTGTGGGAGGGACCCAGGGGAGACGTGCTGTAAGGAGGGCTTCACACTGCTGGGAAAATGGGGGGGATATTTCCCCAGCTGCCGTCCCAGTCCCACTATCGACCACGCAATCATTCCCGGCTCCATTGTGCTCCGGCGCGTCAGCTGTCACGTGGGTGCCGGCACCCGGAGTCGCCGACCGACCGACCGACCGACCGACCGACCGACAGACAGACCCTTGGATTTAAAGCACAGTTATTCCACCGGCGCCGTAAATGGCTTTCCATTCCGTAAGCTGTCCCCCTGCTCTAGTCTTATCGGAGTGATGTCCGTCTGCATCCGTCGGCCCCGATCCCAAGTCCTCCTCGGGTTTCAACTGTGCGTTGTCACGGGAGACGAGGTGAAGCTTTCCGAAAGCTTACTTAACAGCCTCAAACTTGCATCCTTATGAATGTATTGGGAGGCAATGGTATACGTGTTCAAATATGCACAATTATATGATAATATATACATATATAGTCATTTGCATTAAAGGGGCAAGGGGGGTTTGGCGAGCCCTTTCCACGGCTGTAAATTAAAACGGTCACAGCCTTAAAATAACAAGTGGCGGGACCTAAAGACCCTCGATTGGAGCATAATTATGGTAAAATATTTCCCGCCGAGGTCACACTCTTGACCTTGCACATTAAGACGGCACTGAGCAGGGTTATGATTATTAATAAAACCACCAAGGCAACATAGCATATGGAGGGGTGGAGCTCCGAAAGGTCACCGCGCTGTGTTCACCATCAGCGCGTCCTCCGCCCAGGTGGAGACGCTCAGGCCTGTCGAGAGCCGCAAACCCATGACCTCTTCGTTCATTTTATGAATTCATTTTTATTTTATTTTATTTTATTTTATTTATTATTTTTTGATTTCTAATACAGTCCTGTACGTTATGAACGTGATGAATTAATGATCGCATTTCATCAGCAGGAGAGGAAAAAATCCATCCACCCAAAAATCCATCCACTGTATTAGTAAAGCTCTTTATCACAGTTACAGCCTCAAATGGCTTCAGAGGCCCATATCACACCACAGCCCCTAACCCTCAGCCCTTCAAAGACAAGGAAAAGCTCAAAGGGAAGAAGCCTTGAGATTGATCAATATGATCAAGTTATATCGTGATATGTCTTTCAGCCATATCGCCCAGGCTTAGGATGGGGTGATGGTGGTGGTGGTGGTGGTGGTGGTGGTAGCGCTGGTAGAGGTGGGGTTAGAGGTGGTGTTAGAAATGTGGATCGTCAGAGTGGTGGTGGGATTGACAGTGGTGTTTTTTTTGGGGGGGTGGGGGGGGGGGGGGGTTTATGATAGTGTTGTTGTTGTTGTTGCTAGTTGGGTAGGTAGGGTTGGTGGCGGTGGATAGATGATGGAGATGGTAGTGGTGGTGGAGTGGATGGAATCAGGGAGGGAGGCAGGCGAGAGAGAGCGAGAGAGAGAGAGAGAGAGAGAGAGAGAGAGAGAGAGAGAGAGAGAGAGAGAGAGAGAGAGAGAGGAGCTAATAAAGAGAGAGAGAGAAGGAGAGAGAGAAGGAGAGAGAGAGAGAGAGAGAGAGAGAGAGAGAGAGAGAAGGAGAGAGCGAGGGGCTGGGAGATGGGGCGGAGGTGGAAGCCGGGCGGAGGGTCTCTGGGGGTTGGGCTCGGACAGCTGGAGGCTTTGCTCTTCTCTGAATACATCATTTCACACACAAAAGCCTTCATCCGCTGGCATCCCGGCCCCCCGGGCCCTGCTTGCTAGTCCTGCTGGAGAACATGCAACACGCAGGGCAGGAAACAACCCAGTGGTAGCCCCTAACCCCGGAGCAGCCTGGCCCCCCGCCCCCCTCGCTCTCTCCCTCTCTCCCTCCCACCCTCCCTTTCTCTCTCTGGATGACAGTTAGAAGCTCCAGGTGCCCACACATGCCACCAATGCTACAAGCACTGTACACAGGCATACATATGTAATTGACATATGCTTGAAAAATATATTTATATATATATATATATATAAATATATATATATTTATATAGGATAAGCCTAACGAGAGAGAAAGAGAGAGCGAGAGAGCGAGAGAGCGAGAGAGAGAGAGAGAGAGAGAGAGAGAGAGAGAGAGAGAGAGAGAGAGAGAGAGAGATACATAGATCATTCGATCCATAGATAGATAAGAAAAATGTTATTTTGTGTCAAAAATGTAGCCTTGGGAGCCTATTTGCGGAACTGGATTGCATAAATCGCATGTTTCATGCAATTTCTTGGTTGTATCTTCATGGTTGAATGTACTCATTCTCAATATTTAGCATTAAGCATATGAATGCGACATATAGTCACGTAGTATCTCTTCCTATCAAAAATAAAACGGAGGCCACACACTGCATTAAATATGTTGCATGTGGGACTAAGCGAGTGGGAGATTTACGCAAGTGAAATGAAATATGGCAGAAAGACTAGACCCTCAACACAGGAGTCACCCGACTTGGGGACAAGTGACCTCACAGCTCAGCAGGAAGTGACCTCAGAGTCATGACCTTGCCTGGGGGAGAATTCCATCTGGTCGGGTAACGTGTGTGAGTTTGTATTGGTGCGTGTGTGTGTGTGTGTGTCTGAGTGTATCGATGCCTGCGTGTGTATGTGAGTCTATCCCTGCCATGTTTATGGGACTCAATGACACCGTTCCTATACAGTGTGGTGTGTGTGTGTGTGTGTGTGTGTGTGTGTGTGTGTGTGTGTGTGTGTGTGTGTGTGTGTATGTGTTAGTGTGCGTTTGTGTGTGTGTGCGTGTGTGTGCGATGGGTCAATTGCCTGCTCTCCCTGCAGCTATAGGCCAACGGTTCAGCACATTAAGTTGTGACCGGGTCAGTCAGACATACGGGACACCCAGCCCTTGACGTGGACATCAAGCAATCTGGTTCAAGGGTCACCTCCTATACCCTCCATTCCACCACCACCACATCACCATGCCAACTGCTCGTCTCGTCTCCGTTCCTCTGCTGTTTTTTTCCTGAACCAGGAGACTGCCGTTTTAATACTATTGTGATTTACCGCACCGGACCACACCTTTTTGTATTGTCGGCTACTTTGTCTGCATCCATAATCTCTTGGACCAATTATATCGCAGCCTTCAGCCCAGATCACGCCTGTCCCTTTACGTGGTGTGCGGAGCTGCCCTATGTGCTTAGACGCCTGCACTTTGTAAAAACAATTTACCAACACTGAGTGTAGAAAGCTGTGAATCCAATCAGTGCTCACTGGCCTCAGGCTCTGGCAGTCCCTATTCGCCTACTCGGGAGGAAACACCTGCTAGTTACGATATTCCAACATTCAGAACACGTTGTTACGGGCTACGCTTCGGATCCCATTTTGCACTGTGAAAATTCATCTTTGATAGTACGCTTGATATCAAATTGCTAGCATGCTAACATTCAAATCACATTGCTAGAAGGCCAAAATTTCACATTGTGATCAAGCTACAGGCTAAACGAACCAAACACTTCACAGAGCAAGCCTTTAACTAGGCTAAGCTCATGGACCACGGAGCCAGGTTGGTATCTATGGGCAACAGGAACGAGATACTCTCTGACACTTATGGTTCGGAGGCTAGAACTTCCAAGGCCATAGTTTATGAGGAAGACAATCATCCCGACAGCAATATCAAAGGCAGGTTATATAAAACCCAACACTGTTCAGAAGAAAAATAAATAAATTAGGTAAAGAAAGTATTTCCTACAATGCTGGAAGGACCCTTGGCTGGGATTACCTCCTTAATACAGCTTGAATATCCAGTAAATACCCTCGGATTAAAGACTCAATTATACTACTTACGTCAAATATCCAGGGGGATCTACACTGGTGTTTGCATTTATGGTTCTGTGTTGGGGATTCTGGGTGCCGTCCACCAAGAAGATTGCCAAAAGTCACACATTCCGGGACATCTGGTGATCTTTAAGAGGTGAAGATGATGTGTGTGTAATATTAACTTAAAACGGGAAAAAAGTAGTCAATCCTAAATTGGAAAACGTAACATTGCTTGTATTGCTCACGGAGTAAGTGATGAGTTCATTCAAAAATGTCCGTGCCACCACGCTGGGGCTTATTGGTTGGCCTGGTGCAACTTAAGTTTGCATGCTGAAATGTTTGCTGTAACCAGCGGAGGAGTGAGGGGAGGAGTGAGGGGGAGGAGCGAGGGGGAGGAGTGAGGGGGAGGAGTGAGGGGGAGGAGCGAGGGGGAGGAGTGAGGGGGAGGAGCGAGGGGGAGGAGCGAGGGGGAGGAGTGAGGGGGAGGAGTGAGGGGGAGGAGTGAGGGGGAGGAGTGAGGGGGAGGAGCGAGGGGGAGGAGTGAGGGGGAGGAGCGAGGGGGAGGAGTGAGGGGGAGGAGTGAGGGGGAGGAGTGAGGGGGAGGAGTGAGGGGGAGGAGCGAGGGGGAGGAGTGAGGGGGAGGAGTGAGGGGGAGGAGCGAGGGGGAGGAGCGAGGGGGGAGGAGTGAGGGGGAGGAGCGAGGGGGAGGAGTGAGGGGGGAGGAGTGAGGGGGAGGAGCGAGGGGGAGGAGTGAGGGGGAGGAGCGAGGGCGCAGGGGGCGAGGGCAGGAGCGAGGAGGGGGCTTGGGGGTCTCACCTGTGAGATGTCCATCACGGCGTCACAGCTCAGGGGGCGGGCGGAGGTGAGGTCGTTGAAGCCCAGGAGGGTGGAGATGATGCCGTTCTGGTCGATCCGACGGATCATGGTGCCGTCCACGAAGAAGACGATGCCATACTTATCCACGGTGATGCCTGCAAATATAACAACAGGGCATCAGCGCCGGGGTCGGCCGCGCAGGAGGAGCTGTCAGGCGTTTTGTTTGGAGGTGAGTTATGACACGGGAAGGGAGGCCAGCGCGCTGTAAAATATAACACCGGCATTGATTTTCTCCTGTCAATAACAAAGCACAACGGAGACATCAAACCAGATGAGGACTACCGATCGATCCGCGCAGCAATTCGGACAATCCCCTTTACTTAGATTAACGGTTGGGAAAACCTACAAACGTCATTGAGTCCGTTCGGACTGGTTCAACAGGCGGGGAAGAGGAGCCAGCGGCGAGGATCTGAGATCTACACAGACGGATGCCAGATGCTTTGGTCCCGTCGCAGATTGCGGATTGCAGATTGCGGGCTGTATATTTCTGGGTATTCATTACCATCTACAAGAGGAGGACAGAGGACGTGAGCCACGTGACCTTATGACTGGCGAAATAGGTCCAAACTAAATACACAATAAACTTGATAGATCCTATCCCAATACACTCAACTGAATAGGTCCGAACTTAATACACAATCAACTTGATAGATCCTATCCCAATACACTCAACTAAATAGGTCCGAACTTAATACACAATCAACTTGATAGATCCTATCCCAATACACTATCAACTAAATAGGTCCAAACCCAACATCTAAAGAGATTTAAACCGAAATCCTATCCAGAGGTGTGTGTGTTGTGTGTGTCTTTGTGTGTATGTGTGTGTATGTGTGTGTGTGTGTGTGTGTGTGTGTGAGGTATGTTTGCATCTTTGTGTGTGTGTGTGTGTGTGTGTGTGTGTGTGTGTGTGTGTGTGTGTGTGTGTGTGTGTGTGCAGGTGTGTGCAGGTATGTGCGTATCTGTGTGTTTGTGTGCGTGTGTGTGTGTGTGTGTGTGTGTGTGTGTGTGTGTGTGTGTGTGTGTGTGCGTGTGTGCGCGTGTGCGCGAGTGTGTGCGTGCGTCAGGGTAAATCGACACTGCTCACTGCTTGAAAATGACCGTGGCTCACAAGGCGGCAGGCTGCGAGGGTTTGAAAGCGAAAGCGAAAATAGAAAGCAGCGAGCGAGGACTAAAGGGTATCGATCCGGCTCTCTGTGTGTCCGTCTGCAGCCCCGCGAGGGGTCGCCCGAAGGGGAAGTAGAGTAGACGCCGTGCCATTCTCCCTTGCTCGGCTGCATACATTCTGTCACATGACGGCTGCTACATGTGCCTAGCCTGGCACATACCGTACACGGGCTGCTCCTCCCTGGAGGCCAGTGTGCTATTCACTCGACGAGCAGATATATTTTTAACTCGGCTGTTTCAAATACACCTTCGGGGGGGGGGGGGGGGGGGGGGGGGTCGTTTTTTTTTTTTTGCCTTTGTTTTTCGGGGGCTGGAACAAAAGCCGCGCAGGCAGGCAGAAGTGTGCTCTGGAAGCCAAGGTTGATTTGGAAGAAGGGGGAATGCGCACACTGTATCAGCAGATTCTGTCATGCGTTGTAAAGCGCCAACACGGTTTCAGACCTCAGGAGAGCCGAATTCCGCACACATTATTCAGAGTGAATCAAATTGGAGACAGGCGACTCACTGGTCTTGTAGTGTGTTGCTATCCATTTTGTTTGTTAGGTTGTCGATGGGAAATCTGCAGATGCATGGACCCGGTTCTATATATTTATATTTATACTATACATTTTAACGGATGCCGTCAAACTTTAGGATAGATCCACAGATTACTAAGACAGTAACTTCCCCCACAGATCATTCTAACCCCATCAAAATATCTATTTAGCCTTTGGATATAGACCATAAGGTCGACTGTTTATTTTGAACGAATGGGACCATGCAAACCTTTAAAGAAACATATACATATCATTTGTTTTGATCAAAAATGTACCAACCAACCAATCTCTGGCACTGTAACATTCTGCTGCTATCCTAGCGCTAGGCGGTAAAAGCCTAGCTGACACTAACGCGGTACCTCTGGGGTTGGTGAGGGTGGCCTCGGCCGCCTTGCCCCCGTCCCCGCAGCGGGCGTCGTCGTAGGGCAGGCACTGGTCCCCGGTGCCGGCCACCAGCTCCAGGTTCTTGGCCACGTCCTTCACGGCGCTCAGGGACTTGACCCGGAACACCTTCCTGCTGCTGGTGTCCGACAGGTACACAGCGCCGCTCACAGGGCTGGTCGCCAGGTAGTACTTATGGGCGGGGCTGTTACTGTCAGGAAGAAGCAGGACGTAGACAGGAAGTGGAAGACACAAAAGAAGGGGGGGGGGGGGGGGGGTGGGGGTTAAATGAAGCAGAAAGTAAGAAGCAGAGGACGGGGGTGCTTTTCGATTAAAACAAGATGTAATGCGGTTGGAATGGATTTAAACAGCCGATATGGGGAGTCGATCGGACACAATTACGCTTTGCAAAGCAAGGTGGCGGAGACCCGGATGAGAGAGGGAGATTAAACATGGCAGAACGGGTCGGGAGGACAAATTGATTTTGACCTGGACGGCTTGGTTAGGAAATATCGGTTGTTTAAAGAAAACGGATACACATCCTGGCTTATCGAACAATGTATTTTTACAGTAATTAATGGGAATTTTGCAGACATGGCGGTAGATATCCCAATCTGTAGATCAAGGTCGTTGCATTGTAACACACGGTTGGATGAGGAAACCGATATTATAAACCGTATATTTCCTACTGTTTTCATTTTGATCAAATGATAAAATGTTTTCATTTTATCAAATGAAAACAGTCTCAATGTGCAGCCAGGTAAAGACATTTGTATCCATTATTCTGAATATACGTGGTTGGCTTTGTATTTTAATAAACTCCATTGTTTAATAAAAACTATAGTTCCAACCTGCATCATACATCCGCACGACTTGCGAAAATACACCATCAGCGCTGCAAACATAATCCTCCCCAAACGCTGCCGTATTATTGGTCTGACTAAGAAGCGTCTCTCCCTTGGAGCGCTGAACATTCATCTCCGTCCTCGGCCCGGATTGATCCGGTCCCTGCGGCCAGGTCTCCGACCCGCTGACTGGATCAATGTCCAGCAGGCCCTGCCGACACTCAAAGGTACCATAACACCCTTTCGGCCAAAGAGACAAAAAAAACTAATTGAATATTATATTTTCTCTATCTTCCCCTCTCTTCCTTTGTGAACGCTTGGAAGTAACTTGACTCGGGTGAGGATGGCACTTCCGCCAGACTGTATAATCAGCACCCAGAGACCCGTTGACAGGGAATTATTCAAACCAGATCCGAGGAACAAAAAAAAGAGCGAGAGACCCCACTTTATCATCCTGGAGATCTCCAGGGGAGGGAAAGACCTATTTACCATTTATTAATATGTATTTAGTCATTTGGACAATGCCTTTATCCAAAGCAGCTCACTCCAGCGACGCCCATGCTACACGCCACCTAGGTTGCGGCCAGACTCCATCAAGTTTGAAGGATAATGATACCTACAGTAGAGCAGGTGATGAATACTGCCATGTCTGAGATCTTAGAGTGTGTGTGTGTGATGATGGCTGGATTGACATGTGTGCATGGATCGTCAATGCACCACAGGTGTGCAGCCTCACCCAGCCCCAGAATCCAATTGGTCTGGCTCGGGTCGAGTGAGGTGGCTCAAACCAGCCGTCAACCACACACACACTCTAGACTCAGATTGAATCATTTAGGATACAAGCAAGTAGTGGGGCTTGGGCTTCTTGCTCTAGGACGCCTACAGGTACAATGTGGACGTTGAAGGATTGAACCCAGAATCTTTTTGAATGTTGATTAAACACTCTAATCACAGCAGTATCCTGCCACCCTCTCCCCCCCCCCCACTACTCCGCTACTGCTACTCCGACACTGAGGTAAAGCAGTTTCACTTTAGAAACATACATCCTGGCACGTGTGTACATTTTGAGCGATGATTGACCTTCAGCCATTCGGTGGTGACGGGAGTCTTCAGCCAACCAATCATAAATGGACTGCAATCTCTTCAAGCTTTTCTAACCTGTGGCCGCTAAAAATGCTCCTCAATTAGTGCCTCACATTCACTTGTTCCTACACCAACGGCAGTGTCCACAATGCGTGGTGCAACAGTGAGGATTAGGTGTCTTGCTCGGGGACACCTCGACACTTAGCAGCAGCTAGCAGCAGCCGGGAATCAAACCAGAAACATTCCGGTTAATGACCTGCTCTGTCACCTGAGCCCCCGGTTAGAATCGGTTGGTCTATGAAAAGGAGAAAAACTTGTAGGCCTGGCCGAGGGTAGGGGGGGGCATAAGTAATCGGCTGATACCTTATCTGCTGCAGGTCGCGTGTAGACCTGCGCTGCCCCGTAGTGCGTGAAACTATGAGGCGTTACCACGGCGACCTTGGTCCATGGACTCCATCTATATTCACTGACAACATCCAGTTTGTGGAAGATAATTGGATTTTGCGGCACGCCGCCGTGGCGATGAGCGCGAGAGGGAGAGAGAGAGCAGGAGAGAGAGCGAGCGAGCAGGAGAAAGAGAGAGAGGGGACATGAGGAGGGGTTAGGGACATTCATGGTGGTGGCGGTGGTGGTGGGTGGGGGTACTGCGGTAAGATCATCCCCCCCTCTGAGCACTGTCGTTGTCCCACACACACACACACACACACACACACACACACACACACACACACACACACACACACACACACACACACACAAACACAGTAGCCAACCCCTCCTGTGCATGCACACACACACAGCATGAGTCGTTCCTTGGGACAAATCTGCTTTTTAATATGCAAATGTCTTCCGAGCACGGAGAGCTTTACACGTCTCCTCTGTCCTGCTCCGGTAGGCAGGGCAGAGCGTGCATGTGAGCGTGCATGGATTTGTGTGTGTGTGTTTATGTCTGCTTGCCTTTGTGAGTGTGTGAGTGTGTGTCTGTGTATGTGTGTGTGTGTGTGTGTGTGTGTGTGTGTGTGTGTGTGTCTCTGTGTGTGTGTGTGTGTGTGTGTGTGTGTGTGTGTGTGCATGTGTGTGTGTTTGTGCTAGTGCACATAGATGTGTGAGAGATAAAAAGATAAAGCCATAAAGGGCAGGACTGCATTCGTTTATAGGAGGTGTATAGAGAGAGAGCGAGAGAGAGCCTCACAATGTGCAGTGTTTACGTGGTCTGGTCTCCAGATAAAGGCCAGCCACTAGTGACTTGGCTTCTCGTCTCTGCCGTAATGCGGCCATTTTAAGCCAAGTCATGACCTCTGATAGAAAATCAATGGGTGGGCCTTTGCCTGAGAACTGCTATCCAAAGACAGCACACAATGAAGATTTGACTCCCCTCCCCCCTCCCCCCCCACCCTACCCACACATCTACGAAGGCATACGGAGTCCTTCCTTTGTCATTCGCCCCTTGATAACATCCAGGCTTCTAATGACCTCACATTCCCTTTTGCTGGCCATTGTGGAAAACCGTTGTGATTCCAGCGAGCAGACTTCCACAAAAAACAACTCTGCAGTATCGATGTTTAACAGTAGCCTTTGCAAACATCGTGGATCAATTACATACATACACCGATTGGCCATATTGGAGCAGATAAGAAGACCCTGGCGGAGTTGGCTGAATCTGCCGTCGCTCTTCAAGTCGTCGATATCCCGCGCCGCCTAAGCTAACCGTTCGTCGCCAACTCACTGCCGTGACATTTACCGAAATAGTTTCTCCATTTATCCGTTTGCAAACATACCGCCGCGCCTAATGCGATTAAACCTTTCAGATCATGTCAGCTCAGGAGCGGTCGTTAATGAACCAATAAAACGCAAGCTTTACCAAGACAAAGATCGCGCAGGCACCCGTTATATTAAAAGATAATCTTTGGGCTGCCGACACGTTATTCTTCGGAAAGGTCACTGCAAGTTGTTCATGAAAATACGAGGGCAACTGTGGGTTGATAAAGGACACTTTATCAGGCTATTTTAGCAACAGGTAATGCATTTAATTGAATTGCTGTGTGAGAAGCGTTATATCTCTCGGGGTACAACAGATGAAATGTTTTTTTGGGGACAGGCTGCAGGGCTTACCTATGCCTGAAGTCTTTATTTCTGTCAAAGTAAGCCAGGCAGCAGCAGAAAGCAAGACACAAAAAAAAGAGAGGGAGAAAGAGAGAAAAGTAGGAAAATGTTAGTTGTTAGTGGAGGAGGAAAGTGATTAGGAGGAAAATAATCATGCCATTAGATTACATTCCAGAGGTCTCTAGCGGTGGTTAGCTGTCCTGCTGCTAGTGGCTCGTTATGAGCGGCAGAGCCCAGGATCAGAGGCCAGACCCCAGACCCTTGCTTTAGAACCAGCCACCCCCACAAGGCGTGGGTGTCGGTACTAACGGCCAGGGCATCCAGGAGCATGCGTATGTATCCAGGAAGGTGTGTGCGTCTGTTGGAGTGTGCACAGTTAAAACCGTTCATGCTATTTATTCTTCTTCTGAAATGCATTAATGCGTTAATAGTTTCTGGGCAGTAAAAGCAATTTACTGAGCATAATTGACTGACTTCATTTGAACTAATCGTTTAGGAGTTACCAGTGGAGGCGGGGGGGGGAAGGGGGGAGGGGGGTAAAGGTAAGGTCAGACAGAGGTAGGTGAGCAAAGGATAGGTATCGTCAAGATTAATACAATAAGGTCATTAGGTCAGATAGGTGCGCACAACAATAGAAATAGAAAAGAAAACCAATTAGCGCCTCATCCATTTGCAGGCTGTAGGGTTAGTGTTCAATGAGGGGTTAAAGGTTCCGGTTAGTGTGAGGCTCATGGGTAAGGGTAATCGAGACATCCTTGAGGGTGACCGGTAAGGCCCTTACAGCAGCATTCCATTTATTTCCATAACTATCACAGCTGTCACGACTGCTCGGATCGCATTTTATTTTGTACCCTTTCGTCTTCCGGTTAAGTCGTCAACAACGGGCCTTGCCAACCCTTTCAGGGCCAAAGGGTACGGGTGTAAGGGTTAGATAACAGGGTCAGGTTTCCCCTTATTTCCCGGGCTCAGCGCTATGCCCCTATCGCTCGTCTGGGGTTTACCTGAGCTCCAGCACGCTGGTGACGTTCCCCGTGGTGAAGATGCGGCGGACGTAGTTGAAGTCCCCGACGTAGAGGCTGCCGTCGGAGCCGCTGGCCAGCGCCACGGGGGCCAGCAGCTTGTTGCCGTCCGCCAGCCCGTTGCAGCTGGGGCAGGAGATGCTGCGGCGGCGGCCGTTCCCCATCACACTGCCGATCACGGGGGGCTGCTGGGAAATGAAGACGTTCTCGCCGTCCCCCATGTGGAGGATACCTGGAGGCGGAGTGTGTCGGCAGGGGGTGGGGGGGGGGGTGGGGGAGAGGAGAGAGCAATGAGTAACACATGAGACCTGTGAGAGGAAGGGATCGGTGCGCATGGACGGAACGGGAAGGTGCGCACGTGCACACACATACGCACACATACACTCCTGCACCACGTAGGCACACACTAATGGCCACACACACACACACACACACACACACACACACACACACACACACACACACACACACACACACACACACAACCACACATATAGACATATTTGACATACCCAGACACAGAGACCCAGACACACACACATTCATGCAACACATATAAATACAGAGACAGACACATATACTGATGGCCATAGACACACACACACACACACACACACACACACACACACACACACACACACACACACACACACACACACACACACACACACACACACACCTAGAGGCTTAAAGGCGAGGCATATGGCCATTTGCATATTTGCCAATAAGTAAACTTTGGAGAAAAAAGGATTTGGTATGTAAATTTCAAAGATCCGCCTGCAGATGGATCGATGTGATGGTCTTTAGGATGCAGCATGCGTATGTGTGTATGTTTGTGTGTGTGTGTGTGTGTGTGTGTGTGTGTGTGTGTGTGTTGACGTGCCGGCTCAGAGAAACATAACATTTGGTCCATCAGAGGAGAAGCCAAGCGCCCTCTCTCTGGGAGGGGGTTTAGTCTGCTGGCCGGGTGTGTGTGTGAGGTGGGGTAAGAGGTGTGAGTGTGTGTGTGTGTGTGTGGGATGTGTGTGCATATAAGTGAGTCTGTTTGGGGCTGTTAGAGAGTGTGTGTGTGTGTGTGTACGTGGGTACGGGGGAGTGAGTGTGTGTATGTGGTGTGGGGTTGGCTGTCAGTCAGAGTGCGTGTGTGTGTGCGGTGGTGGGTGGTTATCTGTGAAAGTGTGTGTGTGTGTGTGTGTGTGTCAGCAAGAGTGTGTGTGTGTTTCTGTAAGAGTATGAGAGTGTGGGTGTCTGTGTGGGTGTGTGTGTATGTGTGTGTGTGTGTGTGTGTGTTGAAGTAGCCCAGAGAGAGCAATTAAATTAAGCAATGATTCTAAAAACCCTGGGCGTGAACAGCACACTGACCAGCCAAGAGGACAGGGGGGCTGGCAGGAGGTGTGTGTGTGTACATGTGTGTGTGTGTATGTGTGTGTGTGTGTGTGTGTGTGTGTGTGTGTGTGTGTGTGTGTGTGTGTGTGTGTGTGTATGTGTGTGTGTGTGTACGCGGGCCTATGTGCACGCAGCACGACAGATCGAAGGGACATCTTCCCTGTGAAGTCTCGGGTCCTGACAGCAACAGAGCGCAGGGTCCTAACTGGCATGACAGGGGCTGCCTTAAGTTGTGCCTTCACCAAATGCCTTATTTTCCAACCCTAGCCCTGTCACGCCTCTTCTGCGGGGAGCCACTTTTCTGTCGATTCGAAGATGCGAGGACGACGTCCCCGCACGTTACGCTGGGAGTCGATGCGCGGCGGGCGATCCAAAGTGCTCTGGCGACGCTCTGAAGCAAGGCAGCTGGGCAGCCGGGTAGTTAGACGCCCACTCGCCTTAATGGCCCCGCTGTGGACGTCAGACCTGTTGGCTCCTGGTAACCGTGCATCCCGGCCTGCCGCTTCATTACATTGTTATCGCTCTATAATGGAACAGCTTTCATTCCACGTAATGCGCGTTATCGTGATCGTGTTGACTTATTGCATTCAATGTGATGAAGAAATACCCCGGGTGTTGAGGCGGAAGTCGGAGTGAGAGGTGGGGATAGAGAGAGGGAGGGAGGGAGGGAGGGAGGCTGTGGGATTAGCAAGGGAGGTGCTGGAGAGAGAAAGGAGAGAGGAAGGGTGGAGGGAGGGAGAGAGAGATAAGGGAGAGAGGAAGGGTGGAGGGAGGGAGGAGGAGAGAAATAAGGGAGAGGAAGGGTGGAGGGAGGGACGAACAGAGCGATGAGGGAGAGTGGGAGGGGGGGAGGGAGGGAGCAACAGAGAAATGAGGGAGAGAGAGGGAGGGTGGAGGGAGGGAGAGAGAGATAAGGGAGAGAGGAAGGGTGGAGGGAGGGAGGAGGAGAGAAATAAGGGAGAGGAAGGGTGGAGGGAGGGACGAACAGAGCGATGAGGGAGAGTGGGAGGGGGGGAGGGAGGGAGCAACAGAGAAATGAGGGAGAGAGAGGGAGGGTGGAGGGAGGGAGGAAAAGGCGGGAGGGATGGATGGAAGGGCGGGTGGTCCGTAGTCCTCACCGCTCTGGATGTTGAGGGCGTGGTGTTTGTCGATGGACCATCCCCCCAGCTTGGAGGCTGTGGTTTCGTAGCCCTGCAAGATGGCCGTCCTCTTCTCCCACAGGATGAGATCAGGACACGACTCGTACTCAAAACCCACAGACACTGGGGGGGGGGGAGAGATTGGTCATTGAAACACACGCCTCACATTCAGGGTCCAAAAGGAACACCAGCCCCCCGGTACAACGGCAGATATATTGGACCATTTGACAGGTCAAATCAAATTCAGGGTCACATATGGCCACTTGTTTGGCCAGTGGTTTCTTTCACTCTGGTAAAAAAGGCAAATTTAGAAAAGTACATCCTGGCCCCTGCTCACAATCATATGGTTTATCAAAGAACAGAAGATATAGACATTACAGAGCTGGTAGGGGCAGGAGAAGTGAGAGAGAGAGAGAGAGAGAGAGAGAGAGAGAGAGAGAGAGAGAGCGAGCGCCTCACCGAAGGCCTCCGACAGGCCGTAGACCTTCTGGCTGTACACGTCCGTCTTGTCCCACAGGAAGTCGTAGGAGAGGTTGGGCTGCGCGGGGAACCACTTCCTGAAGAGGCGGCCCTCCACGGCGACGGTGAGGTGCACCTTCATCAGGTTGAAGGGGATGGTGGGGTGGGTGAGGGTGCTCCGCAGGATTGACTTGTAGCCCGCGCTGCGGCTGCTCAGGTAGCCCAGCTTCATGTCCGTTCCCGGGATGACCACGTCCTCCAGCAGGGCCTGCGGTGGGGACACGTGGACGTGTGTCGTATAAAGATATGGACGGATGTCGTCGATTTATGGCTACATGGATGGATATACGGATACAAGGAACCCCACCCCCCCACACCCCCCCTCTGTCTTTTTTAGATGAGATAGACAGACGGACGGACGGATGCGGATGGACATGCACATCAGTACAGAGGCGGATAATAATACGAGACTGAATTGACACTTATAATAATAATAATATAGCTTGTGTACTGAAAAACAACAATTGTCTGTATCATTAACAGTGACACAACAAAACAAAACACACCTGCATGCAATAATATGTGCATCAAAAACAGTGTGTTTATAGACTTGCTTTAAAAAGCGTGTTCTAACATCGGGGCTGGCGGTGGGGCCCTACGGAGAACCGCGAGCAATGCTCACCGATAGCAAGAGAGCCTGTGGCTGCGCTAACACTGGAACGCTAACAGAGCCTCTACTCTGGCGCGGCGGCGATGTACCGGCCCCGACACCGACCACGGTGCGCGGCCGCAGGCTACACGTTTGGGGGGGGGGGATCAGACATATCAATGCTAGCGCAATTAAGATGGACTTTTCCTACAGGAGACGTGAGGAAAGATCCTTTCATTGGACGCGGCGGCGGCTAGGTCTGGTGATTGATTGATTGATTGATTAATGACAGTGTGTCCTTTGTTAGGACGACGCCGCGTCCTTCTCTTTCGTTGGCACAATGGTGTCTCGGTGGCGTGTCTCCACACCCCCAGGTTAATGTGTAAAGTAATAAAAGTAGGTTTAGCGTGGGGGGGTGGAGGGTGTGGAAGGGGGGGGGGGGGGAGGGGGGGGCTGCTTGTGGGCCTGGGCCCTGTATGGTATGGATGTGACTGTAAGCAATAGTGAGGGAGGTGGGGGGGGGGAGAGAGAGAGAGAGAGAGTGAGGGTGATATAGATAGAGAAATAGGTGGTAGAGAGAGGGAGGTGACAAAGCAAGAGAGATAGAGAGAGAGCAAGTGAGAGAGAAAAAGAGAGAGCGAGAGAGAGAGAGAGAGAGCGAGCAGAGGAGGTGAGAAAGGCTCCAGCACTCGGCGTGGGCGTATTGGGATTCAAGATGGCCGCCTGCAGAGACAAGGAAGTGGTGAGAGTCTGTTCTATCTCTCTGATAATTAAGCCACTTCCTGTCAACTGTTGTCTTGGCACAGGGCCCCTCGTAGAGTTGGGTTGGGGTGGGGTGGGGGTGGTGTCTTACTCATGAGGGTGGAGCGGAGAGGGGAGGAAGGGAGGTGGGTGGAGGAAGCTCCAGCCATGCCTGTTTACCTGGTCAAGTCATTCCAGGAGGATTGTGTAGAGGTGTAAATTGTCTGGTTTCCCAGTGTCTGAGTTTATGAAGCCCGGGGAGAAGGAGGAACATTGCCCCTATAAATAGACAAGAGCGAGCGCTAAACTCACCCATGTGTCATAAATCTTGCAAAGCAAACTGGGAGACGGTGTAATTAGAGAAGGGCACCACACACGCCACAAGAGACACAATAGCCACGCATACACTTACTGTACATATATACAGGGATATATGCATAGTGACAAGAATAGTACATGGAAATGATACGCACACGACACACACACGCACAATACACTAATAGGCATACATGTACACCGACAAGAAAGGACACAAACACACACACACACACAGACACTCTAACACATACACACACATGCTTTCAGACACCATAAAAATGACTAACATTAAAAATAAAGAACAAAACGAAACCTTAGAAAAATAAATAATCTGTGAGACATGCTCCCTTGTGTGCTCGTCACCTCTAGAGAGGTCAACCCGGGGGTAAACGAAAACAACAAATAAAACAACCCAATGTGGTTTCTGCATGTGCCATGCAATCAACATCGCTCTGCGACCAGACATACACACGTTGTAAATCTGTCACGTTCCTCCTGACCAATTACAGGCGAGAGATGGAATCGCCGCTGCCACGGTTACTACGGTTACTACGGTTACCGCAGCCGACGGCTAGGTGATGAATAGTGCGGAGAGCGGGGAGGTTTCTGGGGTCTTCAGGGGGCCAAAAAGCCAGTGGTATGAATCATGCCGAGTGGAGACCCCCAAGTACCGGACATTTAACACCTGGAGGCCAGGAGAGGGGCGGCTGGGGGGCAGCCAGGGATGAGGGGGTGAGCGGGTGAGCGGGGGGGAGGGGGCTGGGGGGAGGGGGAGGATTTGTCGGTCCCCGGTTGCAGGCCAAGAGAGGGAACAGAGAGGGATGGGGAGGTGGGTGAGGCAGAGCGAAGGGTGAGGAGGTTGGAGGGCAGGAGAGAGGATGGTAGAGAGAGGGGTAGAGAAGGGGGAGTGAGGGTGAGGGGAGAAAGACAGTGAGCGGGAGAGAGAGGGAGGGAGAGAGAGAGAGAGGGAGAGGAGTGTGAAGGTTGGGTGAGGGGGATGGGAGGAGGGAGGAGAGAGGGGTAGAGAAGGGAGATGGGTGAGGGGAGGGAGAGAGAGAGAATGGGGAGTGTGAAGGTTGGGTGAGGAGGATGGGAGGAGGGAGGAGGGGAGGAGAGAGGAGAGAGGGGTAGAGAAGGGAGACGGGTGCGAGAGAGAGAGGGAGAGAGAGAGAGAGAGAGAGAGGAGGAGGGGAGAGAAGGGGAGGAGCGAGAGGGGGGGAGGGGCGCTGTCCTCACCTGGATCTCGGGGACGACGTTGCCCCGCTCGGAGCAGGCGCCGGCGAAGGCGGTGAGCGGCGCGGGCGTGACCAGGGGGCTGGGCCGGGGGAAGCTGCTCAGGTCGCAGCTCGGGATGTTGTTCTCCTCGTGCCGCATCACCACCGTGTCCATGACGAAGAAGCGTCCCCACGGCAACCACAGCGTGTGATCCTGGGCGATGAACGGCGCGCGCTCAAAGTGCATGGCCACCGCGATGCCGCCGTTGGTCACCAAGTCGAAGCTGCGAAGGGAAGAAACCAAGAAAAAAAAACAAGACGCGGGGGGGGGAGTGTTAGTGCTAATTGGCATGGCGAGAGAAAAGGAACATGAATTGCGTTTTTCGGGCCGTCCATTAGCCGAGGCTCCATTAGAGCCACGTGTAATCTGTTTGCTGTTTCTCCGCCGGATTAAGCCGGCATGCGCGTGCACGTGCGACAATTCACAACAAATTTAATGTACTATTTTTTTTTTAATTAAGTGTCGCCACAAAAGATCAAATTGTAATGAATTCATCCGGCGATGGAAATGAAAGAGCGGCGCGGAGAGAGGACGACAGAGTTCCAGTGTTTAGCGTTATCTATCGGCCGCACGCAGCATGCACGCTAGCCGGAGACACAATGGAGCTCGGTGAAGACGTCAATTCAAGGAACGGCGGCGCCAACCGGCCTATCGTATAATTGCGCTGCCATTATACGTCTGCAACGCACGGCGCCCCCTTTCACTGCTACACCATCGCTGCGAGGAGCGATCCTTGCTGCTGTGTTTCCTTCTCAAGGTTTCCGTTCCCTCGCTGGGTTTTTGCCGAGAGTTCGCAGGGTGTCGGGTAATGTAACAAATAAAGTTGCTTCTCCAGAAGCGAGACTACGATAAGCCCCTCCTGGGTTTCCATCCCTTGCTTGAACTTGCTTGTTTGTCTTTCTTTCATTATGTGGTGTTGTGCTTTTGTATTGGGAAATAAATAAGGGAATAAGAAATAAAAATGGATGATGTTGGCCTGTGAAGGACTGCTGCTGTGATTAGGGGGGGCTATAAAAAGAAAGTTACATTGAGTTATACAGCGATCAGGAGCTGTATAACTGGGAGGGTATAGAGGCCCCTATGGCTCTGCGTACATAAAAGGTACCTGCCTCTTCCTCACACCTTGCCACATTTAAATATAGGTTGTTTGCGTGTAAGCAGCAGAAGAGGAGATGTGCGCGCCACGTCTCCCATCGATCTGATGTGTCAGCCCTCTCATCATTCTGAGAGCCTTGCAACTCAACCCCTATGCCCCCTGACACACACACACACACACACACACATACACTCTGCAAGGCACACACACACACACACACACACACACACAAACACGCGCGCTCCAACGCACACACGCACACACACACACACACACACACTCTGCAAGGCACACACACACCACACACACACACACACACACACACACACACACACACACACACACACACACACATTCTCCAACACACACACACACACACCCACCCACACTGGACACACGCAGGCTAACGTGCGCGCACACACATACTCATACACACATACACCCTCTCATATACACACACACACACACTGGACACACGCACGCTAACGTGCGAGCACACACATACTCACACACACACACACACACACACACACACACACACACACACACACACACACACACACACACACACACACACACACACACACACACACACACACACACACACACACACACACACACACAGCGGTTGCTACACACCCCCTCAGGCCGGAGGGGCTGTCAGAGCTGTGAGACTGAGCCCAGGCTGCTCCATCTGCATTTCTCTCTGCAACAGGCCTGCTGCAACGCACTGCACGCGCTCAGCACTTTATACTCAGCACGCTAAGAACCAATTAGCTCTGGGGTCATCTGTGAGTCCCCCGGGACCCGGGCTGTGATCACACACAACCACACACACACACACACACACACACACACATATAGACAAGCGCATGCACACACACATACACACGCACACACACACAAACAAACATATACACAAACACACACACACACAAAGCTCCTCTTTGCTCCAAACTACAGGTACAAAGCGTGCCTAACCGACGCCTCTTACCTCACATTAGCCATGGCCTCCCTCCCTCCCTCAGTGAGGAATACTATAAAAGGCATGCCGTCCCCTGGGGGGGAATGAATCTGATTGGCCGAGACAACAAAACAAAAAGGGGGCCTGTTCCGCCCTTGGAGCTCTGCCCTTGCCCGGCAGGGGGGGGGGGGGGGGGGGGAAGAGGGGTAGGGTTGCTTGAGGGGGAGAGGGGGGGGGGGGGGGCGTGGAGTCGATTGAGAGCTGCGATAGCGCTGTCCTTGTGCTAATGCATTTTGTCTGCAGCCACAAAGGAAACCGGAGTCACCGGGCCCGGGGCGGGCTGCGTGGAGACACGCGAGCCGGGCCTCCTCGTCCACCTCCCCAAACACCTCTGGACGGTTAGCCACACGCGGCGGCGGCGGCTAATCGATCGCGGGGATCCGCTTGGCTTTTATCAGCGGCGACGATGGCCCTTTAGACATGTGACAAACCGCATTAAGCCGCGTTAAGCCGCCGGCGCGCGAGCCCGCGCACCGGCCCTTACCTCGGCCCCCCCCCTCGCCGATGGAGGGACGCGGCAGTCCTCGGCCCCATACAAATAAGAAGCTAATCGTTATGTATATTTATCAGTGACTGCGTGAGTAACTCTATCCCCCTGTGAATCTCAAGGGCAAACTAAAGACCGAACTAAGCACTGCGGAAGGAGGGAGCCTGGGCAGCCAGGTGGTGCAGACGGAGAGAGGGAGAGAGAGAGAGAGAGAGAGAGAGAGAGAGAGAGGAGAGGAGGTGGAGGAGCACAGGAGGAGGAATCTAGGAGGGAGCAGGTGTTGGTTCAATTGAAGCCACTTTCACGTCTAAACGAGTGAAGAAGAAAGAGCAGAGGGAAAGGGCTTCCATCTCCGCCAGAAAAGTTATCCGTAGGGCGGGGAGGGGGGCGATGGACGGGGCGCAGAGGGGAGGACAGGTCATTTTAAAAAACAAAGCCCCTTGGACAATAAAGAACACATCAAAAAGGTGGGGCTGAGACAGCCCTCACATTTCTAAGTGGCTGAACAGGTGCCGGTCTGATTTCAAGCTGCAGCGCGCCTGTTTACAGTGATTGCATGGGAGTTTCAGGAGACTGCACATGTTTACAGCCCAGGATACCCAGAGGGTGGCCACGCCTGCTGTAAGGCAAGAGGAGAGAGAGCGAGAGAGAGAGAGAGAGAGAGAGAGAGAGAGAGAGAGAGAGAGAGAGAGAGAGCGAGAGCGAGAGAGAGAGAGAGAGAGTGAGTGAGTGTGTGTGTTTGTGTGTGCAAGATGCCCGGCATGAAAGGTAGAGAAAGAGATAAAGAACTTGTGGAAGAGAAAGAGGGAGAAAGAGAAAGAACTAGAGAAAGAGAGAGAGAGAGAGAGAGAGAATGTCCAGGATGAAAGAAAGGGAGATATGCATGAGGATGGAGAACATGGAGTGTTGGAGAGAGAGAGAAGATGAATTGCAGGGTGAAGATGATTAGCCCAGGACAACAGTTATTTCTGTGTGTGCGCATGTGTGTGTGTTTTATGATCGAGGGGCTAGCTGTCCTGCCAACCTTTGTGACTCACCCTGACTAATAAATGAGGCACAAGGGGGGAGGGGGTGTGGTCGTGAGGGTTTGCTGGTTGCCGCCTGGTTGTGTTTTGCTCAGGGCTAATTCATTAATTCTGCTTCTGAGTTCTAATGAAATGGACGCCTGGGCTTCCTTTGAGTGTGCGGTGTATTATACAAAAAAGGCAGACGGCACAGACCATAATTCAAAGTTAAACAAAGCGCCACGCTCGTCGTCCTAACCTAATTTACATCCTATTTGAGAGAGCGAGAGAGAGAGAGAGAGAGAGAGAGAGAGAGAGAGAGAGACGGAGACAGAGAGAGAGATTCCCCACTTATCTACCAGAGGGTGACAACAGCGGTGGTAAATCAGGCTTGTTGTGGAGGTCCCAGGACTAACATACGTCCACAATTAAAGTGAATCCTATTAATTACATTAGCCGTAGATAAATAATATATAGGATGAGGATGATGATGATGACGATGACGATAAAACCAGGTGATGATTACATTAGCATTATTTATGCCTCCTTGTGCCAAAGGAAGCGTGTACATTTTAATCATTGGACATGTGGTTAATGAAAATCCAACACATGGTTTACGTGTTTATCTAGATTCAAAAACATTTATGAATCTAAAATGTATCTAGATTAAAAAAAATATATATCTGTTTGCGCCAAGGGCACTCATCCTAAGCCCATCCTAAGTTTACGAGAGTTCCACGCTTGATATGCACACGCACAAACAGATCTTTAGGTTGTACCGTGTGTCCATGGTTCGCACAATCTCTGAGAATGGTCAGAGCTGAAGCCACCAAGGTGTCCCCATTTGCACTGCCGAGGACAATGTCGCGATCTATGTTGATGAGTAGAATTGTAAGGGTAATGAACTGCAGAATCGCTCCACGGCAATGTTTCAGATACATTTGCAATATGACAATATGACAGTGATCAACATCATTGTCGAAATGTGTTTGATTTGGGTTTTCCTGTTAACGTTTTTAGGGCAGGATTTCGTAGTCTAAATTCTAAATTGTAAAGACTCCAACAACGGAACAGTTGGAGGAACATAGCGGTAATACGAGTCTTTCTCGGCAGGAATAAGCACAACATAAGTCCTTGTTTTTAAAGCAGGGCACCAGCCTGCCAGAGATTTAAGTCCCAACATAGAAACTTAGACAAAGTCTCCACTGCATCGCATTATACCGCACTGCATTACAATGTGACGAGTGCGACATTTCGGGCACCGCCGACTAAATAACGACCATCTGTATGTGTGTGTGCGTGTGCGTGTGCGGGCGGAAGGAGTTGCTCCTTTTTTTCCTCCTGACTTTTGCTGGCGTACTCTGCGATTCCTCCTCCTATGTGCTATTGGCGCATTACTGAGGGGTGCAGCAGCAGGGGTTTGTTTGATTTCTCTGGGAATGCAGCCGAGAGATCCCCCCCCCAAATTGGGCCAAATGAAAGCAGGAAACAGATCAATGGCGGTACAGTGTGCGGTGGCAACTGTTGGGTGCTGTCGACGCCAACGTTGGATTTCAGAGCGGCTGATTTCACGGCGGTGTGAACTAGCATGAGTCACGCTGCATTTAGAAGGCTTACTTTCTCTCTGTCTCACTGGGTCTGTCTCTCTCCGTCTGTCTCTCTCCTTCTGTCTGTCCCTCCCTCTCGCTTTCCATCTGTGTGTGTGTGTGTGTGCGTGCGTGCGTGCATGCGTGCGTGTGTGTGTGTGTGTGTGTGTGTTTGTGTGCTCCTGGTTATTGATGAGAATGCAATAGTATAATGTACAATAGGTATAATACAATAACATATAATAGGTACAGATGGTTAAGTGTTTCAAAACTATGTTAAGATTTAAGTATCCAACATGAACTCCAAAGATTCAAGTACAACTGAATGAGCTGTGAGCTTTTGAAGGTCCTTTAAAATATGTTAATTTGTCAACTAGGTAATTAGTAAATTAGTTAAAATGTGGTAATTCAAGTATTGTGGGGGCTATATACCATGAGGTAGTTTCTAGGTACATACAGGACATTTGTAAGTTGTCACTATATTTCAAAACCTATTTTGAAAAAATATGTTAAAAAGGTCATTAATCATTAAATGTATAGAAACCTCCATTGACCCGTAATGCAAAACGGGCAACCCCATTTGGTCTCCCACCCCAGAGGTTGAGAACCTCTGGTCTAGAGTAATCAGACAGAACTCCATTGACTGTATAATATATGGATCATACACAGTTTTACACTATGTGCGACATAACAGTATAAGACAGTGGTTCCCGACTTCTATGGGCTGTGACCCCATTTCAAGGTCCGACATTTGTTGCGACCCCAACCTCATACATTTGTGTGCCTTGGCTTCCCCACCCATGACTTTAACCCATCTGCTCATCATATCTCAGTGAACATATGTGCATCGCGCCACACTAAGTGATAAATAGCATCTCACTCGTGGCAACAAATCATTCGGCTGGCGGTGTGTATACACAGGAATCATCATCAAATATCCAAAGCAATCTCCTGCGTGATCCCATCTTCATACATCAGGTGACCCCCCCCCCCAAGATGGCCCTGACCCCAGCGTTGGGCAAGCACAGCTCTAAGAGGTGTGCCGCGCTCCCAGAGGTTCCAGGGTGGAGGGGTAGCCTACCTGCCGTCCTGCCTGGTGATGGTGTAGCCGTACGCCGGGTGGTGGATGAAGCTGATGTTGACGCCCACCAGCGGAGTGCCGTCCGACGTCACCACCTGCCCACGGATGACACACGCATGGCTGCGGGAGAGAGGGAGAGGGAGACAGTCTCAGTCTTACGCTCTTCATCTATGTACTTTTATATGAAGAGCGAGAGGGAGAGTGAGATAGAGAGAGAGAGTGTGAGAGTGAGAGAGAGAGAGAGAGAGAGAGAGAGATAGAGAGAGAGAGGACGGAGAGAGAGAGAGAGAGAGACAGAGACAGGGACAGAGACAGAGAGACAGAGAGACAGAGACAGAGACAGAGAGAGAGAGAGAGAGAGAGAGTGAGAGGCACTGAGCATCACATCAGCACTACAGAGCACGACCCGTGGAGAACCACACGTGGTGATAATGGCACTTACACCCAGGGCACTGTCTCCGTGGCAACAATGGAGATATCTGAATTATTTACCGAGAGGCGTGTGGCAGGGAGACAACACAACCCAGCCTCTCCATACAGATTGGACATGACAAGATATTCTTTAGCTGCCAAATACACCGACCTTGGCTTAGCACTGTTTACTCTTACATACGAGACACTGCTTCCAATTGCCTCCTTGCAAGAGGGCAAGAGAGAGAGAGAGAGAGAGAGAGAGAGAGAGAGAGAGAGAGAGAGAGAGAGAGAGAGAGAGAGTAGAAGGAGAGAGAGAGAGAGAGAGAGCGAGAGCAAGAGAGAGAGAAAGAAAGAAAGAGAAAGAGAGAGGGAGAGAGATAATGTTCAGGTTGACCTCTTTCTTTCTCACCTTGTATATTAGATACTATATTACGCATTGTAATCTTCTATGCTGTTCTGTTGTGATAATACAACTGTATTCAATTCCTTCTTAAATATAATAGAATAGAATATTTTATGATACTGAATTCATTTTATTCATCATCTTATACACTGTTTATTTAGTATTATACTATATAATGTTTACCGCAATAGACACTCACCTGAAGCAGTTAATTGTGTGTTTTAGATTTATTTAATATAAATTGGTTTGATTTTTTACCCGTCTTTAATTACTACTTCTTCAATGTCACTCCGGCCCCTGGGTGTGTTACTCTGTCATACGACAGTCAGGGGACCACAGGGGCCCAGAGGAGGTTCAGGACGAACGTGACCACGACCAAAGGAGCATCCTCAGAAACCGCCGCTCTGCAGAGCGTTAATCAAGAACTCAACACTCAATCTCTCGAACCAGGGCGACTGGGACACGCATAAATTACCTCTGATCTTCGCCTCCCCGCCAATCAATAGTGGGAACTGATCCAGTCTGGACCCTGATCTCATCGAGCCGGAGACCGGTATCACAGCACCACACTCATTAGTCACGACCACTATCCTCCGCCGCTAGGCTCGGATTTTAGAAAAATAAATAAATAAATGAAAATGAGCCGAGAACTCAGTCCCCAAACCAATGCCTCACTGACACTGTCTTTTGGGCGCGGGGCTATTTTAAATGCGGCTGGGTCTTAAACATTGCCACGCACTGGAAAAACAATTAACACTCCACATGATCGGGTCTAGCGCCAAACATGTCCTTACCAGAGGCAAGATCGTTCACCCCCACAGCCCCACCTGGTCCCTGGGAGCCTGGTGGTATGGTAATTAGTCCACTCCCCTTCAGAAGACCTTCCAGCGACCATCCCCCCTTCCTACCCCTGTAAACACGGCCAGGAGACACCTCTGACCGAGAGCTCACGCCCCCAAAACATGCGCTGAAACATCCGCACGCGTCGCAGTTGAATACGTTGAATTTGGCCTGCAGAGTTAGCCCCGGTGTCTGCCATTAATCATTCATGGCCACACTAAGTTTTGTTACTTCAGAAGGCCGTGTTGAACAACAACGCTGATCCCGTGTCTTTGGAGGTGAGAAAGCAGGGCCGTCTTCCCCCCCGGTACGGTGGGGAAGAAGCCCCCTGGCTGGCGAGGAGAAGACTTAAATATGGACGTCCACTCGCTGCGAAGAAGCGTGGGAACCTTGGCGGACATAGGACAAGGAGCGTTAAACTTTCTTCAGAATGGTTCAGGAAAGAGTCTTCAAAAAAAAGTTTAGAAAACTCAAAGGAATCAGGACATTTTATCATGGCTTTTTTCTTCGTACTTCGGGGTTATTAAAGCCTAAATGGGGTCTTGAGAGCAACACAAATAATGCCAATATGGTGTGAGGCATTAACCATGGACTAAGCGCTGTACGAGTCCCCGCCGACCTCATTACCCCAGTGCATTAGTCACTGGTTACACAGAGAACGACGGCGCCATTACGACAAAAGCAACAGAAACATTACCCACGCAAATTACTTGATTACGGGGGTAAGAGCGACTACAAAATAAAAGCGTGTACGCTAATTCAGCATGTCACCGCGGCCCACCCCTCTCTGGCTCCGCTGCTGCTATGTTAAGCAGCATATGAGGCCTGGCACATCTACATAAATCTCAAGCTATCCAATTAAATCATTTAGCTAAAAGGGGTGAGGGTACACACACAGGAAGCCAGCAAACAACTTGACCACCAACGTTTTTTTTCTCGTTTCCTTTTTACACTAATGGTTCCATGTCAATAAAAGCACGAGAGTAATAAAATGATAAAAGTGCGGGGCTGTAAAAGGCCCCAGCTTGGCTGTTGTTTGTGTGCTATCAATCTCTGCAGAAATAGCTTGGCTACACAAAGGCCGTGTCCACTTCTCCCACATTCATAAAGCTAGCCACTCGCTACTTCCGTGCCAACAACAGTAGAGAGGCTATGGGTCATGATGGATGAAGGAGAGAGGCATGTGTGCGTTTTACTACAGTGTTGGACTTAGCAAGCCAACATGTCTGAATAGATATGCTAATACATCTGCTAGGCGAATGTGTCCCTTGGCCAGCACATTAGCTAGCGACTAACACATCTACGCTAACACGTCAGCTAGGCTAACAAGTTTGAGTGACTAAAACTGTCTGCCAGGCTAAAATGTCCGCTAGGCTAACATGTATGCTTTGCTCACATACCTGCTAGGCTAGCATGTCACCTGGGCTAACACATCAGCCAGGCTAACACAGCTTCCATGCTAACCCCCGTCCACTAGGCTAACATGCCTGCTCGCACCAGGAGGCCGATAAGGGATCAATAGAGGCTATCAGGTGGCCTGGGGCTACAGAAGGAGGCGTAAGAGGAGGATGAGAAGGCCAGGAACTTGTACTGGGAGGTCCGTCCTGAGCCCTCTGATCCCCCTGTCATCACGACTCATCTCCGCCAGTGGGAATGAATTCCTGACATGAATAATAGATGCCGGCTGATATTTTTAGGTGAGCCCCCGCCTCCAATCTTGCAGCTCAACAACTGGATTCTTGATCTTTACTTATTTATGGATGGATTTTCTTGGGGGGGGGGGGGTGAGAGTATTACTCACCACTCTGCGCTCCTCGCTCGCTGTACTATGAAGTACCACAAACCGCTGAGTGGCTCTTGAATGCCAGAGGAACGTCCGCGGGGGGAAAATGTCACACATTGTGTGAGGAGTGTTTTTCTCAAGCACCGATTTGAGTGACCACGGAGAATGTCTCAACTTTAGTTTTGAGGGCAAGTTGATTTTAGAGGCTCTTGACATTTTCTAATTGTGGTGTCGAGTGACGAATGCCGAGCATTGTCTGTTTATTTATAGACACGATGCCAAATGTCAGAAACACATTCTACTCTTATTGTTTTTATAGACACATTTTCTAGAATGTCTTCTGTAGTTTCGTCCGCATTTAGGATCGTTTCATCTTGTTTTATCCCATTACTGTCCTGTACTTTCTGCTGTGACACAAACATTTCATATTAATGTATTCACTTGATATTCATTGATGTCCACCTAATCCTGCGCTAAACAAAATGGATCAAGTGACGGACGTAAGGGGGCTGAGGCCGCCCGAGCAGAGGCAGTTCTTAACAACCAAACGAGACAAATCAACAGCTTCTCTGTACTAAAAATAGTCCCGCCCGTCTAAAACAACGAACCCTTTGGCGCCTCTTCAAAGCAGAAATATAAACCGGCGCAGACAAAAGTGCCAGAGAATAATCGTCAAATAAATATCTATTTCCTTTCAGCATTATCGCTCCCCATTGCAATCAAACAGAGCCACCACGTTCCTAAAACATTTCCCCCCCTCCTCTCAACCGCTCCACGCTGGAGCGTTCTGTTTGAAGCGGCAGAGCGCAGATATGAGATCCACAAACAAACCCAGATGCAAATAAGACGGGAGGGACTGCCGGGCGATAATAACAAATGAAAAGAGAGAGAGCGAGGAAGAAGACAAAGGAGAAGAAGAAGGAGACGAGGAAGAGGAAGAAGAGGAAGACGCGAGAGGCAGGGGACCCATCTGGGACCGGGTGACAGCGATCCGTGCGGCTGATATGAAAGCGCCTGGCGTTCAGAGGGCGGGTGCGGCTCGCGCCAGAGAGAGCGCCGCTGGGAGCAGGCCTCGGGTGGATTACAGTAAATGTAATCACAATACATGAATATGAGATTCCTTCTGATGCCAGGGGAGCTCCTGGGCCGCCCGCTCCGCCTCTCGCCTCCTCTGATCTTATCGCTTGTCTATCGCACAATCGTTCAGTGGGGTTTGTAGACCGGACACCGGAGGTGATCCTGATGGACATCTCGGGAAGTCAAAACAATTTTGAATGACGTCTGCTCGACGTGGGTTGATTTTACGGGATTCTTCGGCTTTATTGAATAAAGTAGAAAATGTGCGTCCTCCAAATCAAGACCGACAAATAAGACACATACATTATGTGTGTGACTGTGCGGCCCGTCGCAGAGTCACGCTAATGGAAGGATCATCGGCGTTAGTAGTCTGTAAAAAGGTTGGCAGTTTCTGGCTTGTGCCTGAGGAGAAGTAGTAAAGTGGGTAAACTAGGTACTAAAGCGACAGGAAGCATCCTTTCCAATGAGACCCGGCCAGGCTTTCTCGCCACATTGCACGTTTTCTAGATGGCACTACTTTGTGCATTCGCTACAGGGTTAGCCTCTGAGCCTCTTGTGCCTTCTGTGCGCCACCTGCCGGTGAGCGTTTTTTGTCGGCGCTCTCGGCTGTAGTGCGTGGCCACATGTCACGGGCGTGTCGTATCGGGGCGTGGCGTGCCACAGCCGGCCTCGCCCCCCCGAGGGTCTCCTACCTGCCGTCGAAGGGGTTGGCGGCAGGGACGACGTGGGTGCTCTCGCGGCCCACCAGGAAGCGCACGCGGTCGTAGAAGGACTGCAGGTTGCTGTGGGCGCTGGACACCTGGGTCTCCTGGATGATGTCCAGCGGGTCCGGGGAGCCCACGCAGAGCGCCGTGGAGTGGCAGGCGGACTGGAGACAGCAGTCTGGGTCCATGCAGTCCACCAGACCGTCTGACGGAGGTGGTCAGGGGACCAGACACACGCACACACATACATGCACGGACAGACACACACGCAGACACATACACACACACACACACACACACACACACACACACACACACACACACAGAGATTAAAAAAACAGCTACCCACACTCGAGAGGAAACCATTACTTTATTTTAGCCCAAGGAATGACATGATGTTATTCTCTCTCTGCAATTTTTCCTGAACTTATTAATTTTATGGGGGCTTTCAAGACAGTTCATCTCATGTTTGCTCCTAAAGAACATCCCCACACATCCGGTGTCCCACCGCAGAACTTTTAACGCTCTGTAATTCTCCAGGAATAATTGAAGATGCGGTGGGCTGCTTTATGTGTGTGTGCGTTGTACTTTACTTTTCCTGAAGTGGGTCATTGTACTCTCTACCCTTTGCTTTCAGGGGCCTTCCAAACCAGATGAGGGGGATATAAATACAACGCTGGCTGTCAGGAGTCATTCACAGCCCTGCCTCTGCCCTGTTTTCATCAGTTCCTCTGTTGGGGAGTTGGTGACACAGAAGGGGCAACTGGAGGGTTAACCTGTATCTCAGAGACGGAACCTTAAGAACTTCAGAAATAAAAAGAGGACTATCTGGAAAAAAACAGGCCGTAGGCCGACGCTTAGAACTAAACTACACATACATACACCGGTACATCTGTAACGTGTAATGTCTTGTTATTGAATTCTGTTAGTAAGACCAATGCAACATATCAAGTATTTCCAAGCTTGTGCTATCAGCCATGTATGTTATAAAAAATAACAATTTTCTTATTTTATATTCTTTTTGTATGCTTTTATGGACAGGACAGCAACGAGAGACTGGACAGCGGTTGTGAGAAGGGAGGGTATTGGTCCTAAATGTAGTTTGGGACCAAAATGTAGTTTAGGACCAAAGGTGGGCATCAAAAGTGCTTCAGTGCGTAGTGCCTACATGCTTAGCACACTAGCGGGCAGAGCCACCATGCTGTAATGGTGCCCCTTACGTTTTTTCTCGCAGGTGTTTGGAAAAGCCTGGAATAAGCCATACCAGAGAAGCAGTCACGTCTACAGATTAGCCCCTCAGGCTTGGAGTAGCCCCCTGCTTAGCTGTGTGTATGTGTGTGCGTGTGCGCGCGCGTGTGTGTGTGTGTGTGTGTGTGTGTGTGTGTGAGTTTGTGCATGTGTGCATGTGTGTCTGTGTGTGAGTGTGCGTGTGTGTGTGCGTGCCTGGCTCCGCTCCATTGCTGTTTAAGAGCCCCAGACAGGGGCCGAGCTGTGCGTCCAAGACATGCTAGGGCCCCGGGGCCAGCCTGCGTGCTCTCTTTAATAAAGTCTAGGTGACACTGACTGGAAGCAATTCCTTCTGCCCAGCCGCCCAGGGAGGACAGCTGGCCCACCAGCCACAAGACCTGCTGGTTCCTGGCTGTGTACGTCTGTGTTTGTGAGTGTGTGTGTGTGTGTGTGTGTGTGTGTGTGTGTGTGTGTGTGAGTGTCTTGGTTTGTGTTTGTGTGTGTGTGTGTGTGTGTGTGTGTGTGTGTGTGTGTGTGCGTGTGAGTGTGAGCGAGTATCTGTTCGTGCCAGGGCAGGGGTGTGATCATTTCAAAGTTGTTGATTTATTTTCTCATTTCATCCGCCAAGTCTAAATCGTGCTCTTAGTCTAAACCCCCCCGGAGGGAGGCAAGGGTGGGGGACGTGGGGGGGGGGTCGGGGGGGAGGAAAACAGCGGGGGTCACACGGCCCCGGGGGGGGGGGGGTCGGTTGCCTGTAGGATATTACCTCCGTCGTTGTCCTTGACATCACCGCAGGCCGTTTCCATGGAGGTGTCGCAGCCGTTGCCGCGCCAACCCAGCTGGCAGACGCAGTACCAGCCGCCGGTGCCCAGGGTGCACCTCCCGTTGCCATTACACAAGCCGGGGCAGCCCTCTGCGCAGACACAAAGACATGAGAGGGAGACGGCATGAGGCTCCGCTGTGCAGCATACCGACGAGGCGTGGACCGGAGAGAGGACACAGCGGGGGGGGGGGGGGGGGGGGGGGTTCGACGGGGGGAGAGGGGAGGGGGGACAACGGGGAACAGAGCAGGAGATGACGATGGTGATGACGATGACGATGGTGGTGATGGTGGGACGAGGAGGAGGAGGTTTGTTGTCGGCCCTCCCTTGTTCTTCTTCTCCTCCTCCTCTTCCTCCTCCTCCCCGTCCCCTTCCCTCCCTCGCCAGGAACGCACAAAGAGTTATCGAGCGGGTTCTATCAACGTAAAGAATAATTTGACTTTGTTTGTTTTTTTTCATTTGGGGGTGGGCGGGGTGGGATTAATCTGACGCACCTTTCATGCGGCGCGTCTCATATCCCCTTTGCAATGGAAAAAAAAAAGTACAAATCAGATAAGGGGGGGTGGGGCTTCTCCTCTGAATCAATATCCACTCATTTAATACAGTAGATTGGCCTGGACTTTATTTGTCCTGCTAAGGCACGCGTAATAAGTGCACTGCCGGTCGTTGCGTGGGCGTCGGCGTCCATAATTGGATCGGTTTCCCAGTGATTTCTAATACTGTGGCCCACCGTGACTCGTGACCAGAGGAGGGGGAAATCACTGAACAGATTCATGTTAATGTCACTTGCTATGATTTACAGCAGGGGGAGGTGGTGGAGGTGGAGGAGGAGGAGGTGGAGGTGCTGGTAGAGGCGCTGGCGGTGGTGGCGGGGTTATTAAATACTTCTTAAGAGTGTTGTGAGAAAATCCATAAAATCTCCTCAAGTAGCTCCACACCCTCCTCCCCTACCGCTCTAACAGGAAATTAAGGGGTGGGTTGGGAAAGTGTTTGATCTTATTTTGCCCGGGGGTTATTTGCGTTATTTAACCTTTATTTAACCAGGGAAATGCTTGTGTGTGTGTGTGTGTGTGTGTGTGTGTCACCCCCACCCCCTCCATCACCACCAACCCCTCCCTTGGAGATGGAAGGTGGAATGGGTGGGGGTGGAGGTAGGTTGGGGTGGGGGGTGAGAGTGGTGGTGGTGATGGGGGCAGTGGAGCGGATGGCAGAGGGATGTTGGGTAGTAATGATGATGGAGGGCGTTGGTGGGTGGGTGATGGAGGTGGGCGTCCTGATGGTGGATGTAAACAGGTAAGGGTGGATGTGGTGGGGATGGTGGTGCTAGTAGTCCTGATGGTGGACGTAAAGAGGTGATGGTGGATGTAGTAGGGATGGTGTAGCTAGTGGTCCTGATGGTGGACGTAAAGAGGTGATGGTGGATGTAACGGGTGGTGCGGGGCTGGTGTTTGAGACGCAGTAGGGAGCCCAGATTGAACTCTGGCGGTAGCTAAGACTTCACAAGGACAGGATATCAAAAGACTGGATCTCTGTAGAACAATGTCTGGGTTTTGCGCTCGAATGTGCACAAAATGAGTGTGTGTGTGTGTGTGTGTGTGTGTGTGTGTGTGCGTGAGGGGCGTCTATCTGCCAGGGTGTAAATGGTTTCCCCAGGATGGAGATGAGGCAGAGAGGGACATCAGCCGCTATCAAACGCTATATGGCGTAACGCACGATGTGTCATGAGCACAACGCCCGCACATGAAAGGAGGGGGGAGGATGGTGCGTGGAAGGTTGGCAGGGGGGAGGGCCACGGTTGGTGACCCAGTTAGTCTCGACCGGTGGAGCTGGGGACCCTGTCTGGCTCGGCACCAGTGTCCCCCCCAACACAATGAGCAAGAGACACTGTGGGAGATAGGGAGAGAGGGAGAGAGAGAGAGAGAGAGAGAGAGAGAGAGAGAGAGAGAGAGAGAGAGAGGAAAAGAGAGCAAAAGAGAGAGAGAAAGGAAAAGAGAGCAAAAGAGAGAGGAAAAGAGAGCAAGAGATGGGGAGAGACAGGTACAGAAAGAGTGCGAGGAGGAGGGAGAGAGATAGAAAAGAGAGACAGGAAAACAGGGGGAGAGAGAGAAATAGAGAGGGAGAGAGTGGTAGAGAGAGAGGGAGGGAGAGGACGACCGGGAGAGAGAGAACAGAGTGGGAGGGAAAGCAACAGAGAGAGAGTGAGAGATAGAAAAACAACAGAAATAGAGAGGGGTGGAGGGGGGGGGGAGAGAAAGGGTAACACTGATGGAGAGAGAGAGGCAGAGAGAAGAGAGTCTAAGAGAAAGGGAGAATGAATGAAACAGAGAACAAAAGGACAGAGCAAGACAGAGACAGCAACACAGGAAGCAAAGAGAGAAAAAGAAAGAGCAACAGAGAGAGGGAGAGGGACAGAACAACAGATAGAGGGAGGGAGAGTACAAGAGAAGGGAAGGGGTGTGGGGAATCAGAGCAATGTTCAGAAGGGACAGAAATAATACGTAGCGGTGTGAAGGATAAAACAGAGGTTTGAAGAGGCGATGGCGCCAGACAAGCACACACAGAGGGAGGAGAGAGACACACTGTGTTTTTCAGTCAGACGTTATCTGAAAAACACTGCTGTTCAGCCTGACGTCGAGGTAACAGTCACATAGTGGTGCTTTATGTGACACGTTGACAACAAGGATTCACACCCTGTCAGCAGATCACTGAACAATAAAGGGGAAACACAAATGCACGTTGCATTGCGGGCCGTCATGTCGCATTGTCGATAAAATACAATTTCAATAAAGGAGCCCGGTGTTCCTGAGCTAACGGTAAACGAAATGGAGGCGCCTTGTGAAACGGTTGAACATGTGTGCTAATATTTCATAAATAATTGAATGGAGCACTTTAAGGAAACTCTCTCTACATTCTGACATGCTTTCACCTAAATAATAATACTAATCATAATCATAATAATATTGCAGTGTGTGTTTATTGCCACCACTCCGAGAGCTAATGTTAGAAACACTTGGTTTGGCAGAGGAGGTAGATTCCGGAAGATAACCCGACTACCTCACAGCACAAATCAAATGAAACAGTTGGCGGAGGGATAAAGGGAGGAAAATGCGCATGGAAAGAGTTCCCGCTGCATTTACAGCTAGTTTTGCTAAAGCGCAGGACTCACTTTTGAAAGGTTAATGTCTTTAGTGAGCCCCGGTGCCTCCCGGACAAAGAGGGCGAGGCGGTGGCCGGCTCCTTATCGAGCAAGTGGTCAAACAAGCGGGTTTATACCCTGACTAGTGGAAGAGGGAGGTGATTCACCATGAACGCTTATCACACAGATAAATAAAGATACACCCCCGCCTTGGCAAAGAACGACCTTAATTGGCAGCTTTTCCCCAGCAAGAAAGAGAGGGAGGACGGGAGCGAGAGAGAGACAGAGAGAAAGAGAGAGAGAGAGGGAAGAGAGGGAGGATGGGGGAGAGAGAGAGAGAGAGAGAGAGAGAGAGAGAGAGAGAGAGAGAGAGAGAAGAGAGGGAAAAGAGGGAAAAGAGGGAGGATAGGAGAGAGAGAAGAGAGGGAGGAAGGGAGAGAGGGAGAAGATAGAGGGGGAGTTAAGAGAAAGAGAAGGGAGGGAGGGAGAAAGGGAGAAAGAGAGCGTGAGAGAGGGAGAGGGAGAGAGAGAGAGAGAGAGAGAGAGAGTCAAAGAACGAGATGAAGAGAGAGAGAAAAAGAGTCCTGGTGTTCACTGTCCTCACATGGTAGTCACCTGGAGACATAATTCTTCGCAGTGCTGTATTGTTTAACATTTATATGCCTCTTGTATCTACGTGGCTAGTGAAGAGGGGATTGTCAGTAATATTTAGTCCGCGAGCGCTAAGCTAGCTACACACTTCAGCGGCAATGCATGAAGAAAATGGAGCCAAAAATAGTAAAAAGCTACAGTATGTCAATCGATTTTTGTGGATATATATATCATTTATATATATATATATATATATATATATATATATATATATATATATATATATATATATATATATATCCTGGGTAATAAAAAAATATTTTTCAAACAGATTTTCTGTCTGTGTCTTATTTTGTGATTCACACCCTTAAAAACTCACTACAGTGCAGAAAAGGGAGTTTATGAAACAGAAATCCTTATTTTGGTGGGAAGAAGCCCCAGACCCCCTGTGGTGGTTCTGGAAAGACTCTCCCAACGCGGTGGGCTCAAGGTTGGCTGGTGCGTGAGTCTGAGTGTCTAAACGTTGGGCCGCCGGTGATTCGGGGGGGGGGGGGGGGGGCTCTGTCTCAAGCTGCTCTGTGGCCATGTGGTCCATTACCAAGGACAGGGGGAGGCCGAGGTCCGCTGGAGGCCTGCAGACCTGGGGCCTCCACCCCCCCCTCCACCACCGGCATCACCAGCACCTCCTCCACCAGGGAACCAAGCGGAGCATGCAGTCTTTTAATTAGGGCGGCTGTGTCCTCAGCACCCCTCAGACGGCCGCTCACAGCACCAAGCTGATCCATAATACATGGAGACAGCCCCCCCTCCGTCTCTTTTAACCTCCTCAACCCAGCGTTCTCTTTGTTGTGGCAATCAGTAGTGGACAGGTGCCACTTCCGGCTTTCTACAAAGTAAAAGTCCACCACAGGGGGTAAACGGGTCAACCATGTGAAATTTTGGAGCGACAGTTTAGAGGATTTTTACTTTTCTCAAACAGGAGCCCCAGAATTAAGGTGTTAAAGGGAAATTCTAACCACAAAATTATTCCCAGAGAGTTCCCCGATCAAAGAATCCCTTAAATAAGGCTCCACTCCCTTTAACATGAAGCCTTGCCTACTCTCTGCAGTTCAGCAAAAGTTAAACCAATGAGCGAGCCAGCGTTGGCATTACCTTGGAGACCCCGTTGAAGCCTGAGTGATGCTAAAGTGTAGTTTTGCTTAAGTTTAAGTTTAAGATTGGCGACATAGTTTAACGACAATGACAACAACATGTCCGACAGGAGTGGAAGGGATGACGGTGTTGACGATGGAGGGTGAGTGGAGGGATCGAGGTGCACTTGTCTTGTGTACATTTGCCGTCCGAGGGGTGGGGCGGGGTGGGGGGGGGGGGATGGGGGGGTGCATGTGTGAATGGCGGACTTCTGATGGAGAGAAAGGCAGAGAAGGGAATACAAAGGAAGGAAGGAGGAAGGAAGGAGGAAATGCCATACCTTTCACTACCTTATCCAGATAGTGAGCTTAGGGAGATAAAACACAGGACATATAAGGGGAGGCTGAACAGTGATGCTGCCATGAGCCCCACAGCCGGGCCAGCGGTGTGTTAGTTCACACTACACGAGGTCAAGGGTCAAGACACAAGACAGGGAGACGGAGCGCGTGCAGTAGCCGGGACAGCAAACCGTGCAGAGTAACGACGCACGAGTGGACACACACAGACAAGCAAACACACAAACACACACAGACACACACACAGAGACACACACAGACACACACAAACACACACACACACACACACACAGAGGGACAGCAGTGAGGTTGAAAGAGAGAGAGGGTAAGAGACAGAGGAGTGGAGGAAGAGGTGAGGGAATAGAAGGGAGAGTGAACGAAAGAGAGCGATGGATAGAGGGGTGAGAGAGATGGTGTGGGAGAAAGGGAGAGGCAGAAGAGGGGCGAGAGAGATGGTGTGGGAGAAAGGGAGAGGCAGAAGAGGGGCGAGAGAGATGGTGTGGGAGAAAGGGAGAGGCAGAAGAGGGGCGAGAGAGATGGTGTTAGAGAGAGCAAGGGAGAGAGGAAGAGGATAGTGGTTATTAAGTAGTGTGAGAAGAGAGAGAGAGAGAGAGAGAGAGAGAGAGAGAGAGAGAGAGAGAGAGAGAGAGAGAGGGGGGGGGGGTGAGGATTAAAATACAGAGAAGCAGACAGGCGGAAGGAGAGCGGAGGAAGAAGAGATCAGAAGGAAACGTTTCAAACCCCTGTCATCGTCACCGTAGCGACAGCAGTGCATCCTGGGTAGCATTCTGCACCCAATGTAACTGATGCACACATGCCACCAGCAAAGAGAACAATCTTTATTGTACAGGAGGTCGGGATGTTTTACTAAAAGGTTTAAATCTGCTCCACCTCTGTGGCCGGCGAGGTCTGAGTCAGGTCCACACAGCAGGTGGAGGGAGCCGGGGCGGGGGGGGGAATGCTCAACAATGAAATTGATTTAAATGGAAGCTTTCGGCTTCTAATGGACACCGGTGAGGGATATTCTAGCCGAGGGAGCCAGGATTGCAATATGGCACTTATAAAAGGCTCATCAATAATGCAAGACCTGTATTAAACATTCACCCAGCCCGGGCCGGCCCGTGTCTTCAGCTGGTCCCACACTCTGCGGTGCGGGGGGGCCGTACTATGAGACGGAGAGTGCATCCCCACCTCCCCTCCGTTAGGAAATGAATCTTAATTTATCATGTTATATTTTATACATGTTTCCACCTATAGCACTAGCTGACGTTTTATTAATTCGCCCCTTTGCACTGTGTAGTGTCTAGAGCCCCCAAGAAGGCGGGAAAACTCGCCCTTTGTGGTCCAACCCACTCTCTCTCTCTCTCTCTCTCTTCTCTCGCTCTCGTTCTCTCTCTCTTTCTTTCGATTCTGATTGGCTAGAGTCCAGGGAGATCCCGAGTGGCCAAGCATGTTACGTTACGACTGAACGGAGAAGAAAAGAGAAGGAGGGAAGGGGGAGAGGAGGGGAGGGGAGCAGGGGAGGGGAGGAGAGGTGAGGCGAGAGGAGCATGGAGAGAGGGGGGAGGTGGGGAGGAGAGGTATAGAGGAGAGGAGAGGGGGAAAAGGGGAGGAGACAGGAAAGGGGAGAAGCAGGGAGGACAGAGAGGGGAGAGCCGGGAAGGATAGGGGACGGGAGATAAAGAGAGGAGGGGAGAGGAGGGAAGGAGAGAGGGGAAAGGGGAGGAGGGAGGTGGAGAAGAGGTGGAGTAGGCAGAATTGAGGGAGAGGAGAAGAGAGAGAAGAAGAAGGGAAGGGGAGGGGTGGGAAGTGGGGGAGTGGAGAGAATTTTGAAGGAAAGTTGAATCGAAGCATAGATGGCAGGAATAATATAGAAGACCAAAAAGCAGGAAAGAAGAGAAGAGGAGGCAAAAGAGACACAAATGATAGAAGATGAACAAACAGAACTGAAGAGGAGGGAACATAAGCGAACAAAGGAGAGAGCCGTGGTTGAGAGAGGTCAACAGCAGACTGTGGGGAGCTGGACACGCAGTGGAGCAGGCAGCCCAGAGCTAGTGTCCCACCCAGACATTGTCGGAGTGTCAAGTGTGGCTTGGACGGCATCGAGACCAGACAGGAAGTGGTTGAGGACGCTCTGCTTCTCCTCCACAATAGGAGCCCGCTACGGGAGGTGCATCACATCAGAATCCACCGCACGACACAAAATGTAGCCAACACCTGTATTGCAACGTTCATCTAAACCTCCAACTGTCAAACAACCAGATATCTGCCGCCGACACAACACCGAACTGAAAAACTGAAGATAAAAAAGATCTTGCATGCTGTTTTTTTGTGGGTAGTTGGCATTTCAAGAGAAGAACAAAACGATGCGTTATGCAGTCGAAAACAGATGGGGTAGGGCTGTAGTTGTTTGTTGTTACTGGAAAGTGCTCGATTTATGTTGACACATTCGACAGTTAACTATTGACGTTGGTCTGTTGGTACTGGCCAGTCAAAATAAAGGCTCTCTTGAGCTCTGCACTGCAAATGTCAGCCATCTTTACAAGATCTTCACTCCAGCTCTTGACGAGACCCAGGTATTTTCCTTTGTACAACACAACGGTTCTGTAAACACGCTTCTTACTGCAAGCCGTTTTTAGGACAATTTCCTTGGCATTTACATGCTGTTCTCCGCCATAACAAATATTGTATCTTGAACACATTGAAGATATTTGTCAAGGCTTTTGAAAATGGATGACACTCTCTGGAATTTTATAATCGCTAACGTTGTATTTAATTGGGAAATTGATGACCAAGTAAAGATGGATATTTTCGCAGACTAGCCCAAGCCAGCGTTATTTCTGTTAGCCTTACTAGCATGTTAATGTAGCTAGCTTAGTCACAGCTCTCACAACAGGACACAATACTGCCATTAAGGCAGTATAATAAAGAAATGGACAGCAACAGCACCAAGATCATTAACTGTCAACTTGTAATCCATAGAAAGCAGCAGAAAACTACAGAACCCAAATTTTCTGAACGGCATCTCAATCTTTATCCTAGTCTTCCAAATCTTGTCTAGATGTTGAGTTTATGTCTTGACAGGTCACACAAAGACCCCTAACATAGAAAAGTCAAACCAGGTTTCCCTGACAGGTTGTGGATATTCATTCTATTAAAACGTATCCTAGTTAAATCTTCACAGAAATCCCTGTCAAAGGGTCTGTTGGCAATTATTAGACTTTTCTTTGCCCTGCATAAAATAATGTGAGTGGCTGCCCTGTCAGCATTAGAAATCAACAGAAATTACCACGGGAACAGAGGAAGAGGAAGAGGAAGAGGGGGAGGAGGAGGAGGAGAGGAGGAGTAAAACTGAAAGGACATTCTCACATTAAAATGCATGAAGACAAGCCTCAGATCCTTGAGCAAACCTGTTCATGCTTTACCGGGTCGCACAAATTCAATTAAGCATGCTTCCCCCTTTGTTCTGCAACTGGACCCCTCCACGACACACACACACACACACACACACACACACACACACACACACACACACTCTGAGAAGCAGTCCTTGCTTTTATCACCATTTACATCCACACACACACACATACACACACACACACAAAAATGCATGCATGAACACACACACACACACACACACACACAGTTTGCATGCACACACACACACACACACACACACACACACACACACACACACACACACACACACACACACACACACACACACACACACACGCATACAACACACACACGCACGCACACACGCACACACACACACACACACACACACACACACATACACAGATGCATACAACGCACACACGCACACGCACACACACACACACACACACACACACACACACACACACCATTCAAACCCCCACCACCACCACCACCCCCCCGCCCCCCCTCGTGTGTCGTACCGATGGTGCAGTGCTCTCCGTTCCAGCCCGGGCTGCATTCACAGCGGCCGTCCCGGCAGGTCCCGTGTTCACTGCAGCGGGGGTGGCAGGCGCGCTGGTCGCAGCCCGCGCCCCCCCAGCCGTCCTCGCAGCGGCAGCTGCCCGACACGCACGCGCCGTGGCCGCCACAGTCCGCTGCACAAATCTCTGTGGGAGCGAGGGAGAGCGAGAGAGAAAGAGAGAGAGGGAGAGAGAGAGAGAGAGAGAGAGAGAGAGAGAGAGAGATAGGGAGAGAGAGAGAGAGAGAGAGAGAGAGGGAGAGGGGGAGGAGGGGTGGGAAAAGAGAGAGATGGAAGAGACAGATGGAGGAGGAAGGTGTCAGGCGGGGTGGGTGGGTGGGCGTGGGTGGGGGGGCGGGGGGGGGGGGGGGGGGGGTGTGATGGGACGAGGGCAACAGGGTGGAGAGGAGACAAATCGGCGGGGTTATTGTGGAGTCACCGTCGCCACGCTCCACTACCTTGTCTGAGGGCTGAAAGGACATTCCTGAGGCTCGTTTGTGAGGGGGGGGGGGACTACAATCCCCTCTGACAATAGACGTCTAATAAGTCCATTACAAAGAGGAGACACGGGCAGAGTCCTCTCTCTCTCTCTCTCCTCTCCTCCTCCTCCTCTCTCGCCTCCGCCTCCTCCTCCGGTTTGCAAAGTCAACTCCACTCTTTGTGTCCGTCGGGGGGGGGGGGGGGGGGGGGGAGAGCATGGAGGTGGAGGAAGGTCGGGGTGGAGGTCAAGACCAGAGAGAGAGGTCAACGTCTTAAGTTCCTTAAGAAACCGCCACGCATGTGAGGATATATCAAATAATAAATATATTCAGCTCTATGGGTATGTATACGGGGAGAAATCGTTAACTCTGTCAGTCTATCAACGTACATTTCAACTGCCGACATACCCGACCCCCTTCTTCTCAAAAATAAAACAGAAAATCTTAATTGCCATCTTTTCGATAGAGTGCACTTTTCAAACCAAGAAAAAACAATGGATCATTCGCTCTGAAACAGACTTTATTTGGGGAGACAACGTTAATTAATAAATCTTTGATTACAGAATCTGTCACCTGGGTGAGTCAGTCAGATATTACCTGAACCGTGCCGGGGATACTGCTGTTGTTGATTTGAATCCATCAAATGCAATTTCTGATATGTTGTAGGTGTGGCATGTATACTACTATGAAAGCATTAAGGGGATTTCTCTAGAGCACAGCTTCCTCCATGCACCACTAACTAAACCTGGCTTATTATTTATTATCCCAACAGAAAGAGAGGGAGGGTGAGAGCCAAAGAGAGAGACAGCCAAAGAGATAAAGACAGAGAGAGAGAGAGAGAGAGAGAGAGAGAGAGAGAGAGAGAGAGAGAGAGAGAGAGAGAGAGAGTCAGAGAGAGGGAGAGGGAGAGAGAGAGAGAGAGATGAGAATGAAAGGGCTAAAGGACCTCCATGACCGCCAATTTCACTTCACTACCATCACCCTCTCCACCATCAGCTCCACCACCATAACCATCCTCCCCATCAACCTCAACACCACCTCTAACACCATTATAAACAATACTGCCACACCACCACACAACACAAACACAATGAACACCACCTCTGACGACATCACCACCACTTCAACCACCAGAATGATCACAACACTCTTCAGGACCATCATCAAAACCACCTCTGCCTCCACCAGCCCTACCGCTATCTCCACCGCCACCACCCCCACCACGTCCCCAATGACCATCACTGATCCTACCACCACCTCTATCATCCCCTCCACCTCCATCGCCCCCACCATGACCACCACACCACATTCTACCAACACCACCACCTCCACGATGACCACCACCACCTCCATGACCACAGCCACCTCCATCAGCATCACCACCTCCATCACCATCACCACCTCCATCACCATCACCACCTCCATCACCATCACCACCTCCATCACCACAGCCACCGCCGCCACCACAGGACTCACTGGGCCGGAGCGCCGAGAGACACACACACACCACACGTGGCGACGGGCTAAACCAGACCTGTGTGCGATCCTCATTGAGATGCGGACTTCTTCATTAAGCGGCCTGTCTGTCATAATGATTACACACAGCATTGCAACGGGGAGGCCTCTCGGAACAGTGGCCCTGCGTGTGTGTTCCTGTCTCCTTATTAAGGAGCCCCCTACGCAGGGAGGACCACGGGGGACAGCCACGCAGCCTCACTCTGCTAATGACTCACTTAGCGCCTCCACCGCTTCATTATTACTATGATGTCAGCGCCGCATTGATTGAGTCCAACTTCATTTCTTAAGTGCGTGACAAAATACAATACCAGCTGAAAGAGCCATCCCATTCAGTTTTTGAATACAATCCTAACTTTGGCGCAGAACGATGTTAATTTTTTTTTTTGCGAGGTCCACTCAATTTAAAAACATGATTTAGTTGAAGTGTTCAAAAAAATAGGATTGCCGGTATTTCATTCAGTTGCTTTTGTTCTCCCTTTAACATGCTCTCTCCCTTTCTGTCTCTCTTTCTCTTGCTCCTACTCAATCACACACGGCTTGTTTAAATAATAAATGTTTAATAATTTGGCAGTAGAGATAACTTTGGCTATAATTCCGACCCTTCTCCCACCCTCTCTCACCACCCACACCTCCCTCCCTTTCACAAGGAACAGTTCATTGTGACATGCCGTGTTTTCCAGACGATATTATGAGCAATTATCCCTTTTCGTAAATAAAAAACAAGATAAATCGACATGATCCCATTTGGAATTGAAACCTAATCATGAAAAATGATCATCCTAACAACACTACTTACAGTGTCACATACAAAAGAAGTGTGTGTGTGTGCACACGTGTGCGTGTGTGCATGTGTGTGGGTATACAAACTAAATCTGGTGACTAGCCAACAAATGAGTCGTTTCTTCACTTTAACAGAGAGAATTATGGTTTGGATCTCACAGTGGTCAGATAGAATGGCCCTAGCAGACTCCCAGCACGACTGCTTCACACACCACAGCGGATAAAACCTTGAGTGTGATGAAGATGCAATTACAGCCCACAGGCAAAGGCTCATTACCCGCATCGAGAGCCATCCTACTTTTCAAAAAAATGCTGTAATCCAGACGACGGCTTGTGCTATTTGTGCTAAAATAACGTGTAAACAAACCCTTGTCCAGCGACGAGAGAAAACTGACATAAAAATGACCGGCTATACCCTGGGGCGGCGCTTTACGGCCGCTAACTACCGACTGTGCACACAGATTAGGGGAAGACGGAAAAGTTTGTCGGGGAGAAATGACCAAACGGCGAGAGGAAGACATCGCTCGCACCCGTGCTCGTGCGGCTACCGAAACGAGAGCGCTATGATTTCAGCGGCAGTAGCCAATCAGAGCACCGGGAGGGAAGCGCCGGGACTTACAGGCTGAGGGGGGGGAGGGATAAAGACCCCTACTCATCAGCTCTTTAAATACGCCGCGAGCCGGGCGAGCTCAGATTCAGCCGCGCGTCTCCCTCTCCCGATCCACGGGATTACCTGATAGGTCAACACGTCTGCTCGGAATGTGAAGGAGGACGTCGGAATCCCCCCGGTGGCGATGTTAGCCGAGAGCGCGCCGGCTTTCATCTGAGGTCGACGCAGCGGAGGCATAGCGCGTCGGGATAATGTCAAGATGTGATGCGGAATTAGGGCTGGCGCTGACGTATCGGCCAGGGCCGGAAGCCTGACTACCGTCGTCACGGTTACGCACTCACAACTCAGAAGTCATGTATTCCTTAACGAACGCCGGACGGTTTGACATTAACATAGGCAAGTACGCCTGGAGTTGTCAGAATCGTCCCGTAGCTCTCATGTTAGTTATCAGTTACGTATGGGTGCTGTAACGTTGCCCGATCTACACCCACGGTGATAGGCGTCCGATAACACACACACACACACACACACACACACACACACACGACTGGTGTAATGTATTCTTCAGGTATGTGTGCGAGCGTGTGGGCTGCTTCAGCTAGACTAGTAGTGTGGAACTGGCACAGGCAAACTTCTGGCTCCCTACGGGCATTGTTAAATCTTCCAGTTGAAGGAGGAAGGAGGAGGTGGAGGTGGAGGAGGAGGTGGGGTGGAGGGGGAGCTGGAGGAGGAGGAGGTGGGGACATCAAATAGAGCTCGACAACGCTGCCATTGTTTGATCCATTGTCTGATATCAGTACTCTTGAGTCAGAAGCATTATGAAATAACACGGCTATTTAATCCTTTAACTGCAGAGAGAGAGAAAGCTGCATACCTCATGACACATGGGAGATTTTTATTGCAAGGGGAATAAAAAACAACCCAAATGGGTTTTCTTGGTTCTGATAATATCTTCATGAAGTCAACTTTTTTTATAATTTGTGTTATTGTTTTGTAGAATTGCCAGACATACCACGGGACCATAAATGACCATACTGGATCAAACCAGAGCATAATAAACCATACCAGACCCTACTAGACAATAATAGACCATACAGGACCATAGCAAACCATACTAGACCATACCAGACCATCCTAGACCATACTGGACCAGACCAGACCCTACCAGACAATACTAGACCCTACCAGAACACAATAGACCATACTAAACCAAACCGGAGCATACTGGACCATAGCAGACTATACTAGACTGCAGTTGGGAGTTTGAGAATCAGCACACTGAGCTGTCATCAGCTTTCCACAATGCTTGTTACCGTGGTGACCATTCAGGTTACCTGGGTGTTGCAAGGCAGCACTCAAGACAATAAATTAATAATACCTAAATCCTCAAAATTAGTATTTGAGTCTATTCACCTGATGAACCCCTACCATGCTGAAGCAGGTAGGGGTTTGTTGTCTACATGTAAACTGTGGACATTGGGGTTTGAACCAAGGACCTTAGTCCCTGGGAGTCAAACATAGACCCTGCTCCCCCCCCACTACAGTCCATTTATTGCTGATAAAATTATATACAATAACTACGTCTTCATCGTCGCGTCGTGTCGGTTCGTATGTCGTCATCTCACCTGTGGAGCAGTCGTGGCCCGTCCATTTTGGATCGCAGCCGCAGGTTCCCGTGTCCGGAAGGAAGGTCCCGTGGCCGGAGCACTGGTCCATGCAGGAGGCCCGGGGGCTCTCGCAGCCTGGCCCGCCCCAGCCCACGAAGCAGTGGCACTCCCCGCGCACACACACGCCCCGGCCGGAGCACGTCGGGTCCAGGCAGTCCACTGGAAGGGGATCCGAAATGGCAGACGTTAGGTGTCAATGCATGGGTTTATGAGCCCCTCGAGAGGCGGCTGGATCCCACGAACCCCGCAAGAATCCATTTTTGCCAGGTTTCAAGTTATGCATTTGTGTCCGGACCACCAGTGGTTCAGACCATTGGGCGCCTTATGAGGAACCGCGTGGTCTGCGTGATACGTGATAGACATTCATAGACAGATGGTTCATCCAATCACCTGCCAACTATTATTTTTTAAGTGCCTGCCCATATCCAAAGAGTTTGCTAGGAGGACTTCCCAGATGGTTCTGTGTTACAAACCATCTGTCGTCAGGTTATCATTTTACAGGCATACATCCAATTTATGTATTGGCACACACGTGTATGCACACAAAAATACGTGAGGGCACACACACACACACACACACACACACACATACAAATCAGATTTGATTATATGGTAATGTTCTAAAATGCAAAACAAGAAATGTTAAATATGTAAAATATAACCAATTTAAAATGTAGTAATAACAAAATCTAACCATATTTCATATACATATATGTCGGAACACTTCCAAATTTAAAATAAACACCTAAAATGGGCAAAATGTTCTAGGTCTATGTAACCCTATGTATTAATAGCATGAATCAAATTAATACATCGCATCGAAAACTTGTGTCCTCCATCATGACAGGTGGAGGACCCGACTCGTGCACACTCTGCCGTGCACACAGTCACGTGCCCACGTGCCCGAGAGAGCGCCCGTTTTAGAGAGCCAGTGAGGGACGCGGTTTACAAACAAGCAAATTAAAGAGACGGTCCCGTGGTGGAACAGAGAGCATCAGCATGCAGCTTCAGCCCTCAGTCCTTCTGGACACTCTGCCTGCAGACCATAATAAGCTCCAGACACACACACTGTATACACACACAAACACACACACACACACACACACTATGCACATAAACACACACACACACACACACACACACACACACACACACACACACACACACACACACACACACACACACACACACACACACACACACACCACACACACACACGGTACACATGCATACAGGCATGCAAGTACGCAGTGCCTCAGACAGACACACACATGCGCACATTGACACACAAACATAGGCATGCATGCGCACACACAGACAGATTACTTACTACACACACTGCTCAACACACCCACAAGAAGAACTTTCTCCAGATTGAAAACTGTGTCAGTCTGCTCTTTACAGCTCTCTCAACCAGAACCCCCTGAATAGTGTGTGTGTGTGTGTGTGTGTGTATCTCTGTGAGTGTGTGTCTGGATGTGTGTGTATGCAGACTCATGCGTGTGTGTGTGTGTGTGTGTGTGTGTGTGTGTGGAGGTGTGCGTATGGGTCTTTGGAAATGCCTTTGTTTGCGGTGTGTGAGTGTGAGCGTGCGTGTGTGCGTGCGTGCGTGCGTGTGTGTGTGCGTGCGTGTGTGTCTCTGTGTGCGTGTGCGTGTGTCTGTGTGCGTCTGCCACAGTGGGTGCCAATGGAAAGTGTGTGGGGTGGAGGCGGGTCCGGGGGTGGAGGAGGGGGGACACCTGGTGAGTGCCAGAGGTCTTTAGCTCCGTTCACACTCAGTTTGAAAGAACCCCGTTATTAAGGCAAGGTTGACATGACCTGCCCTAGTCAAACTCTCACTCCCTCTCCCTCTCCCTCCCTCTCTCTCTCTTTCTCTCTCTCCCTCCCATCGGATTTATATGTAAATTTATAAATCCGATGGGAGGATGCTTCCTTCACAGGAAGTCCAACAGTTTGTACAGTGGGCAGCTTCCAAAAAACAACCGCTAGCTTGCTCAACCTAAACAACACACTCATACCACACACACACACTCACACACAGATGGCAAAGACAACCAGTGCTGGCAGCACCACCCCCCCCCCCCCACTCTCAGCACACAGCACCAACGGGCATAAAGCGCCGTTAGTAAGCGACACAAACTGGATCGGCGGCCTCCCAGCAGATGGTTCTGGAGCGGGGAACAAAGATCAGAGGCTAACTGACAACCAGGGCTCTCCTGGCAATTAATCACGACGCTTGAAGGTCGCGCAGAAGAAAGCTAGCAAGCTAAAGGGCCCAGGGTCCACCTTCTCCTTGGTGGTGCGAAAGCTGAACCGAAATAGAATGGGACCCTATGGATGTCACCAGCTCTCATTTATCAACGTCTCGCCCTCCATTTTTCATTTTGAAACGGGAGCTGCCATGAGCTGACGAAACACAATGGCTTCTTTCAATCTTATCTTGTCGGCTCTTATCCGTCATCACTAATGCAGGGGCTGGTAATGTATTCATACACACACACCGCACCCTGCGTGTGTGTGTGTGTGTGTGTGTGTGTGTGAGAGTGTGTCTCAATCTGGGAGAGTAGAGTGCTTCATTTGATTACCTACTAATGCTATGGAGCTAAAACTATATATATATATATATATATATATATATATATATATATATATACATACAACTTTCTGAGCAATCTTCAATATGCTGCAGCAAATAAGGCCTTTTAACAAGCTGAGGTTTGAAGCTCAAATTAGCACAAACACACTTATCTCTCAAGAAGCCCTACGAGCTGCAGAACCCATCCCTATCTTCAAGAAGCTTCTTAAGACCCTGCTCTTCTGAGAACATATCAATGTTTTCAGCTCCTGTGTTGAATCTGGAACACACTTTGATGTGATCTCTGTATCTGGAGATGCAACTATTATGCACTAATAAGAAGGAATAAATATAAAATATATAAATATAAATATAAACAGGATTTCTGATAACTTTTGATTCCCTTCTGATTCCCTTCTGATGTAACTTTTCTTCTCTGGGTTGGGCAGCACTTACGTGTTTTACAGCAATTCCAGTTTTGATTGCAAGCTTTGATTGTTTTCAGCCTCACTGGGTAAAAGCGTGATCAATGATGGTATGTAAATGTTGTTGCACTGTGCAATGTCAAGTACGTTGCTGTTCAAACTCACCAGAACACAATAGCATCAACACACACTAAACAAACAATAAGTGTACAATTATAAACATTCATTCACATTAGTTTAGGCAGTAATAAGCATCAATTAACAATAAACTAACAGTTAATTAACAATTGCTTTAGTTAACTCATGGTCTAGTAAATGTTTACTCATGGTGCTTATGTTCACTAATGGTGTTCATGTTAACCAAGGTATTAATCAATACATTCTTTAATAGGGTTAAGGTGAGGGTTAACCTTAACCCTAACCCAATTAAATAACATATAAACGAATATCCTAGTTAACATGAACACCATTCGTAAATGATTACCTGTAACCATTAGTTAACTGTTCATTAACTGTAAAATAATCAGTCAGCTAATGACTGCAATTACTGCATCAGAACTAATGTGATCTGATGATCAACTATTGCGTCCTCATTGCAACGCGTTACCCACACAAACAGCGAGGAAAGATGAACTCACCCTCTTCACAGTTCTCCCCCTTATAGCCCGGGTTGCAGATGCAGGTGCCCACGATGCAGGTGCCGTGGCTGCTGCACGTGATGTCGATGCACTGGTTGGTGGGCACGTCGCACTCGGAGCCTTTCCACCCGCTGTGACACATGCAGCGCCCCTTCAGGTACTGCCCGTTCCCGCTGCACAGCACCGGGCAGGAGGCTGGGGAGGAGGGGGGGGGGGGGGGGGGGGGGGGGGGAAGAGAGAGGCCAACACAAGCATGTAAACCTCAAGATGGCGGCGTGCATAGACGCAGCGGCTCTAGGCTCCCTGAGTAGGTGTTTAATGTTTACTGTGTTTGTGCGTCTAGTATGTCTTAGATTGTCATGCCACGCCAAACATGTATCTATCTATCTATCTATCTAAACCCAGGTCTCTGACTCTGTTCTGCGGGATGGGATTTTCTTTTGCCGCCGTCTGGTTGAAGGAGGGTCTGTCTTGAGTGTGTTCCAAGCATGAGTCCCTGCCGTTGGCGTGGCGTGGCGGCGGCGGTGCTAGACAGTGTGCCCTACTTTCAACACCCGGTTCATTCTTATCTTGTGTTTCTTCTATTCGGCGGGTTTTAATGGGCTTCATCTGCCCTCCGATGTGGCCCAGATTGGGGAAGCTGCTGGGAAGACCCACGTTACAGACCAACACGGTGAGACCGTGGAAATGAACGACCGTTCTAAAAATGTCATGAACTCTGCGCCAAAAGCAAATTACAGAGGAGAGCCGTGATCATCACCAAGGTAACAGATGGCCTTACAGACCAGAGGAGCAGCAGCAGGCAAAACACACCGTATATTTCTATAATTACATACAGTCTCTGTGTGTTTCCAGTCAATACTGGAAAAATAATGCATTACAAAGAATTGCAATATCCGATGCACTGATTCATGAAACGAGGAGGATGGATGGTTTTTTTGTTGCTCTGATTCAACCACGTCTAGTACCGTGTGACCCTCTGGGGTGAAGGTGAGGGAGGGAGAGACAGAGTGAAAGAGGGTAAGAGGGAGACAGAAACAGAGAGAGATAGAGAGAGAGAGAGAGAGAGAGAGAGAGAGAGAGAGAGAGAGAGAGAGAGAGGGGGGGGGGGGGTGATGCAGAGACAGAGAGAGACATAGAGAGATGCACAGAGAGGAATATAGATGGATACAGAAAGACAGAGAAAGTGAGTGACAGAGAACAATATAGCTTGGTGGGGAGGAAGAGAGAGAGCAAGAGGTAGATAAAGAGAGAGTGATAGAGTTAGAGCACGAAAGTGAGGGCAAAAGAGGGATAGAGACAGCAAGAGGTAGATCAAGAGAGCAAGAGAGAGGGAGAGAGAGCGAGAGGTAGATCGAGAGAGCAAGAGAGGGATAGACAGAGAGAGACAGCAGGAGGTAGATAGAGAGATAGAGAGCAAGAGAGAGAGAGAAAGAAAGAGCGAGAGAGAGAGAGTGAGTTAGGTAAAATGAATGCCTCACCTCGACCACAGTCGGCTCCTCTGAACCCGAGGAAGCAGCGGCAGGTGCCGGCGATGCAGTCCCCGTTCCCGAAGCAGTTGCTGGGGCAGTCGTCAATGGAGTCTGCAACAGAGCAGTGAGCAGGCTGAGTGACAGGGAGTCATTTCCTCCATTCTATCATTTCTCCCTGACTCCCTCACTCCCCCCCTCCTCCCCACCTAATGTCGCCGGTCGACTCCTCCGCGTCCGGCCTTTTAATTTCACGGCGGGATGTTTTGCAGAGTTTCCAAATGCGATGAAATCAATCGGCAAGGACCAATAATAATGGAGGAAATGGGGTCTGAAGTGGGCTTGTTTATTGGGTGGAAGTGGGCCGAGGGCCAACGTTAAGGGCGTCCAACACAGAACGACCTGATAAAGAAGTGTGTGTGTGTGTGTGTGTGTGTGTGTGTGTGTGTGCGTGTGTGTGTGTGTGTGTGCGTGTGTGCGTGTGTGCGTGTGTGCGTGTGTGTGTGTGTGTGTGTGTGTGTGCGTGTGTGCGTGTGTATGCGTGTGTGTGTGTGTGTGTGCGTGTGTGCGTGTGTGCGTGTGCGTGTGTGTGCGTGTGCGTGTGTGTGTAGGTGCGTGTGTGCGATTGCCCGACGAGGCTAGTTTATTTGGCAATGCGGGAAAGAGATTGAAAGAGTCCCAGGGGGTCATATCTTCATGTGTGAACTGAATTAAACTTGCTTAATTTTTTTGGGTACTCGTGATTATAGTTTTCGTTTTTCTACGATTTCTGTAACTATGAAAACCATAGTTTTTACAACTGTCTTTCTGTTCAGAAGAGGATATTGGAGACTGTGCTTCACGGTTATCCAGTGTCTCACAATAAAAGCAAGGTGGAACAGACGCAAGGCTGTTCTGCTGTTGAGAGTGTTTTACTGCCGAGGCTGTTGACGTGACTGTGGGCAGAACTAAAGCAGCCATGTTTTAGACCCGCATGGGGGAGCGGACCTCAGTCCATCATAAGCAAGGGCACGGGGAACAGCGGAGAACAGTTCTGACAGAGAGCGCAAATAATATAGAGAGCCACAAACACACGACAACTATATATAACATGGAAGGCCGACACAAAGACCCACGCTTACTCATTCTCTTACCAGGATTAAAAAAGAATGAAGGGAAGTTTAAATTTTTTTTTGGACATTTTCAGGAGAAGGAAATATATATATTTTTTTTAAAAGATAGGAGATACGCTTTCATAATCTTGAATCCTGGGATCTCTCAGCGACCACCGTGTGGCTGGCGAAGAACGAGCCGGCCGAACACAACGGGCTTCCTTTCAGTGGGAGGAATCCTGAAACGCGACGCTGCTCGTCGAATTAAAGCCCAAATGGTGCAGAAAAGTATTCAGCGGTCTCCATTGACTGCACGTCGCGGCGCGCCTCTGAGGTGGAACCGGAGGCACAAAGAGACCCTTTGTTGCTCCGTGGAGAGCCGAGAAACATGAGCTGTGAAGAAGCTTCACTCTCCACTCTGGAGAGTCAGGCATCGGCACCAAGGACAGAACGCACAGGAGGCCGTACCGAGACGCGGAGGGAGGGCGAGGGGAAAGAGACATCACAGAGACGTGGAGGGAGAGAGAGGAGTGGGACATAACAGAGACATGGAGGGAGAGAGAGTAAGGGGAGAGATATTATAGAGACATGGAGGGAAAGAGGGTTAGGGGAGAGAGACATTACAGAGACATGGAGGGAGAGAGGGGTGAGATGTAGAGACATTATAGAGACCTGGTGGGGAATAGAGTTAGGGAAGAGAGACGGAGAGAGAGGGGAGAGACATAGAGACATTGTAGAGACCTGGAGGGGAATAGAGTTAGGGAAGAGAGACATTACCGAGACATGGAGGGAGAGAGAGGGGAGAGACATAGAGACATTATAGAGACCTGGAGGGGAATAGCGTTAGTGAAGAGAGACATTACAGAGACATGGAGGGAGAGAGAGGGGAGAGACATAGAGACATTATAGAGACCTGGAGGGGAAGAGAGTTAGGGGAGAGAGACATTATATAGAAGTGGAGGAACAGAGAGGGGAGAGACATTACAGAGACATGGAGAGGGAGAGCGAGGGGAGAGAGACATTACAGATACATGACGGTAGAGACATTAGAGAGACTGGAGGGAGGGAAGAGACATTACTCAGGCATGGGGAAGGAGAGAGAGGAGAGGGAGGCATTACAGTGATATGGAGAGAAAGAGAGAGCAAGGAGAGGGACTGGGGGGATAGTAAGGGAGTATAATAAAACAGAACGAGACAAATAATAACAGAAAATAATAAGAGAAAAAGAACCAGAGATAAACCTGAGAAAGTGAGAGACAAAGAGAGATAGAGCGGGCAGGGAGTCGAAAGATAGAGAGGTGATGGTTTGTGGATGCTGGAGGGATTCAGGGGGGACTGGCATGCTGGTGTTAATCAGAGGATCGGACACTTTCCGTCTTCCCTGGCCCCCTGTAGAGCCGAGAGAAGGCCTGGCTGGAGGTATGGAGGAGGATCCTGGGGAGCAGTGTGTGTGTGTGTGTGTGTGTGTGTGTGTGTGTGTGTGTGTGTGTGTGTGTGTGTGTACGTGTATGTGCGTATGTGTATACGTGTGTGAGTGTGTGCGTGCTTGAGTGTGCGTGCGGGCATGTGTGTGTGTGTGTGTGTGTGTGTGTGTGTTTTGGAGAGGAGCAGCGGGGACGGAGCATTTGCATATCCGGAGCTGAGCTCAAAAGTAAAGAAGTGAAGCCAGACTGGACCCCAACCAGTCCGCTGGTTCTCTTATGAAGAATATAAAGATAAAAAACATGAATAAATAATGAGTGGAAATACTGCGGTAATAATGAGATTCCGGTGAGGGGGTTTCATCGCTGTTTCTTCCAAACTGGCTGCTGAACAGACCACCGTACAAAGAGAACAAAGACGTCGGCTTTCTACTTCTTAGTCCTTTTCCGGGACTTTTATGCAAAGCGACTGGCGGCGAATCGGGAAACAGTTAATTAATGAGCAGGTAGGGGTAATGGCATCTCGCTCAGCGATGCCTTCAGGTAAGACAACTAAGACAACTTCTAACCCCGTACTTTTCCGCTGTGAGTCAAACCCCACACCCGCCACACTATCCCCTCTCCTTCCCGGGCCTCCTGCGTCGGAGGTCTTCTGAACCAACCGCTCCGGCCTTGCTTCTCCCCCCGCCACGGCCGAATCCCACCAATCCCCCTTTGCAGACGCACCATTTACCTCCCCGACGACCCCCTCCTTAGCCCTTTCTCCGTCCGCACGGGTTCCTTCGAGAACGTGGCCCGCAACCCCCCCCACCTCCCCCTCCTCCCCAATGCGACGCCCAGCAGCAGGCCAGCCCATAAATCAGTGAATCAAATAGGGTGTCATTGAGATTCATTAGGCCTTCCAGGAGAGGAGGAGTGTGATGTAGTGGGGCCTGGCAGAGCGCAAGCTGCTGGGGACGGCGGGCGGCTTTAATCAACGCCTTCGCCATGCCTCTCCACCGCCACCTATAGCATCCACCTACCAGCCAGGGAGAGGGGGAGGGAGGGAGGGAGGGAGGGAGGGGGAGGGGGAGAGAGAGTGAGAGAGAGAGAGAGAGAGAGAGAGAGAGAGAGAGAGAGAGAGAGAGAGAGAGAGATAATGAGAACGAGAGAGAGAGAGAGAGAGAGAGGGAGAGCTTCTGATAAACCAAGGTATTGAGACAATGGCAGCACTGACACTAAGATTTCCATTTCCATGGTCTCTCGTGTGGTTTACCGTGAGTAGGTGGTGCTGGATGTGGGAGTGGGGATGGTGGTGGTGGTGCAGGAGGATTGATGGTGGCGGTGGGCATTTGTGGAAGTGGGTAATGGAGATGGTAGTGTACGTGGTGGAGGTGGTGATGGCAGTGTTGGTAGTGGAGGTGGAGGTGGTGGTGGGTATTTTCGGTAGTGGGTGGTGATAGAGATGGCAGTGTACATAGTGGAGGCGGTGGTGGTGGTCGTGGTGATGGTAGTGGAGGAAGAGGTGGCGGCGGTGATAGTTGTATTGGAGGAGGTGGTGGTGGTGGTAGTGGAGGAGGTGGTGGTGGGCCTGATCGTAGTATTGGTAGTGGAGGTGGAGCCTTGTGTCAGTGCTGGTTGTGTCAGTGGTTAAAGTCGATGGGAGGCAGAAGAGAGGGTGGACTGACCCTGCATGTACGGTTGTCTGGCAGCAGGCTGATTGGGCAACTGGATGCGTGCTGCAGAGCTCCCTGGTTCTGAGCACTGAGCCAGACACCCAGAGAACCAGCCCACGATACTCAGCCAAGAGTCCTCTCCATTTTAACTAGATGAATAACAAAACCCTCACACAACATAAGATGATTCCTCTCTCTCTCTCTCTCTCTCTGTCTCTCTCTCTCTCTCGCTCCGCACACGCTGTTAGAGCAAAAAAAGTCTTTACAGTTCCAGTACATCTCTCTCTCTCTCTCTCTCTCTCTCTCTCTCTCTCTACCCCTCCATCCCTCTCTCCCTCCATCCCTCCCTCCCTCTCTCTCTCTCTCCCGCTCCGCACACGCTGTTAGAGCAAAAAAAGTCATTACAGTTCCCCAGAAACAGGGCAGGAGGCTCTGCCTGCAGTAGACGGATGCTGTTTCTCATATATTTCTGCAGCACTGTCTGAAGGTCAGCTCTATTCCTCCATGGCTCAATACAATAGTGGCAGTCAGTGAAATTCAATTTCTACTGAAGGGCACCTAAGCAGCGACCCATTTAAGGACGGTCCCCGCAGCCTCCCTCTGTGCCACTCAGAGCTGATCACACCGCCGCCGCATCCGGGACCCGCCCTGCCCAGCTCCCATCCCGACCCACCCTGTCCCCCCGCACAGGGAACCGCTGCACCCACGGTGACTAGCATCGCTCTCTGGCATCCATGGCAACACATTTGGTCACAATGGCAAATGTCCTGGTCACCTTGCTAACTCGGCATTGGCTAAAGTGGCGGCACGCTGGTTACCATGGTAACAGCCTATTTGCTAGGATAGCTCCCCCCCCCCCCCCAACCCGGCTACCCCTGCCAACACCCTGGTAACAATGGTAGCACCCTGGCTAACCATAGTGACAGCCGGTGACTATGGCAACAACCAGGCGACCACGGGGGAAACCTGGCTGCGGCTCCCTCCTGTGGTCCATTGTGATGCTTTAGCAGAGTCTCCCAGGTGACCATGAGGCCCAGGGCATCACTGCTCCGTTTCCTCCAACCCCCAAGCCACCAAGAGATCCTCAGGCTTCATGCATTCATCCAGAGTTCCCCTTTTTTTCACAATCCCATGTGTTAAAACATTGAAGCGCTGGTGTTAGCACTGCAGAGGAGAGAGGGGAGGGTGGGGGGGGGGGGCGTCGGTGGTGAGAAGTCCATCTCCGGTCGCAGGGTGCTGCAGCTCATCGATCCCCCTGTCACAGATGGACCACGCCCGCCCCCCCCCCCCACCCACCGTAGCCCCGGAGCTTTTAATTACAGAGCAGGGGACGTTCCCTCCACAGCTGTCCTCCCAGTGAGACACACCACACCTGTCGCCCCCCACACACACACCTCCACGCCACCACTGCTAATCGGCAGCTCCGGGGAGAACAAAGAGGCGCTGACCCCCGGGTGAATCCACCTCCACGGACCAGGATGTCGTCCGTCTGGACCCCGTGCCATGCGGTCCCCGCTCACAACGGATTATCGGCAGGGGCTCGCGTGGGGGGAGGGGGGGCGGCGAGCAGGAGAGAGATGTCTCTCTCTCTCTCTCGCTCTGATGTATGTAAATCAGATGTAAATTGGATCAAGCCGCGATCACAAATGGCACAAGCAGGAGGCTACAATCGCACAATGAATTGTATGCAAATGTCTTCCCAGACGCCGGACCTCTAATTCTCCCAGAAGACACTGGGCCTGATGAGTGTATTATGATGGCTCAGAGCCCCAGTCACCAGCTCGGCGAGACGCCACTGCTAAAGTTCTGATTTTATGATATTCCCCGTCACCTCGATTAGCCGCCGCTTTCGTAACAGACGCGCTCTCCAAGCCGGCGCTTCCAGTCGGTAGCGGGCTTCGGCTGTGGAACGCGGCGAGTCGCCGTGATTAGATTAGCTCGATCGCAATGAAGTCGGTAGCACGTCGGTTGAGAAGAACAGAATAGGTTTTAGTCGCATCGCACAGGAGCCGTTGGAGTGTGGTGGCACGCAGCGTGGCCGCATGTAGCAGAGCGCCATACAGCCTAGTGGAATGTGGCGAAACGTCATGTGGTGACCGCAGGGCATCGCGCCGTGTAGCTTAGCATAGCTCAGGACCATGCACCAATGGCTCGGCTATGTTTGGGTCCTTTTGTCTTGGTTTCAATTAACGGCAATATTGAAAGAAAATGCTAAATGGCATTCAGTTACCTGGGCTTGAGGGCTATAATGGGGGCCTGGGAAGGCCTTTCTCACTGTGTTTAAGGCAGTATACAAATGAAGTTCACTTGAATTGACTTGTGACCACGGAAGAAGAAGAAGAAGAAGAAGAAGAAGAAGAAGAAGAAGAAGAAGAAGAAGAAGAAGTGGGCGTTTGAGGTGCTGTGGAGCCGCTCACCGATGGCGGTGGTGAGGAAGGAGACGGTCTCGGTGTCCTTGCCGTCGTTGTACACGGCCAGGTGCCAGATGCCAGAGTCCATGTACTGAATGAAGCCAGTGTCGTGGGTGGAGAGGGGGAGCAGGGCCGCTGCAGCCCTGCAGGGCCCTCCAGGGCATGGCTGTCCTGGCCCAGCAGCCTCCTGCCATCCAGGAGCTCCACAAAGTCAAACTGGATGGGAGAGAGAGAGAGAGAGAGAGAGAGAGAGAGAGAGAGAGAGAGAGAGAGCGAGCGGGATGGAGAGAGGGCACGAGAGAGATTTTTTTATGTCTGGTAAAGTGCTTTGTAAACAATGCTTTAAAAGGTGCAGCATAAAAAAGTTTTTTGGTGTATGAAAACTGTCATAAAACAACTGCCAAAGCATTACAATGGAGACAAAATAACAGCAACGAAAGTATGATTACGATTCGGCAATTCACATAATGTGAGGATAAAATATAAATATAAGTGTGTCACTTAAAACGTCTTGTTTTATGACAGGCAGAGGATATAAATCCCACAGCGACTACATCCACATTTTCACCAAACAGTTAAGATCCCTGGCTCACTCAGAGGAGGTTACGGAGACTGGCAAATCTTTCAGGCCATTTGGCAAAGGAAACCTTAAAACTACTCTACTTTTTACAGCTTGAAGGTTGAAAGAGACCAGGGGCGAGAGAAGTAGAGAGAGCGAGAGAGAGGAAGAGATAGAGGTGAGGAAGACAGAGTGTGTGAGAGAGGTGCAGAGAAGAGGGAGAAAGACAGAAGAGAGAGGCAGAGAGAGCAGAGAGTGGAGGAGTGACAGAACGACGATGGATGAGGCAAGAGAGCAAGAACAGAGACGGAGAGATGGACAGAGAGAGAGATGGATGAGGATGGGGCCAGGGAGAGGGATAAAAGAGAAATGAGAGTAGAGGAGGAAGAGGATGAACGGGGGAGGGGGAGGCGGAGGAAGGAAAGATGGGCAGATGGATGCAGAGCAGACGAGCCATTAAGAGAGGCACACCAGGAGAGACCGCTGCCAACGCCTCTTACAGTGGCGGAGCAGCGCTTGGTGGCCATTAATAACTCATCATACAGCACCACCCGCGGCCTTCGCTCCATCTCCCTACACCACCACCACCACCACCACCCTTCCGGATAATGCCACCGCCTTCGCTGAGAAAACCTCCCTGTTCCAGCCGTTAAAAATTCAAAACCAAAATAAAAAACTTCCGGTATAAATTACGGGGGGGGGGGGGGGGGGGGGGAAACAAATTAAAAGTTATGCAGCCCAAACAGCAGCTGCTTTGACTGCCTTTGCCTCGTATAAACACTGAGTCAATGAATAACAATGAGTCAGCCCTTTTTATCTGCATCAAAACGGAAATCTGGGCGCCAACGCCATTTTGGATCCCATCAGCCGAGAGCCACATAGACACACAGCGTCCTATGACGATTTCCCTGGCTGGATTATTTTGGTCTGCTGTAAAAAATATGAGGATATGGAGGGGCGTGGGGACCGGGACCTAATCTTTTGATTGAAAAATAAATCACATTGGACATTTATATCAAATTCCCAGAGGACCTCCACACTCTACCGATGGAAGCGTTTTGTCAACAGACCCCCTGCAGAGCAGCGTCGACTCCACGAATCCACGCCCGGGTCGGAAAGTGATTAATAGTGTTACATGTTGGTATTGTGTGCCGCACATGGACGGTGAATATGTGGAAGAAGTATTGTGTGGCCTTTCACTCTGCTGTGTTGAATGCTGTGTCTTGTGAGTCATTGGCGGCGTCGAAGCGCTCGAGAAAATGTACTTTAGAAAACAATGCAAGTGATTGGCGAGTCGTGGGGAGAGCTCTAAAAGTGGTGCTGAATTCACAAAAAAGTAGGGGGGGTAAAAAGTAGAAATTTTCTTTCAAAACTAAATTGCGATTTCAACTTATTTATACAGGACGAGAATGGAAAGATAACCGAGTTATGCATTATGCAGAGCAGCTGCTTCTATATATAGATATACATATATAGATGTATGGGTGTGTGATTACGCCCATGGAGCATCAATCTTTACCCCTCAATTCTTGACAATGGTGCAAAAAAGTAAATTATGTAATGCATTCAATTATGTAACTCTCTCTCTCTCTCTCTCTCTCGCACACACATACACACAAACACACAGAAGCACAGTGTGTGTGTGTGTATGTGTGTGTGTGTGTGTGTGTGTGTGTGTGTGTGTGTGCTTGCGTGCGTGTGTGTGTTTTCAGTCTCCCCCCACCTGTGTGTGAGTGGGAGGGAGTCCTCTCCTCCCATAGATCCCCACTAAGGCGTCTTTGCTGAGCGACACGTTGAACTTCAGGTACATGGGGTGGTCCACGAACACCTGGGCCCTCCAGAAGAAGCCGGGGGGGATCTGCTGGGCCACCTTGCGGCCCACGTCGATCTCCCCCATGTCAATGATGCTGTCATCCATGTAGGAGTTGTCCAGCTTACCTGCATTAAACCCGGCATAAGTATACTTACATTTGGCATGCATCGCTTACATAACGGTTCGACACTGTTACATATAACATACATATGCTGACATATGCCATGCACACATTACATTATATGTAAGATAACACAATTACATCTAGCATGTATGCTAACATAAGCCAGCAACACCATTATGTTAAGCATGCATTCACTTTCATGAGCCATCAACAACATGACGTTAAAAATACATAAATCCACAAACCATGATTTATAAATCACAAAAGTTACAATACAAAAAGAAACAGTGGTACTATTAGGACTTTTCTTCATGCGTTTGTCCCAGAGGCTAGAGGTACACCTCCGGCAGCTAGATTACAATCCTGAACACACCTAGCATCGGACTCGGAGGAAATAGGTCTACATCTGCCCGCCTCAGTCCATGGCCAATTTCCACCATGATGTAGAGTAGGGCGGACATGGGTACGCCAGGACCTTTCAGAACCCTCCGCACCCCAAGGACTACGGAGTGGGATGTGTGTGTGTGTGTGTGTGTGTGTGTGTGTGTGTGTGTGGGTGCATTGTGGGGACAGGGGGAAGACATGGCAGATGGCCGCCTCCTCAAAAGTGACATCAGCGGTGAGCGGGTTTACCAGACCCGACAAGTGAACAGTCCCCATCTCCCAGATCAGACCCAGATAATGCCAAGACACGCGCCCATGATACATGACTCATACAGTACGTGACACACACACACACACACACACACACACACACACACACACATGGCTTTCTTTGTGTGTGTGTGTGTGTGTGTGTGTGTATGTTTGTGGGTATAATTTGTTGTCTTGTCTGAATATATGTTTTTGCATGTGTGTGTGTGCTCTTGCGAGTGTTTTTATGTGTCTGTTTGTGTGTATATTTGTGTGGGAGTGTGTGTGTTTTTTTTGTTCCTTTGAGTGTGTGTGTGTGTGTGTGGCTGTGTGTGTATGCAGTACATTAGCGTTGGGTAAATCAGTTTGTCTAAGTAAATCATCAGATGAGATCAGTGAAAATTGGCCCTGTCGTTGAATTCATGCTTTAATGCTTTATTTTCTATTTTTAGCATTCATTTTGTTCTTTATGCATCTGACATTTGTCTGAATCTACGGTAGTGTTAGCATCGCTTGAACGCCAAACACAGCAGCGGCATGCTAGCACCCACACAACACACGCACTCATACCACGCCCATGTACGCGCACACATTCCACTCTCGATCGCGGGTGCATCTGTACCGTGACGAGCGTTTCCACAGCGCATAGTGCGCGACGGAACTGGGGGGGGGGGGGGTTGGATGGGAGGGAGGACGGCCGCTCGCTCGCGCACACCTCGGAGACGTCTGAATCACCTTGCTCAAGCGCTGGATTGATCATCAATGTGTCTGGTGACAGCGGCGCAGACGGAGACTTATTTAGAAAGCCATGCCTATTGATTTCCCTTCAGCGGCGGCTGTCACGCCAGGACTAAGCACTGTAGCGCCTGCCGCCGCCGCCGCCGCCGCCGCCCTTTGCCGGCGTTAGCTGAACAAACAGCGCCTCTCCCCCAGCCGCTCGCCCTAAACGAACGCGACAAGCACCGGAGTCATTTATATGTTAATGGCATGATCTTGCACCTATTGTCCTCGGCCCCTCCGACTGAACCGACGTGGTACGACCCAGGAGCCTATTTGCTCTTGCGGATCGCGCTGAGCGGTAGCAGAAGTTAGCCGGGGGAAGAAGAAGACGAAGAAGAAGAAGAAGACGACGACGAAGAAAGTAGTTCTTGGTTCTCGCACACGCTTTTCCTTTCTTCGGCTGCCAGGAACGTCGGACCGGAGCTGGAGATGAAAGGGTCACCCGGGCTCTGGAGGGGGGACGGGGGGACAGGCTAATCCCCTCTCGGCTCCCTAGATACGCGGTCCCCGGAAGCTGACCCATTTTCTTTTCTCCAGGAACAAACAGAACTCTTCCACCCCCCCCCCCCCCCCCCACTTATAGCTGTTGGATTACAACACACACATCTATGGACACACATGCACCCCCACCACCCCCCCACCCCCCCCCCCCACCCACCCTCTTCCCCTCCTTCAAGACCTCCCCTCCCCCTGCCGGCGCCATGTGAAACTGGACCACAGTCGTCACAGAGAGAACACACTCATGCTCGGAAATGTCATTGGCAAACTTATCGAGTGGTTCGGGAACTTTTTAAGCTTCTTTCTGTCATTCCACCCCGATTATCCCCCCGGTTGTCACAGAATAATTAACACAGGCATAAAAATGCACAATGAATCAAGGCGGAAACATTGAGTGACCCCCCCCCCCATTGAGGAGGATCAACGTCTTAAAATAACAACCACCATTATTTGCATACACGCACCGTCATCCTTGCCGCGGCGGCCGGCTATGTCCAGCCCGGTGTTGCCCAGCGGCGGCAGGCTCAGGTCGGTGGGGAAGGATAGCCGGCTGCTGTTGTCCTCCGACAGCTGGTACATCTGGCGACTGGGCTGCAGGTCCCAGTTCAGCCCGAAGAGATGCATGGCTGCCGGGAGGAGGCCAAAGCATCAGTCAGTCAGTCAATGCATTTCCTCACCCCCTAAACCTTCCTTTACTGCTCCTCGTGTCTCAACACGACAGGCCCTGGGCTTCAGATTAAACATTTACCACCGCCGGCGAGATCCCCCCTGCCCCCCCCCTTCCCCCTACCTCCCCAGAGGGTTGAGTATCCACGCGGCACACATTGTCATTTACGCTATTGTTTGTGGTGTTCGTACACAGGGGACATCTGGTGGAGGTCCGCTCCAGGAGTATGCACCCCGTAGCAGCAAGAGGAACGACACTACAAGGGGCATAATGGTTTACGTTGACTCACTTTGTTCCAGAAGTGCTGAGCAAGTATGTTCCCCAGATAAATGCAGTCCTGACCTCGCAGGACAACAGCTGTCCGAGCCCAGCGGTACGCTGCCTGAAACAACGCCCCCCACCCAACCCCCTCACCAGCACCTTGTCTGCCCTGCCCCCCCCTCCCCCTCCCCCCCGCCCCGCCACTGTTCACTAATTTCTTTGCAAAACACCAGGTCAGCAAATGAGCTACTGAGGCTGTTTGAATGTGAAAACGGATCAAAAGCAGTAAGATTGTGTGAATGTTGACAGAGGAATGTCCTCTGGAACAAAGGCGGAGGACTGTTGGACAGACTGGGCGGGGGGGGGGATAGTGCAGGGGAGAGGGTCCTGACCATGACAGATGACCAATAACAGAATGGACAGGAGGAGCTTAGCAAGGCAAAAGCCACCTTGGAAGTAAGCAGTCAGCAGAAAAAGGCCAGGAGATGCGATCCAGCCATTTTACTGATTTGTTGGTCACTTAACGCTGACCCAAGAACTTGATTATTCCATTTTACCAGGCATTACCAGTGAAGAGCGCAGAGCGAAGTTTTCTCGAAAACGGCTTTGCCCACTCATTCACTTATAAAACAAAATCTGCGTCCTTTCTTGTTTTCAATAAGCAGATAAACCACTCCAAGTGACCGACTTCCCGTCTCTCGAGTGATTCTTTGACATTAAAATGGACAACAAATGAAATGTCTTCTCCTCTCCAGACTCCCTGAGTCCGACAATGTGGAGCAAACTCATTTGTCTGTCCGACTTGGGGAGCTACCTCCCTTATCGTGACACCAGTGGAATAACACAATTCATCAGGACAAATGCATTTTCTCGTGCAGAAAAAAAGGGAATAAATGCAAATGTTGTATGTATAGCGCAATGCGACTCCAAAGGGCTTTCACGTCTGTGAGAGCAAAGATAACTGAAATGTTCCAATATACTCCAAAGCTTGTAAATCCGAAGTACATATATATAAATATATATATTTATATATATATATATATACATATATATAAACCAAATAAAGTGGAATCTTAAATTGCTTCGGAGAGTGATGCACACACTTCATTAATTCTGCGGGCTGAGGGAAAAGTATCATCTGTGATATCCCTCCAGAATAAAAGCTGCCATGGCCGGGCAGACTTCACCATTAACTGGAGAGCGGCTGAAGCCTCCGTGACATCAACGTGACCGGCAGTATATCAGGCTGCTGCTGGCTGGAGAGCTGATCAACACCCTCTCTCTCCAAGAGACCTCTATCTGTTACCACTGATCACGTAAGGGAGAACCCTTGACACTGATGAGCCCTAGACTGTGTTTGTGTGTACGTTTATCTATGCATTTATTTTATATGATATACATATGTATCAGTATGTTAGGTGTAGAATTGAGCGTTGGCGTAGATATACATGGACTAATTTTGAATTATATATGTTCGTATTAGAAGTACAATACAGTGTGCTTCCATTATGTTACCGCATGCTTTGTCCTGCCCTTCTTGTGACTGTGGGACGGAGAGCCAGTGAAGGAAAGAGACATGATTGGTCCCTTTGCAGTATACAGATGAGCTGGGCCACTGTGAATAGAAGCTCTGGGAAGACAGGGAGAGTGTGTTTCACAGTGAAGTGTCACTTCAAATGCCCAAGAAATCATGTGTGCTTCGGACGCCGTCTGCCCCCCACTCCTGCTCAAGAGGGGGGTTGCATCCTCTATCGCGAACCCAGTAACAACCCCCCCCCCCCCCCCCCCCCCCCACCACAGATCTACTTCAGTGTCTACTTTGTATCCGTGCCATTATGCGGGAACATCGACCGGTTTTTTGTATCTGCAGCTGTGGCTCACCTAGAACCCTTGTCTCCCTCAAACTCCCAAACTGTGCTTTCGCCCGCTGGCCTCGGGAGCTCTGAGATATGAAGCTTTTTAAATTGGCTTCAGGAAACTAGGAAGGAGAGTAACAAAGGCGGAGACACAGTGTTGATATAACAAGGTGGTTTTAATGAGGGACTGGGCGCCGGCCGAGACGCCGGCAGCAGTGTTGCGTCGGCTGAAAGGCGTCCGGCGTTTCCCCGCGTTTGTCCGCGATTGCGCCTGACATGTCAAGAGTCCCTCCCGTGCGCGGCGCTGGCCATTTTGTCCCGGGCGCGTGTCGCGACCCTCCTCCCGCTTATCTTGTGGAAGGGAAGAGGGTCACACCATGTGTCAATTAAGGAACAGAAACGCGGCGGCGCCGGTCTCGAGAGTGGGGGCCGCGTGCCCCCGGTGTCTTCCGTCGCCACAGTCGCACAGCCGCCAATCCTTAAGCCCGGCAGAGATGCCACTATAATGAGCGCATCTCATTTACATTTACAGGTGCTAACCGGGATACACGGTAAAAGAGAAAATGTTACGGGGCTGTTTACAGAATGCGTCCGGGAGCTCGGGGGAAAACTGGTAATTGGTGTCAGAAATTAGATCTGGAGTGTTGATTTATTCTCAATGAGAATGATGCTCGTATCAGTCGCCATATGGCTGATTCAATATTTTGGAAAGCTTCTGGTAAATAAATGCTGAGTGTGGGAACCTTTGATTGCTTATTTTCCACATTACGGTTAACACATTCCCATCACGTTTTGGCAATGCATCATCAAAAATTGATTCACACTATAATAGCATAAAACAAAGTACAGTACTCCAAAAAGTGAAGTGTGATAAACATAAACTGTATTTTAGAAAATATTAATTTTCAGAACACCTGTAGCATCTACGGCATGCAGAAACACAGTCTGCACAGGTATCTGGAAAAGACAGAATACACATAGTATTGTCTTTTTGTAAATAAATGCCCAGCTTCTGTTTGTGACTTCACACCTAGGTTTTATTTATTTTCACAGTATCAGCAATTGAGATAACCTTGGCTTGATTTTTTTTTTCGCTGAAGCCAAGGTTTATATGCCCTAAAAAAGAAAGAAAGAGGCAGCATATCGAAAAACGACGGCAGACAGAAAGCCAGATAGCACAGTTTCAGTAACTACACAAGTCCGTTTATCAAAAGCACTGAACCATTTTTCAATCACTTTAAACGACCTGTACGGCTCACGAATCAGTTCTCTTAATAGCAGTGCCTGATGGTCTGTCAGCCAGCGATCCACAGAGGGAAACCTGTATATATGGACCTATCACACCTCAAAGGAGTACGCCTTAAGAACAGAGATAAATCTGTTACAGTACATATTGGACACACCACACCATGAACGTGTCGCCAGAAAACCCTCATATGGAGCAATGCAATTTTGCAATATAGATGCAATGCTATTTCACAGTATAGGGGCAATACTGTTCTTCCGAGAAGAAATGGTATTCTGCAGGAGTAATGCTGTCTACAGTAAAAGGAGGATTTTGTTTTTAAAGTAAAGAAGCAGTGCTTTTACAAAGTAAAGAAGCAACTCTATAGTAAACCAAAGAACAATTGGAATAATGCAGTGAAAGAACTATGTTAGTCTAAACTAAAGTAAAAGGAGTTTTAAAAAGTAAAAGGAGGACTTTTAAAAGAAAAGGGGCAAAACCAATTGGAAGTAAAACTATTATTTTTCGATGAAAAGATACAAGGCTATTTTCATGCAAGGCAATGGCATTACACAATGAAGGAAGAATGCTCGTCTAAATTAAAAAGGGGATTTCATTTGATGTGCTAGACGAACCAATGCCGTAATGCACTGAAAGAAAAACAGCGCAATTGTAAAGGAAATGAGCAGCGGTGTCCTACAGAGAAACAATGCTATTCTAAAGTTCCCGCAGACGGGAACACTTCGGCCAACCACTCTGCTGCACAGCAACCTTTTCTAGGTTGAGTGCTCTCACTGCGGAGACCCTGACTGCGGTTCGACCTTTCCGCCCGGCGCCTGATACCTGGTGAGACTGTAAGAGAGCGCGGAGGGACGCTGATGACCTTAGAATGGCGCACGGCGTAGTACAAAGCGCTAATGAGGGAACGACCACAGAGAAAATAACTCGTCACTGCCCCAGCTTTTAAGCACTTTTAAAATATGGTGACTTACAAGGGGGCTGGGGCTGTCTAAAAACCAAACAGCAAGTCAAAACATCTGTCACTCGAATTAATTGGGTTCATTAGAAATCTCCCCCAGAGTTTCCAATTAGAGCATGCCCCCCCCCCCCGCAACCCCCTCCCCATAATTAATTGCACTTCAAATTAAATATATTTTCTCATCAGCCTTTAATTAAACATGGCCCTTATTCTTGATTGGAAACGCAGATCTTAGGGTGAGTGCCGGGTCTCCAGCACGCTTTGCGAGAGGTGTGGCGGGAGATGGTCTGATTTTGGGTGGGGCGTAATTACATCCAAATGATTAAGCGCCGTCTCGCTGATGGAGTTCTCTGGAACCCCGCCAGGGCCAGAAACCCAAAGTCCTCCGCACAATCTGGAGCCAAACCCACAGCCGCCGCCGATGCCAAAACAAGGGCTCACCACCGCCTCCTACGCCTGGCTGATCCGCGAGCGAGCAAGCACGCACGGACCAGCGCTATCAGGCAGTGTCGTGATGAGCCTTTGATGACATGCCTTCGGATGGGATTTTAACTAACAGCTGCTCTACATCGGAGAGGAAGAAAGCCATTTAAACAATCCACGGTGAAAACGAGGAACGCGTCAATGCTGAACCACCCGGCCTTTTTAAGTAGCTGCGACATGCTAGCAGGAGCCGTGACTGCTAGGATGCTATAGCGCTCGATCTCAATGCAATTCAGCACAGCTGCTGCTCCGGATCTGAGCAGAAACCATTTAAACAATCCTGGGCGGGGAGAATAGAGATATAAATGAATGATCCGATTTTAGTCGGTGGAGCCCCGGGGGTGGAATGGTAAGGATAGCTTTCACGATCGTTACGCCGTAATTCATATTTATAACAAACGTCTTGGAGTCCATTTATCTCCCTGATGGAGGTGATGTAGCAACGATGGGACACTTCCCTGCTCGCTTCATACAAATGATCCCCACACCTCTGCCTATTTTCCCTCTCTCCCAAAGACAACTATTTGATTCCCTCGGTCAGTAATAACTACATCCAGCCATTGTATGAAATATAATTCCATCGCTATACACGACGGTTGTAGAAATATAGAAAATTAGATATTCCACAAAAGTGCAAGAAGTTCAACGTTCCAGGATACAATTATTTCCAAAGTCATTTGATTTCTGTTAGAGCGTTTTCCCTCCCGAGCAAGGGTTTCACTCTCAGAGACAGGAATAGTCTTTCTCCGTGAGAGCAACTTTGAGGTGTGTTTTTCCTCTCTCAGCGCATACCGGTTTGACATTGATTCTTCAATGTCATTCCTCCTCCACGCTTCCCCCAGAAGCACATGACCTTCGACCTTCTCCTTGTCACTCACACACTGCCGTTCCCCATGCCTGACCCAGTTAACGCTGCTCATAATTAAACATTCTCCCCGATGAGTTCTGATCTCGCTGTTAGCCTCATTACCAACGCTGGTGTCAGATCTACACTAAAAAGATCTTATTTACACGGTGGTTTGCGATTTGTTGTATAGCAATGAGGATGATACAAATCTTTAATAAATCTAGATATAAATTCCCCATTGGATGCCAATGGCTGGCACTGGTTTTTGACAAATCCTATTGTCCCTTGTAATGCCCTGAAACAAATGGCTTCTTCCTCTGGGTCAATTGGGTTAATGGTCTCTCGGGAAAACACGCATTTGCAAATCTGTGTGGGTCATCCCTGTGGTTCTCGGTGAGTGGAGACCAGCTGGATGGGCCAACTGGAGAGCTGGCTGGTCGGGGGTACGGGGGCTATGGTTTGGTAGTTGGGGTTCTCCCCGTCTCAAATCAAACGTTGTGATGTGATTTCTCTCAAGGTGTGACAGCTGGTGACTCGCGTCTCTCTTTCTTCTGCTCCTGTCTGCCCTAATCATGAGAGGGCCATCCCACCCCCACACCACCCCCCAGTCTCCTCCGAGTCCCTCCGTCCAATCTAGGAGCCGTAATGTTATTCGTGATGAGCTCCGCGGGTAGAGGACTCAATCTATATAACCATATTCACGCATTGCCGCCATGCGGACAGATCCACACCATTAAAATGGATATTAACAGGAACACAATGGGGCCAGGGATTTTCATCCCCAGACCCAAAGCCCTGGTGTAGGCAGGGGAGGAGGTGAAGGAGGGTTCAGGGTGGTGGGGGATTAGGTGGTGGGTGTTGGAAGTGTGGAGGTGGTGGGTGTTGGAGAAAGGGTTGTAGGCTTTCCATGGTTGTGGGGGTGGTCGTTGTGGGACTTTGGGGAAGGGGCTTGTAGGGAGGAGGAGGTTCAGGGCTTTGGCAGTGGGTATTGACACTGGCCAGAGGAGCTGACCATCTGCCCAGAGGTTTTAAGGGGTGGGTGGGGCCAAGGTGACTCACCGATGAAGTAGGCCAGGAGGACGAGCAGCGTGAAGGAGATGAGGATGGCGCTGAGCGCGGCACACTTCCAGTTGCAGTGCTTGTAGGGCTTCTTGAGGCTGAAGGCCGGCCGGGAGAAGGTGTTGCGGGGCAGGGGTCGCGGCGGCGGCGAGTACACCGTGCTGGAGGTCAGGGGGTAGCCGGGGGACGTGGTGCAGTACATGGGTGACGTGCCGCCGGGCTTGAACAGGAAGTGCCTGGAAAATGAACACGAACTCGGGTGAAGAGAAAACAAATTACGTATTTTCATTTTTTCCTCATATTGAACAGAAAATGTCTGGGTATTTTTGTTTTCATTGTTTCATTGTCCCATCGACAGCCTCTCCGTCCGTCTGTGTGTCTGTCTCGCCATCCGTCTTCCTGCAGTCTGTCCATCGACCTGTCTGCCTGGATGTCTGTCTGCAAGTCTGTCTGTCTGTATGGTTTTTGCGTCAGTCCACCAAAAGCATAAATCCCTGTGTCCCACGGTTATTACAGCTAACTGCTAATTCTGCCTGCCAGCACCTTTCCCCGTCGTTGGTTTGGCCACGCCTCCACGAGGAGTGAGGGAATATTATGGAACACTGGGTCTCGTTCTGATCGAAAGCTGTGAATCAATACCAAATCTAATTTACAGGGCTGGTGACCGCGACAGGACCTTGTTAATTCCTGCCACCACGGTGAATATTAATTCATAGCCACTATGGATCATATTTATATATTTATATGTCGATCCACAGCTGGGGCCAGGCGGTCGGCAGTGGTGTGACGGTGGCGGTGGGTGGGTGCTTTCGTCCTTGAAGAACATCAGTAGGACAGACGGATGTGTTTGTCCGGGCGTCTTACGGACTGCCTATCTCTGAGTCAACGGCCGATGCGCTGCCGTCAACAAAACTCTGCTGGTGACAGGCGCTGCGGAGCGCTTTGTACCGACTGAGGGACATGAATCAGATTTAATGTCACACGCCTAATGTAAGACACGGACAGTCTCTAAATCCATCCCTCGGTGATAACGATCAACACAAACCCCTCGCCGAAACCGTCTCCTCGCTAACAGGAAAATACATGGCGACTGTGATTTAGAAATAGAAGAAGAAGAAAAAATACATTTTTAAAGGTAAATAATGTTCCAACCCCCACCCACACCAATATCAAAAGTGAGATGCTCCATGTGTGTATGAGTGTATATAAATTAGACCAGAGCATTCCGGCAAAACGTCTTTTGGGTGGAGCAACACGAGGTTTGGACACGAGACATTTGATGGCAAGCCAACGAAATAAAAGCATGAGGAAGCGGCAGGTGTGAAGCGTCGTGCAGCGAGGGCTGAAGGAGCAGGAGGGGGAGGAGGAGGAGGAGGAGGAGGAGGAGGGGGAGGAGGAGGAGTCATGCAACGTACCCGTGGTTGTACGCGGCTTCGCGTTGTGCCGACGCCAGCACGTCCATCTCAATCAGGTTGTCCTGCAAAGTCTCTAGGAATGCCTGCTTTGCTATGTTTCTACAGACACACACACACACACACACACACACACACACACACACACACAAAACACAACACACCACACACGACACACACACACACACACACACACACACAGACGGGGACAGCGGGGCTGGGGTGAGATGTGCGTGCAAAAGGAAACACAGGGCATGGCCACAACACGTACACGGTGCACGGTCAAACGCGTGACGTCACGGGATGGCGACCAGACACGGCGGCGGCACAAGACAGAAGGCGTAAATCCGAGCCCTTATGGAACTACTTCTACTGGGCGCTCTCTCACTGCCATACCTGGTATTGTACGTGCCCTGCCCCTCTCTGCATGCGTCACGCTCCTCTCTGATAAACATTAGAGTATTCTGGCTCCTTCCACGTCGTAATTGAAAGAAAACAATGCAAATCACTTACACATCGCTCCACATATACGCCGTCTCAAAGGTAACACGACTGGAGCCGAGTGAACAGGACTCGTTCCAATGAGGACTTTCTTTCGTGTGACGTGTGGCCGTCACATACACATTTATGCATTCGATAAAAAAACACACAAAACACATTTATTTCCTTAATGAGAAAACGTCTGCTTGTGTTCAAAAGCACATAAACACATCGTTCCACAATTATATTAATCAAATTCCATAAAACACCACCACAAAACCACATCTGGAGGGTAATTGCTTTTTTTCCACCGTCCTCTCCTCCCTAAAAAGCAAGCGTTTCTCCTTTGTCATTCCACAACACGCCTCTCCCTGGAGACAGGTCTTCCATAAGGAACATCAGCCGTGATGCGATGGAGAAATGAACTGCCCACATGCGATGGGCGTGCCCAGCCCACAACGGCCAATGGGACGGGGAAGAGGGGGGGAAAGCCTTGTTTTTCAGGTGCCTGGGAGAACGACGCCAGCCATACAGCATGTTTAAAACCTCCGGCCAAGCTGGCTCGATTGGATGGAGGAGGAAAGGAAATGGGCATGTTGGAGGTGGAGCAGCCCCACCGTGGGCCACTGACTGGACTTGGACTTGGCTAATGTCTGGATTTGGCGTTGGCTACTTTCTGGACTTGGTAGGCCTATTGGCCACTGTCCTGACTTGGTCGACATACTGCCCACTGTCTGGACACAGGTTTAGAAAAAGGCCCTCACTGCCATACAATTCCACAGCAGCAAGAGCAGAGGGCTATTATAAAACAATTAACTAAGTTATAATGACAGGCAATGTTTCAGGTCCCCTGTGGATATTACTAATGGTTTGGATTTTATCAGTGGAGTTCTAATAATTTATCTATTTTCCTTTCCTGGGGTCTGGTGGTGAGACCATGTGTCTTCGTATGCATGTGGTAGTGTGTGTGTGTGTGTGCTAGCGTGTGCTAGTGTGTGCTTGCAATGCGGCGCCGCCTGTTGCAAATATCGCTCCCTCCTCGGCATCTGTCCCTCGCTGCTCCTCTGGGAATACCTGCGCGAGATTAACTTTGGCGCCATACGACGTTTAATCACTCATTACGCCACTCTGTGTCCTTCCACTTGCTGAAGTGAACGCTCGTTTTCCCGCTGACTGAACCGCTTCACAAAGACAAGCGGGGAAGAGGAGGTGTCAGAGCTTCTGCTCACGGCAAGCTGCTCAGCTGTGCTCCCCCCCCAAAAAAATTTAAGTTAGCACTTTTCCCGTCAGCGGCGGTTTAGCTGCTAACGCGATTGATTGAATTCATTCAAATGTATGCTGGTAATTAAAGTCTCTGAAAAAGAAAATGAACACAAAGATTTGTTCCCCTTTATCTTAAAAATGCTACTAAAATATGTGGGTGGATTTGTATAATTTATAGTTGTTGTTTTTTGCTGAACAGCTTTGCGAAGCTTCTGTGTTGCATTCTGGGTAACTTTTTCCCACCTTTTTCCGGCTACCTGCGAAGTAGTGAACTCATTAGAGGCGTATAGAGTATGATTCTGTCCTGACACCTGTGATTTCACGCCAAGCCGACGGCGGTGCCTTTCTGTTACAATAACACTTCATGCTCAGAGGGGGCCTGCCAGCGAGCGCCAGAGAACACTGATTGATAAGAAATAAAGAAATCTCTGGGCTGAAGTGGACGTACAGAGCGCACTCAGAGGGGAAGCCTGCAAAGTCATTCACAGAGAGTGCCGTTTGTATCATCCCGCAGTGTGATTGTAATTGTTCCGCCAGTGAAACTCTAAAAAGCACCTTGGCTATTGTAGAATGTCTTACTTTATGGAAAATTACTTGGGTTTTTATTTTATGTTTTAGGTCATTCGCAAAAGCATAATAGCAGTATGATTATTGTTTACTGAATTGTGGTACAATTTAGAAAGCTGTGTAGAAAATAACCTAAAGTTTTGACCTCAGCGTCAGGCATTTAAGAAAAATTGCTGAAATGATTCTGTTTTACTAATTTATTTATATTTTTGTTGGAAAAATGTTATACCGTTTATTCCGCAACACTATGTGTTTTGTTTTTCTGTACGCAGGGTGTTCTTAATTTCTTCCACCAGACCCAAAAAACTCGAAAAAAACCCCACAACTGCACACAACTGCATCAATCACCTAAGCCGCTACACCTCGGCCAAACGTGGAACCAGCACAGATGTACCGTGATACACAACGTAACGGCCAACACACACATGCCCCGCCCCCTAGTCCACCGGCTCCTAGTGTGTGTGTGTGGCATGGTTGGGGGCAGATGGTTTCCACGGTTACCTGGTTTCCAGTGGGATGTTGCTATTGAGCAGCCAGTTGTCCGTGGTGCCGCCCCCCGGCTCCGTGGCGCCGGAGGCGGGGCCGTCGGGAGGGGCGGAGCTATCGGTGGGCGCAGGGCTGGGGTTGCTGCGGGGCGTGTAGGTGGCCCGGTTCAGGGAGTTGGCGGAGGCGGCGTGGTGGTGCTGGTGATTGGGCGAGTGGGAGTGGGCGAGGGGTGGCGTCCTGAGCCGAGAATGGTTCTGGAACACGCCGTCTGGAAGCAGAGGGTAAAACAGGTCAGTAAGTACAATGTATTTACTTATTCATATAGGGCCTTTGAAGAATGGTAGCACCAAGTGCTTGACAATGGTTCAACACAGTAAAAGACTGCACAATATAGTACAAAAGTACAAAACACAAAACAAAACAACCAGCTCATCACAAGTCACTCATCTTGCTCAGTGTAACACCTGGCTGTGTAAGAAGGCTTCAAGAGGGTAAGTAAACCCCCGTTTAGCAGGAGCACTTCGGCGGGCGAGTAAAAAAAATGCGATCCGAAGCATTCGAGACAGTCATAAAGGTTTTAGAAAAAAAACAGCACATTGCGCTCCATAGGAGCCAAGTATGAGGAGTGTTGTCAAACGTTGTCAAAACCCACACAACACTCTCTCAAGCTATTGTGCACAGCCGATAGAAAATTACCTCTCTGGAAAAGCTTTTTTAGCATGAAACAGCAGACTTCATGTATTTTACAGATGATTTCCCCCAACCTACAATATGACACATAAGAAATAATACACCGCAGGATGGTGTATTCCATCGTTGATTGCGTCACCGACTACTCCTCTCTCACTACTATTAACAAGGGTGTCACTTTGTTAGTAACCTCACCTTTCTAGACCGGCAGATATTATGTGAGCCCCGTCAAATAAAAACACAAAGGCACACACTAGAAATGTGTGGTGACTCCTTGATTCAATTAAATTCAAGGTGTTCTATTTTTCCTTCCTTTTGAGTGAGAAGAATGGGCTCATGGGAGCCGCCGTCAAGACACCCACGTGCACTTTAAGTTCACTAATGCACTTTCTAAGGCACTGCAGCCCTCCCAAGCTCTGCTGATAAACCTGTGTGTGTATGTGTGTGTTTACGTTTGTGCGTGAGCGTGTGTATACAGTCCGTGTGTGGGGGGGCTGTCTCTTTCCTCCGTGTGTGAGTGTGTCTCTGTGTGTGTATGCGTGCCTGTGTGTGTGTGCGTTTGTGAGTGTTTGCTTGGATCTTTATTGTGTGTGGGTGCTGTGTGTCTATACTGTATAAGTGTGTGGGTGAGTTCGGTCTATCACCACTGTGTGCATGCTTGTGTGTCTTCACTGTGTGCATGTGTGTCTTCACCTTGAATGTATGTACGTATGTGTACCTCCCTTTGTGGAGGTGCGTGTCTTCACTATGTGTGTATACTGTGTGTTGGGCTTCGCCATGTGTATGTGCATGTGTGTGTGTGACTTTGCTCTGTCTGCATGTGTATTAGTGCTGTGAAATCTGGTCGTGTGGACGCAGTGCTCAGTCAATCCACTCTGCTTGGATCTCTATCCGTCCACCTCGGAGATGATGGATGGATGGATAGAGAGATGATAGATGGATGGAGAGATGGCTCGAGAAACAGATGGATAGTTCCGTCCCCACACTTGCAACATAGACTGCAGAGTTAGCGCACGGGAGCTCTGCAGAGCTCACACACACACACACACACACACACACACACACACACACACACACACACACACACACACACACCCAGCAGGGTGTTCGCCAGAACGCATTGCCTCAGAACACACACACATACGTACACACACCCCTTCCCGCAGAACACACACACACACACACACACTCTGACACACACACAGTTTCCAAAGGAATACACACACACACACACACACACGCACACACACAAACATGCAATTATGTAGCTTGAGGTATATATTTATATACACAGATATACATATTATATACAGTACATACTGTATATATACACGGTGAGACATACATCTAGTATGGTGAGATGGCTAGCTGCCTTGTGCCAACCCTCTCCCCTGTAACATGTCTATACTTAGAGCTCACACTCCCACATGCACGCCCCCCAGTGCACAGCCATGTTTAGCTATGCCCCCTGCCGCACACTCCGCAACTACCTGCAAGGTGACCAAAGCACCGCCCCTCTCTCTCTGCGGATCTCCAAAACAGTACATCTGTACGAAGGTGTACCGAGCTAGAGGTAGGTCAAGCCCTCCTCGCTGAAGTATTCCCGTGATGACTCGTCACATCATCCGGCCAATCAAACGCTGGAACCGGGCCGATTGTTAAACCTCGCCTGTGTACTTATTGCAAGCGGGTCTGTCCATCCGATACAGGGGTTGTCAGCTAGATGTTTCTACTCCATGAACTTCCCCAGCACACACACACACACACACACACACACACATTAAAAAAATAATAATAATAAAACTGTCAATCTCTATCGTCACTGCGATCTTGATGAACGCCACTCTAGTTAGCAGGCGTTTGGCAGAAGACTTTAACATTCTCTCCACGTCGGAGAGAATGTAGCACCCAGCGGGTGCTTCATCCCACTGTTAGCACACTGTATCTCGAGATGGGAGAGGGGGGCTGGGGGGGTGAGGGAGAGGGGGGGAGGGGGTGTATTAAAAATAAGATGTACACACGACGGTTCACTCCACCCTGTTGCCGTACGCACCAGCGGATCCTCCTGCGGGCGCAAGATAAAGTGGTCAGGTTTTCCCAGCGTCCTCGGGTCCCATTTGTTTCCACATCTCCTCAACCATTCATCAATCAACAGGCCCCTGGCGTCACACCGCATAGCTCTGCCTCTCTTCACCGAGGGCCTGCCTGCTTTGGTTCACACGCATCCATGATGGTAAATTGCCAATTTGAAGCATAAAGGCTCTGGAATATAGGGGTGCCTTCCATCAATACCACTTCCAACTGTCAAAGAGATCCACACCCTTATGTTGCCTTACGGATGTTCTGATTAGGTTTGATATATATTAGTAAGACCTGGAATTATTGAGTCCTTCAGTCAATTTATCACATCATCAAGCTACTAGTGTGGAAAGTAAAACGACAACAACAACCACAACAACAACAATAACAAAGTCCTGACCAACAATGAAGCGTTCATGTGGAGGGCCAGTGGACCACAGAGCAGCTGTATGAGGCTGTAAGGCCCGGGCCACTCAGAGACATGGCTAATGCAATCCATTGTTGAACAGCGGATTTCCACTGACAGCCATGATAAACTATTGTGTTAAAAGAAGAGATGGGGGGTGAACAAACGGCCACAGGACTTGGAGGAAAGAGGTGGGGAGAGAGAGAGAGAGAGAGAGAGAGAGAGAGAGAGAGCGGTGTAGAAAGAGCAAGGTAGAGAGAGAGCCAGCGAGAGAGAGATATAGAGGGAGAGAAAGAGAGATGCGTAGAGAGAGAGAGGGGGGTAAACATTGAGGGTCTAAAACCAGCTGAGTCTAATCCCCAACCAGGTGCAGACCCCCCCCCCCTTCTCTTCCTACAATGGTTCATGACAGTCATGTGGGCTACACCAGCATCACATGTACACTATTTGTGTACCTGCCTCTGCACCTCTGTGTGTGTGTCCTCAATTCCATGGGCGGTACTTTCCTGAAATCCGGAGGCTGGACATGAAATATCGCTTCAAAAGACACAACACTGGCACAGAGAGCCCTGACGGAAGTATGAATAAATGAATATGGTGACTCCTTACTCCTTATTTCATTCAGAGACCAAGCTGTGCATTGTGTGTCTGGTGGACCCCCCTGTAAAACCACTCTGGCCTAGCCCAGGTCTAGACCACGATGCTGGGCAGAGAAAACACAACATCCCCCCTGGTCAAGAGGAAATATGCAACTGGAAGCGAACGTCCCTTACCTGCTTTCTGCTGGATAATATAAGGTGGGAAAGTGTGTACAGGGGTTTGGAGAACTACATGACATGGATATATGTTTTCCACTTTTCCGCTAAGATAGATGATTACAACCAGGATGACTTGAGTCTTTGGGGTTTACAGACAAGGTAATATCCCAGAGTTTGTTTTCCATTTTTACACTAGACAACTTCATCAATGACCATATTCAAAAGGCTTGTCAGCATGTTGAGAAGAGGTTTGCCAGGTTTGTAACAAAAGATCAGCTTACAGTTGCCAAAATCTAGAAAATTGATTAAATTAATTATAATAACAGTAATATCATCCTCAGTAAATTAAACCTGTGTGATCACAATCCATGCTTCAATTAAAACCACAAAAACCCAGAATCTGAAGCACTTTATAAGCTGAAGCACTAAATAATCCATTAGGACAACACAGGATAAAATAGCATCGTACTTTATTAATCCCAGAAGGGAAATCCAGGATATTTTCAGCTACAATAATATATTTCGTCCTCTGGAAGTGTTAATGACCCAAAACACTATTTTCCGTAGTGTTACGACCAGTAATGTCCAGGTTTTTCCACTCCCTCCGGAGCCAACCCCTTCCAGCCAAACAGAGATATAGAAGATCAAGCTGCCTTAATACTCCCCTGGCCCCCTCGCCTCTCATGCCAAGCCACAGATCTTTAACAGTCAGGTATGGAGGTAGGTGCTATTCTATTTTACTGGAAAGATGAGCATGAATAGAAGAAAAGAAAGCAGGCGGGTTTGTGAGACGGAGAGGGCAGGGCCATTGCTGTCCTGGCAGATGTGGTGAGTCAGCGATAATTATTCACCGCGAACCATGGGACAGGAGAAATAAATGGTTTCCTATTGACCTGCTTTGCACGAACGAAATTGGCAAGAAAGGAAGATTCATTTGTTACCAGGGCAGCGGTAGAAGGGGACTTCTCCACAATGGCCAAACTTTGGGACGGCATTCAGCCACGAGGCTGGGCGCTATCTATTCAGTCTGGGAATGCAAGATTTCATTTTTCTTGGCGGCAGATGCAAAGGCTGGCTGGGGCCCGCTGAGACCGTGCTTTCAGAGGTAATTACAGAAAGTCCTCTTCATTAGCCAGAGCCCCGCCCACTGACCGGAGATAACGTCAGGGACTATAGAAGACGACTCCCTCTAACAACTCCGACTCAGATATCTACAGCTCAACAACACAATTACCTTTGTTTTGGTGTTTCTTGTACTAAGATGTGAGTGTCAAAGAATATCAACATGAGGATAACTTCTTCTTCTTCTTCTTTTAATGAAATGAGATATTGTGCTGGTGTTCACAAAAAAAATATTATGTAGTTTGCGTTAGTATTCATCCCAAAAGTAAAAAACAACTCAGTTCCCTGAATTAAACTGTAATTATAAGCCAGCAACAGCCAGCAACATTAAATAAGAACTGTGGCTTTTTTCCAAAAACTGTGCTAGACTAGCCAGTCCATCGACTTAAATAGTTTGACATCAAAACTGCAATTTCAACCAGCACATTACATAATATAAAGAGTGCACTCAGTTAGTCTGTATGGCATTAAAATGAGCTAAATGGCAGAAGAGGGTTAGGGTAACCCTAACCATAGTGAAATAACAATTGATTTTGCAATGGTACCCAACAATACCTTTGGACATGTAAAAAAGGTGAAAGAGTTTGATACTGGATATAATTTAATAATGGCTATTTGTTATTTCATATCTGCAACTTATTATATTAAATATCACTTACTTGGTATGATTAATACTGGCTACTTGCTATTTAACACTACTTAATATGTTTAATAGTGACTTCCTTTTTATATTGGCTATGTATTATGTTTAATACTGGTTACTTTTGTACACTGGCTACTTCTGAAGTTTAATACGGGCTGCTTTTTAATGCTGGCAACTTGTTATTGATTAATGCTTGCTACTATTATGCTAATATATGAGTCTATTTGTATAGTTATGTAGAGGGCATAGGGTAGATCTAGAGTTAACAGAAGCTAGCTTGTGGGACTAGCCGCTAGAAGCTAGAAATGGGAACCAGAAGCTAACTGAAGCTATTGGGTTATCATCATGCTCTGCAGTGTCTGTGGTCGAGAGTCATTGTTGTAGTGCCTGGAATCAGTGGCGGTTCTGGGGTGGCCCAGGAGTTGGCAATGGGATATCTAGAGGTGGCCACAAAGTGCTGTTAATGTGCGCCACACAGCAGAGTGTCTTTTTTATATGCATTCAGTAAAGGATAAAGCATACATTAATAGGCTCAATGCATAACCATAACTGTTGATGGTCAGTCTCCTATTTTGCAGAAGCTATATAGTCAAGTAATTAAAAATTAGCATTGACAAATAAATGGTAAATATTTTTCTGAGCTAATTCCCAAAAGTTAAGGCTATTAAGTAGCCTTAACTTTGAATGCTCTAGGCAAAACACCCAAAAATATGCATTATGAAACCCAATGTTCCATCTCCCTCTAAATTAACTCAAAATCCCTATTCTGAATTAAATAGTTTACAAGACATTATAGCATTTATTTATACATTAAGAGAGCTAACTGGTGAGGCCTTTACCCAAAGGTTAAAGGTAGGCTACTGAAATAATAATAATAATAATAATAATAATAATAATAATAATAATAATAATAACAAAATCTGACCTCGCAAAAGCTATAGCTCTGCTTTAATTAAATAAGCTTGCAATAATTAAAAACACAAAATGTTATGTTGATTGTCATTCCATATTGTGATCCTCAGCCTTTTCTAGATAACAAGCAAAAATCAAGTCAAAAGTTCTGAAATATGTGAAATAAAACCAAGTAAAGTTTGTATATTGAATTTAATAAGGTAGTATTTTTGTATTTTTCCATGTATGTTCCATGTAAGTATTGCAATAAGTATTTCAATAATTGCAAATTGTTGTGATACGGTGATTTGCGACTTACAAACTAACATGCTGGCCAAAGACCCAGCACACAGCAAGGTGGAAGCCAGTGATGTGGTGATTTTGGGCAGGCATTAGGGTGGCCAATCAGATTGTAGGGGGGAAAGTGGCCTCCCTTGCCACCCCTCTAAAACCACACATGGCTGGAATGGGCCGCAGCGACAGTCACACCTGATAAATAAAGCATTATGATTTTCCCCCACACAACCCATCAAAGCCTACGGCTGTGAGCCAATTCAATACTAAATTAATCAAAAGCTAGTGGGAAGATAAATGATAAAATCTTGCTTACTGCTTGAGTCCCTGAGGCTAATCATAGGGGCAAAGTTTCCACCTGAGCAGGAATTGTCCATAAAAAGACAAATAAAACTTGTCAAAAAAAAACTTAACTGAAGCTATACTCGACATAAGCAGCATCTCCCACCCTCTCCATGTCTCTGTTCTCTCTCTCTCCCTCTATCTCTCTCTCTCTTTGCCCGGCTGTTTTTTCTGCTATGAGAACAGACTGAAGGAGGGGAGCCAAGAGGGAATGCTAGCTGTCTCCTCTGAGCTAGTTGGAGAGCTAACAGGTAGCACCAGCAACACATGGCAAGGCTAACACGTCCTCCCTCAACTCCTTCCCTCAACAGAGAGAAATATAGGAAGACTTCTTGAAAATATAACTGCCACAGAAAGAAAAAAAACTGCTTAAATGGTAGATGTTATATAACCACCATACGGCATTCCCATATGATTGAAAATAATTTTCTTCAGTGAATCCCCCCCCCCCCCTCCTAAAATTACAACATACAGGCTCAGAACACATCCCTTATCTGTAACCCTTGCAGAGAATTTTTTTTCAGCCCAAGGATTATCCCACATACCAGCAATCCAATCCATTAGGAGCAATGTTGGCATAGGCTCTCTCTCTCTCTCTCTCTCTCTCTCTCTCTCTCTCTCTCTCTCTCTCTCTCTCTCTCTCTCTCTCTCTCTCTCTCTCTCTCTCTCTCTCTCTCTCTCTCTCTCTCTCTCTCTCCCTCTGTCTCTCTCTCTCTCTCCCCCTCTGAAATCAAATGGATTTGCCACAGTTGTTTGAGGCGCTGGGCTAAAGGCAAGCCAAACAGCTGAACACGTTTCAAACCCTCCGCCTCGCTACCAAGGAGGTCTGAGATTCTGTCAGAGGAATACAGATGCTTTGTAATTCCCGTGGCTTCCAACAGAACACTCTCACTCCCCCTCACTCCTCGCCATCTCATATGGATGGGAGATCGTTAGCTCCCCAAAATGCATTATCCACACCGTGGACCAATTTCATTGACATAGAGCAAGATGAATAGAAGACCACCTGGTTCTAGTGGGATCGAGGTGGTCAGAGTTAAAATAACATCACTGCAACAGCTGAACAAAGCGGTCTCCTTGCCATGGCAACACACAACTGGTGTTAAAGCAGAAGGTCCCAACTCTGTTTGGTACTGTGACCACTTTTCTGAAAGTCTGAAAGTCCTTATGACCCCCAGCTTACATATGCCTCCCCACACATTGTTTTAACCCCATCAGCATCTGCTGGTATCAGTTCCCCACTAAACCTATGCAAATTCCGCCACACTAGTGGGTTAGCATTTGTGGTTAGGAAACATTATTTTGTTTGTGTGTACAGGACTTTATATGACCTTTTGAACCTTTGCAATCTTTTTTTTATCCAATGACTATAGCAATCACTGCGACCTTAAGGTTTGGACACAGAGCTTTAACCGTTCAGACAAAACCGGGACATGCAAACACAAGCTCCTCACTCTGCTCATCCCAGGATCACTCCATTCCTCTCAGCTAGTAAATTACTTTCTGCCTGTGACCGGTTGAAACCACATTTGCTCTTACCCGCACAGCCACGGGAGATGATTAAGCAGTTCAAATGGAGCCCTGTTTAAATGAAGACCCCGGAACCACCACCACCTCCAACCCCTCCACTCCCTCCAACCAAGCCTGGGCCCAGCTCACCATTCCTGCCTGGTCAGCTGTGAGAGGAGCAGGGAGCTGTTGTGCTTCTGGTGCTTTTCACCAGGGAGCCGCGTTGCCACATTGAAAAGCAAACACTAGCCACCGAGGAACCCATGCTGTTTTGCATTAAGAAATGCTAATGGCGGGAGGTGAGGGAGGCTCAGATCTAAGGGCCTCAGCTTGGTGGCGGTGGAGACCCCACTGGCAGGCTACACAGGAAGAGGGCCCTCTGAGAAAGCCTGGGGCCACGGTGACACACAAGCCCCACAATAGAGGACTGCAGGCTTCAGCGAGCAGCCTGGTCAGGCCTAACACACACACACACACACACACACACACGCACACGCACACGCACACAGGGCCCTGCTTGGTGTATTCTTTGGGAGCCAAGCGAGATCCTGTGAAAAACAAACACAGCCGCCTCTGAGCCACAAGGTACTGCTGTGAGCGTTTATCCTCCTCAAAATTCACTAGAACATTCTCTAAGTCCGGGACGAGGAACAAATATGACCCGGTGCACATTTAATCTCAAAGTGATGCCACCTGTTTTCCAGCGCAAACGATACACCTCTTTTGAATAATTATTATAGGCATACGTGGTTCTCTCTGCCTGTCTACTCAGGGAGGGGGAGGCGGGGGGGAGGGGGAGAAAGTAAATATTTTCTCACCCCATGTCTCTCTCCTGCATTTTAATATTTCTAAAATCACTGACCTGTGGACCGAGGAAATGTGATTTTATATTCCAGTCTTCTTCCCTGTGGTAGTGACTTGGGAATTAGCTTTTCTGCGCATGTAATTCCCTCTGAGCAACCTGAGTTGCATACCAAAGGCTGAACTATATGCTTTGACAACATTATGTCTTTTATCGGCCATCATCGACCCTTCTAAGTCTGAACATCTTCAAATGTATTCATAAACAGGTATTTTATTATAGTGCAGTGATATACAAGGGACCAACTCTTCCACGTTGACTCTATACAAGGATTTTAATGTATTTGTATCTCCAAATGACGTATTACTTCTTATGGAAGTTCATAACATATTGAAGGTCAGCTGAGTGATCTATCCTTAAAGATCAGAAAAAACAATCCCACCAGGAAAAAAAATGACACATCGCATAAAATCCTAATCTGATTTGTTTAAAAAAGATTTTAAAAATAAATCTCCTTAAGATCAAATGCACTACGAGCCGTTACCTTATTAGGGCTTAGCCCCCCCCCCAGGAAGCAGAGGTGTGACGTGTAGCACAACCGTGTCAGCATTTTGTGTGATGTATAACTTATGCATCTCTTCTAAGAGATAATAGCGGGTTAACTGAGTGTTGCGGTGCTTCTGCTATGCCGTGCACATTGAGCCCACTCTTCAACGCAAGTAAAGCCGCTGTGCATCGTTCATATTATGTCGCTGCATAACGTTACAATGTAGGTTAGTTCACACAGATGTTGATTCGGCTTTGTGACCACCCCGACTGACGGTTTAAATGTGGAACAACAAGGTTCTGTGTTTGTACATATAACGCCCCCAACAGTCCCCGCTTGAGTAGGCTGTTTAAAAGGAGCTTGTGATTCTTGTACTACCATGACTACAGTCAGTTGCTTACTGAAGGGAAAATTAACAATTAATTTAAATAGAAGGCGCCATACATGTAGATGTAAGTAAAAAAATAAATGAAAGCAGCACGCTAGCTGGAAGCCAGCAGCGTAGATGTGATGAGAGAACACACGAGAAAGGCGTGGAAAGAGTGTACACGACTCATTAGTTTGGCTTAAGTGAACAAACAGCAGATACTTTTTTCACACTGTAATTGCCTCCATACAGCCGACCGCTGTGTGATCAAACAATGAAGAATGCTAAAACACAACTCAAAGAAAGAGCAATTTGCATAATTTACTGCTTATTTACAGGCTTCCGCAAGGAGATGAGAGGTCCGTAAAATGGAGCAGTGTGTCCACACTGCTCCATTTTACATACATAAAGTTTGCTCAAGGGGCGGCCTACGAGTTGGACTGCTACCATTGGGGATCGAACCCAGAACCCAGGGTCGAACACCCAAACCAGCTGACCAGTGTTTACCATGTTTTCAGTATTTAGCAGTAGTCTGTGACTTATCATTGCATTGTAGCATATAGCATCACTCTGCATAGCATCGTAGCATATAGCATTGTACGACTAAGAATAGAATGAGAATTGTGCTTTGACGCATCAAAGCATACAGCACTGTGCTACATAGCAACGTGGCATGTAGCATTGTGCTACATAGCAGTGTAGCATAATGCATCATGCTACATGGCATCATGCTGCATAGCATTGTAGCATGAAGCATTCTGCTACCAAGAAAACGTGAGAAATGTTACATGGCGCTATAGCATGCCTCCACCCCACTAGGCTCGGTGACTAAGACAGATTCTCTGGCACTTCCTCCTCTCCTCCACCTCCCCTCTGTCAGCCCCAGGGCCAGCCCCAGAGCCCCAGCTATGTAAATCACCGCTATTGTAACAAGACAAATCCACAGCAATAAAGGCCCCAGTACTCCTCCTACCCCCGTCCCCTTGAGCAAGGCTCCTTCACTGGTAGACTGACCAACCCTGCCACACCCCCCCCCCCCCCACTGTGTCGCAGTCGCAGTCACATTAGCGGGCGGTGGGTTGGGGGGGGGGATTCGCGAGGGGATTAATAACTCATTCTCTCTAAGGCGTCCACAAGCAGAGCCATTCCGCCAGGGGAACATTGGTTTGATGTAATTCCTCCCGTTGGGTAGTTAACTCGTAAGTCTGATCAATAATTTAGTCTGGTTTTTTATTATTATTATTTTTTGCTTAGCTTTTGTCGTGTCAGAGGTGGAAATACAATTCACGTCTAAATATAATAAATATCCAACGTTTCAGGCGTTGGATAATAAACACACTGTAACAGAATACAACAACACAATTCACAGCCACACAAAGAATGTCCGTCAGAGGTTTCCAGTATGATAATCTGTGCTATGTGTGGTACCTTTTTTTTAAGATACACATGCACCACACACACACAGTGTGTTTCTTTATGTAATCTCAGATACAGTCCGCTCTGGTTTTTATGAAGAACCGGTTGAAAAGTTTCTTCACTTCATGCATTTTTCATACCAGCATGCTGTGCAGCCAAGGTGCGTGTTCATGTTTGTGTGTGTGTGTGTGTGTGTGTGTGTGTGTGTTTTTATGCACGTTTGGGATGATGTTTGAGCCTTGCGGTTATTTCAGGCTAGCAAAGACTGTGTGTGGAAATGCAAAAAACTCACACTAGGCTCTGTAATGAGGATCTTAATATTAATAGTAGCCAACCCCTTCATACTAAACTTAACTTTAAACTATCCACCCACCGACTGCTTACAGTTCAATAATAATAACGAGTATATATGAAAGTGCTGAAGAAGTAGCCACTGATAATCATTATGGAATGAAAACATTGCTTTCACACAGAGGACTTCATCTTCATTTAAAGACCAATAATAACCAGCAGGGCGTTTTTAGTTTGGGAGAAAGGCAGACAGCTCTATACTTAATAAAAGAAAACGGTTTATGTTATGTTTTCATGCTATCTTTATTCATGTTTATCCAGCGTCCATTTCCATCTTGTAGTGCCCACGTTTTGAAGCCAATGTTCAAACCAAACCCACCTGCAGCAATAAATAAATAAAAACACATCAACATCTCCACAGACTAAATTGAAACTAAAGGAGCTATCTGTGACATACAAGAACCAAAATATTGTACTCAGCCAACCAATCAGCCGTCCTGGCTCCCACACAGAGAGAGACACACTTAAACTTCCCCGGCTTCACTTCAAAACACTATCTGCTTCCAGAGTACTAAACACTGGCTCAAAGCTTGAGCTCTGAACTAAAGCACCACCGTTTAGAAAAAAAGCCCAGGCATGAGAATGACCTGGGTCAAGGCAAGCTCAGCTCCAGTGTTTCCCAAACTCTGTGGTTGGGTGTCTATACATAGCGATGTAAATATGGTAGAGACCTCGACATTTAAAACAGAAGAAGCAGAGGCGTGCTTCAGTAAAGGTTCTGTAAAGTTTTGTAAACCATGCAGACTGGCCGCTGTAGAAACACACCCCTTAAAATCCCCTTCTGAAAGTTTCATCCACTCGCCCGAACGATTTTCTCTTTGGTTCGAAATCTCTGTAACAAAACAGGAAACAAGGAGTAGCTCCATCCTTTCAGTTTCTGGTTTCTGGCCCAGGCTCTGTGCCGTCTCCCCCCAGAAGTTCTGCTAGAACGTAATGGGACTGCCGGATCCCAGAATAAGAAGCAGGCAACTCACCATCAGTGGCGGCTGTAGTAATGGTGGTGGGAGCAGGAGCAGTAGCAGGGGCCAAGGTCTCGGGGCCCGTCCTAACTAAGACTGAAGCAGGGCCAAACAAGCCTTCACACTCTGAGTCCCCGGCAGGCTGAGCCACACAGTTACCTAGCAACCCCGCCCACATCCGATTGGCTGCCAGGGAAAGGGGGAGGCTATGGGAGCAGCTCAACAGGGGACGCGACGAAAGAACAATACACCGTGGGGACCTGGGGACCACAAGCACACACAGCCCACAGTGGGGGGGGGGGGCTGGGGAGTGAGGTTTGGGGTTGAGGTCTGGGGGCAGGAGTGGTTGAGAGGGGAGGGTGGATAGGGATGGAGGGGTAAGGTTGTGGAGGAGGAGGGGAGAGAGGTTTGGGGTGGAGATTTGGGGGTGGAGCGGGTGAAGGGAGGTGTGTGATTCAACATCAGCCACACACGCGTGGGCGCACACGCAAACACTTTACCCAGACTTCCTATAGACAGAAAACCGACGCACCATTTAAGAGTACTATGGTAACAGAACCAAGTAGAGGGACTGTGGGTTTAAAGCTTAGTGTTTACAGGGACGTGATTGACAACCACATCCATGCCCCAGTTTCCATCTCTGAAACAGCTGCTTAGACATGAATCACTGACTTCTTATTAACACTACAGACAAATATAGATATAAGTATATATATCAAAGTCACATCTTCCAAAGTCTTATCTTCCAAGCCTTCAGACTCTGAATACGAATACAGTTCTGAATCAAAAAACATGACAAAATGATAAATAGCCCGCTTGCACTAAGCTACCTAAAAGAGTTGTAGCTCAACCACTTCAAACCTAAAAACTGCACGTGCTGTACAGCGCTATTTTGTCAAGCAACCTCACAGTATTATAACATTTTTTGAATAAAGCCCTTTTTTGCATACTTGCTTCAGAAACCATAAGTGCCATACATCGACATGAAATCCAAATTTGATAGATCACCAATATATCAGCATATATATCAAAATATATATCAAAAAATAATAAGCGCATGTTACACTAAAGTACAAATATTAACTATTGCTCACACTTTACATTATAGTGGCCTAGTGTAGTAGGCCTAGTGGCACAGTGTAATCACAAAAGTCATACGCAATAAGAAATGCAACAACATGTAAAGGCATGTACGTCATGTGTAATAGCGTTGTGGAAGAGCATGTTACCACACAGTGTGACAACAAGGGTTAGGGATAGGGGCTACCTTTACAACTTCCTGTTCAACTGCCCTTTACAACTTCCTGTCCTCCATCAACCCCGCCATGTATACACAGACTGTCGATGTCAGCATCTCTTCCAGAGCAGCTAACGCAGCGTCTAGCGTCTGCAGCAGCCCTGCGACGCGCCAACGCCAACGCCAAAGCCAACGCCAACGCCAGGGTGCAGTTCAAGTATAAGGTCGGCGTGCTCATAGCGTCGCTCTCGGAGCCGCCGTCCTCCCGTCTCCATTTTAAACGTTTGGAATCCTGCTGACAGGGCGATCACTCATCCACGCTGATAACCGCAGACCCGGGCCGCGATTATCCCGGTATTTAAATACGAGTCACTGGATCGCAGCTCGTTACGACACAATTAGCGATATTAACATATACGCCAGTCCATGCCCGCTGCAATGCCTCTCGATGTGTGTGTCCGTGTGTGTATGAGTGTATGTGGGTGTGTGCGTTTGTGCAACCATACACGTGTCTGCGTGCTTTGCTTGATGTTGCCGATATAAACGTACACTTGATTTTCCTGTTAACCCTTCACAATGTATCCACTGTGATGGTCGCTGAGGAACGTTGACGTTAGAGGTTAACGGCAGGAGATCATTTTTTATTAAATCAGCATTTACAGATCAAGGGTAAGGAGGAGTCAGCAGCATCAATATTCCATCTCAGTTCCTGCTAAATTTATTTTATTAGACGCTACATAGGCCTCCGAGCAAAACAACAGCGTGATGCTAAATATATGCTCGCAATAGAACAGGGAGGAAGCGATAGGCAATGTGTGTGTAACGCCTCCTGGAATAGAATATATAGTTGTATTACAGGTGATAATAGGGTGCTAATCATCAGTGAGGATGTGTGTGATTGCCAGTGCACTGCAGTGGAAAACAACAGCACTTTTGTTGATCTGTCAAAGCCCTCTACTGTACTAACAGTGTCATGCTTGCCTCCGAAAACAGAGTGAACTTTAGCCCTAAACACTAAGCTATGATGCCTTTCACTAAGCTATGACACTTTTCCCACCTCAGTTTTTATCATGTGATTCACACTCTGAGTCACACCATACACACACACACACACACACACACACACATACACAAACCCACATATACACTTTACCTCAGGTATACTCATACTTCACCTACACATTCTCACACACACATGCACCACACTTACACCCTCACACACACACCTCTCCTATACACACCTCACGAACACTTCCGTACACCCACCCACCCACCCACACACACACACACACACACACACACACACACACACACACACACACACACACACACACACACACACACACACACACACACACACACACACACACACACAAACACCTCACTAGCACACACACACACACACACACACACACACACACACACACACACACACACACACACACACACACACACACACACACACACACACACACACACACACATCCTACGAAAGCAGTCAGGCTTGGCTGGCTCTTTCTTCTATTGACTTCAACACCCCCAACCACACCACCTCACCTCCACCCTCATCACCTCCCTGCAGCCAAGCCGGCACCCGATGACCAGCTGTCTTGACCTGTCCTGCCCACCATATCGCCACCACTACCACCTGTACTCCATGGGGGGGTCTTCATCTGCTTATGAGCCTCCTAATTAAAACGACCAGCTGAACAGATCGGTAGCTGGAGGTTGGGCTGGGGATGGAGCCGGAATCGTCATGGTAACCTCCACAGCGACACCTCTTCTTTCTCCGCCGAGCAGGTAAAAAAAAAAAAATAATCTATAATAATAATATACCGTTTATACATACAAGTGACCCTCCCTGTTTAGTTTGTTGTGCATGCCGATCCACTAAGCCTTTGTCGGTGGCTTTAACTGTAACTGTGTGAGCAGCCCCCCGTGTCGTCCAATCACAACACAGAACCGTTCTGCACAACAGCCTTCCAGCTGGGAGCCGTCCCTGAGGGGGGACTTACCCAGTGTGTACTTGCGTTCGTTTGCGTCTCGCAAATCTCACACGCAAACATCATCATCAAACATTATTTTCCCTATAAAACAGCAGACACACACACACACACACACTTGTAATCAGCAGATATTTTGCGTTGCAGCGGGGAAAACCACAGTGCGGGACGGCAACACACCAGCAGAACACTTCTGTTCTCCGGCTGCCCCTGAGGCTGGTTTAAGCACCGGCATGCACACTTAAACCCTGCATTTGTATGAGGTCTGCCTTTTCCCTATGGGTCAATAAATAACACAGGATCAATGTAGCTTTTTAATAGGTGAAATATGGCCGCCACGTCCTGCACATACAAAATCTACTGCTGCACCTGCGTTTTATGTCACCATCATCAATCTGTCGCAGCATGTGTGCATGTGAATGCATGTGTGCATGTGAATGCATGTATGGCCTGCGCTTGCATTAATGTGTGTGTGTGTGTGTGTGTGTGTGTGTGTGTGTGTGTGTGTGTGTGTGTGTGTACGGGGGTGGTGTGGAAGTGTGTGGAAGTGTAAAAGAGACAGAGACAGAGGGAGAGAAAGAGGAGGAGAAAAAGGTAGATGACAATGATGGAGAGAAAGAGAGAACACGGAGAAGGGGGAGAGAATGAGGGAGTGAGAGAGATTAGGAATGTTACAGGGAGAGTGGGGGAGAGGAACTATATTCATATGCATGTGCATGATAAAATCCATGATAAAGAGTCATTTAATTTCAGAGGACTACTGAAAAGCTAGACAGGAGTGGCCATTTAATCAGGTAAACTTTGAACATAATCTGGAAGGACGATAAAATCTAGTGCAAGTATAAAAAATAGAAGTGTAAGCTTCAAAAATAATTCTTCTAAAGTGTCCTGGTCTAGAATTTCTCATTCTAATCTTATCTCTCTCCTACTATGTTTCTCTCCCGCTTCACCTCTTACTTTCCATCTCTCCTTCCTCATGCCCTCTCTTTCCTAATATATCATCTCAGAATCTTCTCATTCTCCACCTCTCTCTACCATATCCGTCCAACTCTCCCTCTCACTCTCTCCTTTCCCACTTTTTTATCTCCCCTTCTCTCTCCCCTGCTGTATCTCTCCCATTCTCTCTCTCTCTTCTCACCCTCCCTTCTCCTCTCTCCTTTCTCTCACCCTCCCTCTCTCCCAGCTGGGAACAGCACCAGATATCCCTTCTCTAGTGGCGTTCTTTGTGAACTCTTCCACCTCTCCAGGGATAAATATTCATGGAGTCCAGAGTATGCGGGTCATCTTGTGTAGCTAGCTTGCTATCAGGACCTTGCAGGGTGTGGAGGATTCCGCGTATCCACGGTGACCGCCGGAGCTATCCGTCTGAAAAGGGGGGTACCGCTAAGGGCAGTAGTCGCTGCGTCACCAACAAGACACAGGTCTATTTGTCATCCCGACAACCTGTACCATAGCGAGGACATGTCCTGCTCAGTTAGCTGATAGCATGTGGCAGCACGGGTGTGTCATCGAAATCAAGTTGGGGATAAATCGTATAAACTCTAAACGGGTGCAGGATGACGTCATCTGAACACAGATGTCATCGTAGGCGGAGGAAGATCAAGCCCTTGGATCAACGTGTGACATTACAGATTTTCAATTCTGAAGTTACATGTCGTTCATCTGAGAGCAATCACACTTTCTCACCGTTCATCTTAGCCTTTGTTAAATACACCAACACTAACTGCTGGATACTATATGTTGATCAGAAGGATATCTTTGTTAAGTCTGTATTTTATAGTTTGTTAACTAAACCTTCTGCGGCAAGCAAGACATAGACTGTTGGCAGAGTTACTTTGATGATGCAGATGTTGAAGATGAAGATGAAGATATTACAACCACTAAAAGCTAGAGTAGGCAATTTGGAGAAACCAGCCAGAGTAAGCTTGATTTTGAAAGTATCCAACCGAAGAAATCCCGCCCCTCCCTTTAGGCTTGCCTCCAAAGCCACTCACCAAAACACATGACTACCATACCATGCTATTCTATAGAATGGTATTCGTACAATACTATAGCATGTAGGGCCAAATTAAATTATTGGACAGGCTTATTAAAGGCAATGCCACAGCAGGCTCTGTGTCATTAAGTGAGCTATTTTTTGTCACACATATTCAAATAGTTCCAATACTCAATGTAATAACAATAATATGAATATTAATCATCATAATATCATTATTATTCATTATTATTATTCATTTCATTTCATATAACAGTATAAATAATAATAATAATAATAATGCTAAAAAGAAATCCAATAATATAATAATAATCATGAAAAATGACTAGCAGATAAACCACCATAAATGAAGATTCCAACGTTTTCTTGAAACTAAGGATGAGACAGAAAGCTGGTAGCGCTCTGACCCTCTGCCCATCAGGTGACAAAATGAAACATCAAAAAAGACCCAGCTAATTAAGGAACGTGTTGGCCAGAATTCAGCTGTATTGTTTTATGCTGAGGTCTGAGATCTACATTTAATTAATCCTAACAATAGTGCTGAGGAGCGACATTTTGGCAAGATGTGTTTACTTGGCAATAATCTCTCCTGGTAGAACAATAAAGCTTGCCACCATTTACACGTTTTTATTAGCAGCCAGGGTATGATTTTAAAATAAAAGTATAAAAAATAAAAACCTTGAACATTTTATATGCATTGCTTGAATTGATAAACCAGCCCTAGCATTGGTGTGAGGTAATTAAGTAAGTAATTAAACATGGATTTAAGGTTGGTAAGTATAGTAGCCGAGTTGGTAATGGTTTGGTATGACAGCTTTCATTCAAAGGTAGCCAATAACCAAGGGGATTAATGCAATGCGGTGTACACATTGATGCTGTCATGGAACCTGTCCAGTAGCCCTTTTAATTAACTGTTATTACACCGATGAGGTTATTTATAAATCCCTCGTAATTGTTTCCTACATTTTGGGAAAAGGCATTTTTTCAAACCATGCCCATTATACTGGAACTAATTTAAATAATTGACAATTAATTATGCTCTATTGGCCCAGAAGACACTTTACTGGCCCTAAAGGCCCTGTCCTCTTAGATACCTTAATTAGATATGAAATTGCTTTCAAATTGCTGGTGGTTCATCTGGCTCATAGCAGTAGAGTTATACAGTATATCATGCTCCCTGATATGTGTAATAAACCCCTCCTCCTCCTAGCCTTTGGCCTCACCGTTACCACGTGCCACTATGAGCAGCATGAATGTACAACCCAAAAGGAAGACATCAATAGACTCTTTGTGAAATGACTCCATGAAAGACGTTCTTAGGTTTGTTGTGAAGGTGTCAGTACTCCTTGATCGTGGGAGTGATATGCCAGGGAATGAATCTTTAAACACGCATAGAATAGAAAGACAAGAATGTGCTGTTCACTGATGTAGGTAAACTTCGGTTAGTCGGTGCACTCATGGATCAACAAAGTATTCAAAGACAATTCCACATAAAAAATTCCAGCAATAATATCTCATTAATAATGATCTAATTATAATCATTTCCGAAGGCTACAAAGCCGATGTTAACGTTCAGAGCATCGGCAAATTGGATAAAATAAACCTACTTCAAAGGATACCCTCATATTCTGAGGAGGGGAAGGCATATTTCAGCATTTCTTTGCAAAAACTGACCTCTATATTGAGTACTACACTTATAGACTTATGTTTGGACTGCCAAACTATTGGGCCGGAATCCTCCACATCCCTCCATCCACTGAGGAACCAACTCAACTTTCTGGGGCTAAACGGGAGTTTAGGGTTGAGGGGTAGGGGGACCCGGGCCAAAAAACAAGGATTTACTATAGTTGCTACATAGTGGAAGTGATGTAAGTGTACAGAAGGCATGTCAACACACTGGGCTCTCTGGGTTGTCGTGGAAATGCCTCAACACCCTAATCGCTTGAAGAGGGAGTGGCGGCTGGATGCTCTTTGGGATTCCTGTCTCCGAGGCAGCATTTGATCTCCGGGCCCCGCTGATTACCTCGGCCCCTGAAGCCCATGTCACGGCTCTGTGTTCGGCTTCAACATCAAAGATCTGGTAAGCGGGGAAGCCTTCCTGTGTTTCCTTTGTGGGGTTTATTGAACAGTCTTGGATGTAAAAGTACAAGGGCGCAGGATCGCATTGTGTTTCGAGCGTTTGACTCGCCGCTGAAAGGCACCAGGTTTGATCCCCCGAATGTCTGCCCTTGCCTGCAGCCCTCCTCGAGGAAGACGCTTCAGCCCAAAGTATCTAAAATCCATTGCATGTCGCTGTGTATAAAAAGCATCTGCTAAATGACCATGCAGTACTGCTAGATGGCCCCACACTTTACCATGACAAAAAGCTTGTCATGGAGTCACAGCATTTACATTTAAATTTAGGGCATTTAGCAGACGCTTTTATCCAAAGCGACTTACAATAAGTACATTTGTCATAAGAAGTGAAACAATATATCGCCGTCGGTACAGTAAAGATGTTCATAGAACCAAGTGCAAGTACTAACAATCGCCAAGCTAACCCCATTCCCCATATACACAGAGCTGCCAACTCTCACGGTTTCACCGTGTGACACACGTTTTTGCCTGAAAAAACAAAAAACACTTGGCTTGATCTCCTCCCCCCCCCGCCCCTTGAGTCGTTTGCGGAAGCTGGTGAGCGACTCTGCGGTCCTGACATCAGCAGGGAGCTCGTTCCACCACTGTGGTCCCAAGATATAGAAGAGTTGTGATTTAGCTGATCAACCTTTGGTTGCTCTTAGTGATGGCGGTACCAGACATCCAGCTGAGGTAGTTGAGCGGAGGGATCAAGCTGGGGTGTGTGGTTTGACCAAGGCTTGGAGGTAGGCAGGGGCAGTTCCATCGACCGCCTTGTATGCCAGTACCATCATCTTGAATCTGATGCGGGCTACTACAGAGAGCCAGTGGAGGTAAAGGGGCAGAAGAGGGGAGTCACATGGGAGAATTTAGGTAGGTTGAACATGAGGCGTGCTGCCACATTCTGGATACGCTGCAAAGGTTTAATAGCAGAGACCGGGAGTCCAGCTAGGAGTGAGTTGCAGTATTCCAGGCGGGAGATGACCAGCGCTTGGACTAGAACCTGAGCTGCTTCCCTTGTGAGGAAGGGCCGTATTCTGCGGATGTTGCAAAGTGCAAATCTGCATGATCGGGCCACTGCGGTGATGTTGGCGGTGCAACATAACTGGTTGTCTAGTACCACACCAAGGTTTCTGGCACAATTTAATCATCGCGTCACAGTGTGCCCCTCGTGCGGGAGATGCTTCCTCCACTGTTTATTGTTTTGTAGGTCACCCCCCCCAAACCGAGCTTATTAAAAGGCTATTCTGGAGTATTTAATGGGTACCGTCATGGTAGGAGCAGGGCAGACATGCAGGGGTTTAATGGCAGTCCGTCTACCTGCACACAGCACGTGATTCAGGCGGTCCAGCGGGGGGTGGGATCTCCAGGCTGTTTACTTAAGATGGATGTCTCTCATCCACAGATGCTCCGAGTTACTCTGCTGTTCTCCACGGTTCCCCGATTGGTGTAATTGTTTTATATTGCTCCAAGCTCCCTGGGATAAGTCGGAGCAAGTCAGGTGTGGTTTCACAAAGCCCTTTCTGAAATCATACCTGACATCTTATCTGAAGAAAGAACAAATTGGAAATGGTGTAGCTGCAAGCAAGGGTACATATACATTTGGGGAATTCCCAACCCAGCACACATATATATATATACACACATATTGGATCTTTTATGCTGCAGTGTGTATCTAAACAGATCCAATATGGCCACTGGTTGCAGCCTGCATTTCAGGGGCCCCATCTGTGTCAATTTAGAGGCTTCTGTTTTTGGTTTCAAAAACTATTGACATGTGAAACAATTAATATATATTTCTGGACACGTGAGAGGAATACTTTCCCACCACACATGTGCACAGATGCACACACGGTTACAAAAACTCATCAAGGAAGTTGGAAAAATTACTCTGATGGGTAGTCATTAGAAAAATAATAACAATCTCTCTCAGAATGCCCTTCGACATCCAGAATCAATACCATAGTAGGTGTGGGTGAATATGATGCATGGTAAGGTTGCAAACAAATTGTAAATACTCTCTTTTATGGACCAGCCCAGGCCATTAGTAAGAAAATGGAAATTATATTTATATGTAATAAAGACATCAGAAGCAACGCAAAGATGCACAAAACTGTGAGAAGACTGAGGCCCAACATTTCAGAGAGCACTTTGAATCCCACCTCCATTACTCAGTTGATCGAGAAGGGCTGTAAAATGTATGCAAAATGCTGTATTTCCTTCCTCTATTTTGGAGCTTAATGTTTTCTAATGGCTCTCCCTGCGGCACCACATTAAATCCCACAGTCACTGCTGTCTTTTTGACAAACAACCTGAACTGAACTGTGAACTTTTTAACTGTAGTCCACATTTTAAGCTCTATTTAAAATGATGCTTCGGAAAAAGTGGCACGCTTACTGTATGTGACATGACTAGATTTGAAGTGAAGGTGTTTTCCTTTAAATGCAAGAAGAACTCAATTTAACATAATGCCACTTAACGACTTAAAAGTATCCGTGTCCACATCGCTACTTTTGTCTCAGCGCCAGCGTCTTTTTCCATTGATTCCCAATGAGGAGAAAGTGTATGCGGCCTTGGGAAAAAAAAGCTGCACCTAGCGTCTTTCCAGAGCGCGCCGCCTCAGCCCTTCTAGTTGAAAATATCTAAACTTTTCAGAAAGACGCTGGTGCCATCACTGCCGCTTTTTTTTTTTAGGCGACCAATAATACATTTGATGTGGCGGGCTCGTCACCCTTGTAAACAAGAAAAGGGAAACTATGCCACGCTATACTGTCATACAAAGACTGTTAGAGTGATGGTATGTTCAAACCCGTGCGCAGCGTTTTTTCTCTACCGCACAAGGTGCTTCCGCCCAGCCCTTCCCAGTGCCCTACCAGTGCCATAAAAACACTATATGGACACAGACCCAAACAGTAATTGATGATCTGGTTGTCATGGTGTTGACCCATTATAAATGATCTACATTGGAAATAATAATGTTAATTTTTATGACATTTCTTACCACATCATTGTAGAATGCTTGATCGTGATTGGTCATTAATGTTCAAAGGGTGTGCATTGTTTTCCGTAACTGGACACCTCTGCCATTTAACAGTTCCCAATCATTGTGGTACAAATTCAACGTTAACAACAACGGTCAAATACAATTATCCCCCAGATGTTTTGTTGACAACGCAAAAATAAAATACTCAATGCGCCATGGAAGAATATTTAAATTTCAGCTGAATGAGTCAAAAATTTAACAATACAATTATAGTGAAAGCATTGTTGGTAACGGTGGTGTAAGCAAAAAATAGCTTGTCCCAAAATTGGAAATAATGTAGTTTGGTGGCAGCATCCCCACCCTCCTTATTATTTTCCCATAACTGGACGCCCCTGCAGGTTTACTCTCTACTAAAACCACATTCACTAACCTGTTGACAGATCAGGGGGTTTTGTGTCTACCAAAGTCACACAGAGATCTACAAATGAGTGCCATTCACTTCATAAAGCCATAGATTAAGCCATACATGAATGACAGAGCCATAATGCCACAAAGCCATGAACTCAGAGAAACAGCTCAGAAGGATGAATGATTCATCCTGTGCTCTTCCATAAATCTCCCACTTGTGAGGACATAACAGAAGCAGAGCAAAGCCAGGGGGGATCGGAAGGGGGGGGGGTGCGATGTCAGACTTACAGTCGAGTGGTCATTCGACTGTAAGGAGTGAGTGAGTCCTTTTGGACTCATAGCCAAAAGGTCCTGGATTTTAACCTCCATGTCGACAGTGTAACTGTAGGCGTCCGTGATCCTGACCCTAGCCCTCAACCCCACCTCTGCTCCTAAACGGCGTGTATCTCAGGTCACTGTAAGACACGTTGGATAACGGCATCTGCTTAACGACTAAATGGTGAATTTGTGCATGGAGTGTGGATCAGGGTTAGCGCTGGATGACTTCACTAGAGGCAGAACGGTCCAGTTCCGTGCTGTAGAAAGGCTTCCCTGAGCAGCACCTGTGAAGACGAAATGTGGGCCAGAGTGTTTGGGAATGGGGATAGTGATTACAGGGACTCTCTCTTCCTCTCTCTCCCTCTCTCTTCCACACTTGCCTGAGGCTCTCATCTCTCTAGCCCATCGTACGTCCACGCCCGGCTGGAGAGGGACTCTTCACTCTCGCCTCGCTCCAACACACCATCTGTTTCCACTGTATGCACGCACAAATGCCCTCGGACACGCACACACGCATGGACTCAAACACACACACTCGCATGCATACACTCATACACGCACATGCACACACCCACAAACACACACACGCATTAAGACAAACACACAGACCCACACACACACACACACACACACACACACACACACACACACACACACACACAGACATATACATGCATGCCTGTACACCCATGCATGCACTCAGATACACACTAACATGCACACAGGCACACACACACAGACACATACATGCATGCCTGTACACCTATGCACACGCTCAGATACACAAATGTCACTCAGTTACACACGCATACACCCTGACACACACACAAACACACACACGCACACACACACACAACACACACACACAGATAGAGACACATAGCAAAACAAAAATGGCGCAGTGGCCCCTACAAGGGAAATCAAAGGAACCCTGGATGGAAATTCTGCCATTTTGGACTGAATCCAGACAGTACTTGTGTGATCCCGCAAAAAACGTTTTAGCATGTCACCTCAAAAGACATCGGCAGCACAGTAGAGCAAGCAAAGGGGCCGAACAGAAAGCTGTACATGTTGTCAACAATACTCAGTACTCAAAAAATGTGATCCATAATATTCAGAATTACTTAATTTCAAGATCCTGGCTACTTCATTTCCTGACCGTAAGCTCATGTTTTTATCTCCAGGTCGTTGAAACGTCTGATCTTCACTCCACTCTCCTCTACCAGTATCAAAGATCTGGCTCCAGCAAGAGCCTCCACGGAGTAACTCTGAAGTCAAGTCTGAGTCCCTGGGGCCCTCTTTGTCCAGGGATAAGGAGAGGTCCATAACTCCAGCAGTGTGTCAGTGTTTAAAGCTGCCTGTCTGTTCTTCAAGTTCTGAAGGACCTGAGTGGTTCTATGTGATGGAGGAGATTGGGGGTTGGGGCGGGGGTGGGCTATACAGTATCTTCTTCTGGCTCCACAGGGCTTGCTAAGTGGCTGACGAATGCACCGTCACCCACTCGCACCCACAGGATCGGATAATCCACATGGGAATCCAGACATAGTGCAGTGAGTGATGTGCTCCCGACGACCCCGAGCCCAAACACGTCCTTTGAGCAAAACGTGTAGCCCCCTCCCTGCTCTAAGATGTGATTCATTCCCTGTAAGTTTCCTTTCGATAAAAGCGACATGGCAATAGTAAAACAGTCGTCAATAGTGAAATAAACAGCAGTAGTAGTAAGCGCGAATGACAGCGTTTTAAATGGACGATTCTGTCGCGAAAGTCTGACGGGCAAAACTGTCAGCGGAGGAAAAACAACAAGCGCATGAAGGACAGAAAACAACAACGGTGACGATGCTAATAGCGTATCGTTATCAGCTCTCACTCGGCTCTGCACCAGCCGCTCCCTTCCACGAACAAACACAATGGTGCTGAATAAGTAATGACCACCCCACACAATCCTCTTAGGGTCCCCAAGAGCGAGACGGAGAAGCAGAAAAGACTAAAGTTTACTTTTGGTATTTGAGAACAAGCGGAGCCTGAAATTGTAAGCGACTCATTAGGGCATGTGTGCTGCCTGGGGCCCCCCCGGGCTGCAACAAGATGGCAGCCATAGTGAGCAGCCACGGTGGCGGTGGCGGTGGCGGCGGCGGCGGCGGTGGCGCGCGGCCTCGCTGTGCTCCAGAGCCGGCCTCGTGAAGCGCTGCTCCCACACACAGAATTAGGGCGCTTAAACAATGGCCACAAGTCACCAGTATTAAACTTGCTTCGGCTCATATATGTAGCCTACTTTTTTGCCACTGATTGTTGTTATGAGGGATGCACCGATCCCACTTTTCCTCGGACCAAGTACAAGTACTTACAGTTTGGTACTCGCCAATACAGAGTACCGATACGAGTGTTTTATAATGCCATTACAGTTTAAAGAGCCAGTGAACCCACTGTTTCAGTGGGAATTCGAACACTTTGAGATTTAAAATAATGCATTTTGGGCTGAGAGTTCTAGGAGAGAGCGGGGCTTGCTATCGCCATGGTTACGACCCACAGCAACTTTGTGATGCTTTTTTAGTACCGTTAGTAAAAGAGCGATGTTGTGTATTACATGCGCCACACACTGCAGCATTATACTATGTGTCCGGGAAACCAAACCCTTGGTTATTAAATAAACCAATGCTCAGATGGAGCTTCACCATCCACACACCGTACCGGTATAGAATAACTTTCTGAAGAACTCAATTTTCTCTCAGAGTCCGCAGTCCACCGCTGCCCAGACAGAGCTCCACACTTCCACCAAAACCACGCAGCCTGTGTTCCTTGGTCTTGTGGTTCCACCTGCGTTTCGCAGCAGAGTGGAACGTTCACAGGTGGTTTTGGGTAGAATGGCAAAACAAAGGATTTTCCCCTGTTCTCTCTAAATTGGGCAGTTATTCCAATAAAAGTGATAAAATGGCATAGATTACCATGTTGACGATTATATAAGACAAATGACCATGTTTAAAATAAACAACAAACGGTTTTGTTGGTATCGGGTGGTTGTATCAGACAGGTTTTACGAGAAGATGAGCACAGTATCGGGCCCGAGTCGGAGTACTGGTTTCGGTATCAGTGCATCCCTAATTATTGTTTTGATACTTTTACAAATTTAGATGTGTGATTAATTCAGCAAATGCTTTTATCTGAAGTGAGTTTAGAAATTGCTATATGAACATGTTGTTAATGAGAAATTTAAGAATAAGGCTGTCTACAAGTATCTAGACATTGGGGTTTTGAACATAGAACCTTATGGCAGGTAGTCGACAGGCTAACCAGACTACGTTGTCTTTGCCTCACCCTTGGTTTTCTATCGCAGAAGAAAGTCTGGAAGAATTCATGCAAGTATCTTTGGTTTTATTTAATCACCATTAAGTCTCTTTAATATGCATGTTTCTGTTATCCCTCTCCCTCTCTCTTATCTAACATGAACTGTGTTTAAACGTTACAAATAAACACCAAGCATTTACTGAGTGTTCAAAGTTCTAATACGGTAAAGAATAGTTTATCCCTGTGCCATATAATCGATTTCGAAATGGACTATAAATAATTGAAGTTTGCAAAAAATAAGCTAGCATCAGTTGAGGATAACTGATGATTTAACTGAGATAAAGTATTCATGAAGAAAAAGCTTTAGAAAAACTGTAACAAGCACTTTCAGTTGTCACAACTGTTGTCTGGAGACTTTTGACTGAATTAATGTATTCAACTTGGGTGAAAATACATTTGGCGTAAATAAACTCATTCAGGCCCATATAGTTTCCATAGCAGCTTTCTATAGGCCCATTATTATATCCCTGGTAGACAAATTAGTTAATTTAGTGCATTTTCTTCTTCAGTCCTTTTCATTGTATTGTTAATAGATTCACATCTCATCTCTCTGAGAAAGAAATGGCAGAATTCCAGCTGGCCAGACACTAGCAGACAATGCAGAGAGGTATGGGATTATGGGATACGAGCCATTTCTACAACATTAGAGAAGAAAACATTATTTAATAGCATATGGGTGAATGACGCAGTCAGACCACCTACAAATACCTTTTAAAATCAATCTCCTTAGCATCGCATTAGCAATTCAATTAGGGATCTCTCTTTCTGCACTCTAGAACAGTTTTTCATAAGACCAAAAGCTTCCTTTATTAATAAATTTCTGGTCACACTTTACAACAAGGGTACATTCCTTTATGCAGTAGGTAGCATTAATTCACAATTAACTAACAAATAGTGAAGTAATCATTTAACAGTAAGGTTCAGTTTTACTAACGGTGTTACTATAAATATAAAACAACATTAGTAAATGATTACTAGATCATTAACTAACTGTTAATAAACTGTAAATTATGCATAGGTAAAAGGCAAACGTAATATGCATAGCATTAATTTGTTTTATTTCTTTAAAAAAAGATCTAAAGATGTATTGTATTTGTTACCGACTCCAGCCACAACATTTGTCTGGGTTAGGAATGTCTTATGTAAGCACAAAGCCTCAAATCACGCAGACGATGGCAAACATGAACAGACAAAGTGAAGCCCACACATTACGGCAATATCTCCACAGAAAAACCTTTGATGAAGATGACTATGAAGATGAGGATAAGGATGTTACCATGACTACGGAATACTTTTAAGCAAGGTAGGATCATCACCCTTAATCTGTTCTGTTCACCCTTAATCAGTTGGTCATCAAATAATGTGTAGACTCTAAATCTTTGATAAAATGAACACTTAACCAGCGTTGCTAGCATCACAGCCTACCTATGCTGGTGCTGTTGACATGCTAGCACTGATGCTAATATCGATAACCTGCTATAACTGAATAAGTGGTTGTATTACTGATGTACAATTGTATAATATAAATGATATAATTGAACTCCAAAATAAACTAAAACATCCAATTGTAATTGCTTGTGTACAACCACCTCTACAAAAGGCTGTGTCCATATAACATTTTCAAAAAATAGTAAAAAAGTAGCATTTCATCCAACACTACTCAAGTGTGTTTTAGGCCTTATCTTAATCTCTTATTTTGAGACATTTTTTATCAAAAGTGACTTTCCGCAAACTCAGATACATGCGACCAATAAGCAACTAGAAGTTGGTGAATCTTGCTCATGGATGCCTACAGGGGAGATTGTGACCGTTAGAGTTTGAACCCCAAATCTTTTGACAGGGAGTCAAACACCGTAGCAGCCACACTATCGTGCCCTACATGCCCCTCCATCCATCCATCTCTGAGACACATTGAGGTGTGATGACATCAAGATGCAGATTAAGTCTGATCCAGCTCTAAAAGCTGGCAATCGCCAGGAATAAAACGTGTGTTTTCCGAGTGATAACCATACTTTACAGCAGAGACAAGTGGTGTTTTCTAAAGGGGCCAGGGGCCATTTTCTGTACTGAGTAAGCTACACTTTGCATACACAGCACACACTGGGAAATTTCCCTGTGCTTTGCGACATTCACTTGGGGGTTGAAATAAAAGAATCATGAGCGCCCAAACAAAACAAAGTATATGTAATACGAGAGAGAATGATTTTACTCATATACCGAGACATCATACTGTGCTATTGTGTTATTGTAGCAAAGAAAGAACACCTTAGAAACCCATCTGCCAAATGGCTAATTGTGACTGTAAGACTTCACCATGGATGGTTATTTATTTTCTGTCAATCCATAGAAAATAGGTGATGGTTTGTCTACAACCATTTTAGTTTTTTAGTGATTTTACGCAAAACCACGTTGTGTAAAACTTATAAAACAAACTACATAAAACTTCTTCTCTTGTGGCATAACGCCATATATGCAATGCCCGCTATTCTTCTCGACCAGTCCTATATATCGAGGCTTGCTCAATAGAAGCTTCTGTTTCTGAGAAGAAAAAAAAATTAAACGTTTTAAATGTGCACTCTGGGGGGCACAAGCGAGGACTCTCAGAGGGGGGGCCAAGAGACAAGAGAATGGGGGAATCCCTATCTCAACCTAACAACACAGAGCACTAGCCTAACTAACTGTGCATCAAACGAGTGTTGCTAAACAGGGGACAGAAAGCACCAGACTGTTTAGATGATCTCCCCCATTAGGGTAGTGCTCATCTTGCGCCGCACCAAGCTATCCCAGCGCTAGCAGGGGCCCCTGAGCCCTAGTAGAACCAGGGCCCCCTGGTGCGCCGTTGGGTTTGTTTGTCTGAGGCTCTGGCAGGGAACCGGCGCGTGGAGCTCCACTGATAACGGCTCCAAACTGTCCACCAGGACCCACTAAAACCCGGCAAATTACCCCGCAAATGAGCTGCAGCCATTCGCTGCTAATCCGCCATCGGAGCTGGGTCCTCGGTCTCAAGGAAAGTCAACAAATAAATAAGTTTTGCGAGAGACGTACTGGGAGTGGAATTAACTTGGTTGTGAGCTGGGAAGCGGATTTCTTTGAAGTCTCATTTCGTCTGATAACTTAGCCGCTGCAACGTCTGCGACAGTTCCACAACAAGACTCCATGTTGAGCGAACGGCATGGCCAATCAGATTACAGAGCCAGATATTACAGTAAACACTGCGCCTGCAGTGTGTCATTACAGCTTTCACTCTTCTTATTAAAGTCAACAGAAGGTAGGGAAACAGCGAGGATGAGCTGGGGCTGTGGGTATTGCGGAAAAGGGCAATTTTAATTGAGTTTAATTTGAGGTTGTTATTGTGAACATTTTCAATCCTCGTTCCCACTTACAGCCATGGGGTTGTCTCCTAAATAATTCAAACAGCCAGAAACGATCTAAAGCAGTGGGTTATGGTGAGCAAACAGGTCGAGGCATATAATGTCCTTTTAATCCAACTCTAATAAGACGTCTCAATGAGTCTTACGCTGCTGTAACACTGCCTTGAGACCAGAAATTGACCACAACAATACCTTAACAGTAATTCAAGACCACATCTAGTAACACAGTATAACATCAATAGTACATCCGCAGAAGCTGCACAGCGGAGTTAGTGGAAAAAAATTATATATACGTATATATACGTACGCACACACATACACGTGCATATATATATATATATATATACGCACGTGTATGCGTGTGTGTATGTATATATACGCACACATACACACATACACACAAGTGCGTATATATATATATATATATATATATATACGCACTTATGTGTATGTGTGTGCGTGCTGGTGTGTACGTGCGTGGGTGTATGTACCGTGTGTGGGTCTGTGTGTGTGTATGAGTGTGTGTGTGTGTGTGTGTGTGTGTGTGTGTGTGTGTGAGTGAGTGTGTGTTGTATTCTCATCCGGCAAATATTTCCTTTTACTTGTCTGACCTCATGTGCTTGTAATGTTCAGTGGTGCGTTAAATATATGGATATGGCAGACCGAGCTGTCTTCATACCCCTGCGTGCACGTTTATCTGTGGGTGCATATCTGTGCTTTCACGCACGGTTATGGTTGTGCGTGTGCGTTTGTATTCATCCCGTGCATTTGTATCTGTGTGTTCATGCATATCTGTTGGGGTGCATTGCGCATCTGCGAGTGTACGTGTGCCTATGTGTCTGTACGAAACACTGTGCACGTGCATCTTTGCTCATATTCCCGTTTGACTGTGTGCATGTGCACGTGAGTCGTGCATGCCCTCCTTATGCAACCTGTGCTTCCGTGCCCGTGTGTGTGCAGTGTGTGCCACATGCACTCCCACGCACGCGATGCATGCGGGCGCGAGACGGCGCCGGCTACCGTCCGTCCCCCCCTG